>NC_090449.1:439808197-440114811 GCF_031143425.1 Pleurodeles waltl
TCTAGGGCCTTCACAGAACAGTCTACAAAGTCTGTCCAGTCCTGTGATGACCTTACCATTACCAGTTATAGTAGGGGGCTTGTTGACAGATAGGTCTGTTGAAGGACCCTCCCTGGGATTGTCATCATGCTCCTCTGAGCCTTCCTGATTGGAGTCCTCTACCTCTTTTCCTGTCTGATCTGGACCAGTGCTAAGTCCCTGGTCATCTTGGAGGAGAAGATTTAAGAGGAACTTCTTATTGGGGTTCTTCCCAATCCCTAAACTTCTTTTAATACAGAGGCCCCTCAAAGTTTTAAAGTTTAGATTCTCATATGTTGTTTTCACAACTCTAGGGGTAGCATCTACAGAAGACATATTGAAAGAAAAAGAGTTTTGGGACAGTGAGTAAAAAGTTAGTAGAATAACAGAGCTAACGTTTTAGAGAAAAGAAGAAAACTTTTCAAAAACTTTGTAAAACTTTTGCAAAGTTTAAAGAACTTTTTAGAAAGTTAGAAAATTACTTCTAGGTAAAAACTATGTATGCTCTAAGTATTGGTGCAAGCTTTTCTTCTGAAAAGCACTAGTAACAAAGTGGTAAAGCCATTGCAAGTACTTATCCCACCGCTGCCACCAATGTAGGAGGCTGGCCTGGTTTGTAGTGGGTACCTTGGGTACTTACACCTTACACCAGGTCCAGTTATCCCTTATTAGTGAAATGTAGTAGTGTTCTAGCAGCTTAGGCTGATAGAGGTATCTATAGCAGAGCAGCTTAGGCTGAAATAGGAGACATGCAAAGCTCCTGCAATACTACTTATAGTTACAAAGTAAAGACAATACTCAGTGTTACCAAAAATAAAGGTAGTTTATTTGGGTGACACAAGGCCAAAAATATCTTAGAGGCAATACTCCTTCTGGAGGTAAGTATTATACACAATATATACACTAGACACCAAAATAAGGTAAGTAATTAGACATAGGATTGTGCAAACAATAGGAAATGCTATAGAATGCAATGGGAGAAAATAGGTCTAGGGGCAACAAAAACCATATACTAAGAAAGTGGAATGTGAATCACGAATTCCCCCCTAGAAGTGTAGTGTGTGCAGAATCGCTGAGAGAGTAAGAATACAGTAAAGGTAAGTAAATTACCCCAGCCCAGAGCCCAGAAAAGCAGCAGAAAAGTACTGCAACCTTCCTTAGGACACACTACAAGTCATGATTAGAGTTATTGCAAGAACCAACCAAGACTGTAAAAAAACAAATGGTGGATTCCTGGACCTGAAGGCCTGCAAAGGAAGGAGACCAAGTCCAGAAGTCGAAAGAAGTTCCAGGAAGGACAGGAGCCGCTGCCAACCCAGAAGAGGGTGCAAAAGAAGAGTCCCCAGTTGGACAAAGACTGCAGAAATGCAGCCTAGGAAGATATCAGCCGGTTCATGCATGATGCACTGGATGTCCCACGAAGAGAAGTTGGATGCAAGCGAGTTTTGGCACTGTATTCCTCAAACAAGTCTTGGTTCCGGCAAAGTCGCATTTTGCAACAAGTTGGCGCTATCTGGACCCAGGAGGGACCTAGGGGCATCAACTCTCTGTGTGAGGAGGACAAGGGGGCTCACAGCACTTTACAGAGCCCTCGGACACCAGATAGCACCCACGGGGGTCCTAGCACCTGGGGACAAAGGAGGTGCAAAATGCAGTTGGTGTAGCACTACAAGGGAAGATCAACTCAGTGAGTTCAGCATTGCAGGATAGCGTGCTGGGGACCTGGGCCAGGCTGTGCATGAAGGATCTTTGCAAATAGTGCACAGAGGAGGTGAAGAAGACGTGGATCACAGGGGTAATGTCGTTCTCGGGGAACGCAAGGTCTTACCTCGTTCAAATTGGGACAGCAGGACCTCAGGACAGTCTGTGTCAATAGAGTCCACCCTTTGTGTTCCAAAGAGCATGGTTGTCACCAGGAGAGGAGTCCAAGAGAGCCGGTCGTCGACTTAGAAGGTGCCTGCATGAGCAAAGAAGTGACTCTGTCACTTCACGGGAGATTTCTTTGGTTCTTCTGGTGCAGTGTGAAGACAGGGAGTCCCCAGAGCATTCACACCATGGAGACTGTTGCAGTTGCTGGCTGGAGCTGAAGGTGCAGAGGAAAATTAGGCCTTCTGGATACTTTGTTGTGGTTACAGCGGTTCCTGGAGCAGTCTGCGGTTGATCCAAGGTCAGATGATGAAGTAGTAGTTGCAGAGGATTCCTGCTGGAAACATGCAAGTAAAATCTGAAGAGAACCCACAGGAGAGACCCTAAATAGCCCTAAGAGGGGGATTGGCTACCTTATCAGGTAAGGACCTTTGAGGACGGGTCTCTGACGTCACCTGCTGGCACTGGCCACTCAGAGGCCTCCAGAGTGCCCCCACACCTTGCAAAGCAAGATAGCTGAAGTCTGGGACATGCTGGAGGAGCTCCGGGTACCACCACTTGGGTGGTGATGGACAGGGGAGTGGTCACTCCCCTTTCCTTTGTCCAGTTTCATGCCAGAGCAGGGGCTGGGGGTCCCTGAACCGGTGTAGACTTTCTTATGCAAGGAGGGCAACATCTGTGCCCTTCAGAGCATTTCCAGAGGCTTGGGGAGGCTTCCCCTCCCCAGCCTGTTACACCTATTTCCAAAGGGAGAGGGTGTAACACCCTCTTCCCAAAGGAAATGCTTTGTTCTGCCTTCCTAGGACTGAGCTGCTCAGACCCCAAGAGGGCAGAGCCCTGTCTGTGAGATGGCAGCTGCTGTAGCTGCATTGCAAGCCTCAGAGAGCTGGTTTGGCAGTACTGGGGTTCCATAGTGAGCCCCTAGGATGCATGGAATTGGCTCCTCAATACCATATTTGGAATGGGGGACAATTTCCTGATCTTAGACACCTTACAAGGCCATATTTGGAGTTACCATTGTGAAGCTACATATAAGTATTGGCCTATATGTAGTGCACACGTCTAATGGCGTCCCCGCACTCACAAAGTCCCGGAAATTGTCCCTGAACTATGTGGGGGCACCCTTGCTAGTGTAAGGGTGTCCTCACACTTAGTAACTTTGCACCTAACCTTCAGCTTTGAAGGTTAGACATATAGGCGACTTATAAGTTAAGTACAGTGAAAATGGCTGTGAAATAGTGTGTGCACTATTTCACACAGGCTGCCATGGCAGGCCTGTGGAAGGGTTTGTCTGAACTCCTTATGGGTGGCAAAAGAAATGCTGTAGCCAATAAGGATATTCTTGAACCCCAGTGCCATGGGTACCTAGGTACCATATACTAGGGACTTATAAGAGGGGTCCAGTGTGCCAATTGAAATTGGTAAATTAAGTCACTAGCCTATAGTGACAAATTTAAAAGCAGAGAGAACATAAGCACTGAGGTTCTGATTAGCAGATCCTGAGTGACACAGTCTATCACTATACATCACACACACACATTAGGCCATAAACTATAAACAATGGGGTCCTGACCAGCAGGATCCCAGTAAAACGGTCAAAAACATACTGACATACAGGTAAAAATGGGGGTAACATGCCAAGAGAGATGGTACTTTCCTACAGTCACTTCCTGCTTCTGCAAGCTCCTGTCTGCGACGACAACCGGTACTCTGGGACTCCTCTCCCGTCGACAAGCGTGATCCCTGGAACTCAGGTGGTGGACTGTAGTGATCCTGACTGTCCAAAGGTCCAGATGTCCAAGTTTTGTGAAGGTAAGAGCTTGCCCCCGTGCGGAGACAGGACCCCAGTGCACCGCACCTTCTGCAGCTCTTTGGGCTTCTGTGCACTTCTTCCAAAAGTTCTTCATGCACAGCGTAGCTCAGGTCCCCAGCACTCTATCATGCGACGCTCAGCTCCCTGAGTTGTTCTCCGGCGGCGTGGGATCCATTTGTGTAGTGCTGCGATGACCACACTTTGCAACTTCTTTATCCCCATGTCCTGGGACTCCTGTGGGTTCTGCCTGGTCTTCTGAGGGATCTCTGAAGTGCTGAGAGCCCCCTCTGTCTCCTTAGTCCAACTTGAGACCTCC
Organism: Pleurodeles waltl; assembly: GCF_031143425.1. Lineage (NCBI taxonomy): Eukaryota > Metazoa > Chordata > Amphibia > Caudata > Salamandridae > Pleurodeles > Pleurodeles waltl. Next base: position 439,812,211 of record NC_090449.1, read on the forward strand.
AGGTCTCTCCTGGGTCTGGGCAGCGCCTCTTTGACGCAAAACACGTCTTGATTAAAGCAAGGCTTGTTGGGGGAATCCAGTGGCACAAACAGCCTGCATCCAATGACTTGACGTGGGACATCTCTTGCACCAAGCAGGAACCCACAGCTGACTCCTTTGATCCATTTCTGTACTTTTCTTCCAACTGGAGAATCCACTTTTGCATCTTCTTCCAGGTTGACAGGGGCTCCTGTTCTTCTTGGATTCTTCATCGACCTCTGGACTTGGTCTCCTCTCTCCACAGGTCTTCAGGTCCAGGAATCCATTGTTGGTTGCTTGCAGTCTTGCTTGGTTCTTGCATAATCTTTCATCACGACATATAGTATGTTCTGAGGAAACTTGCTGTACTTTACTCCTGTTTTCCTTGGCACTGGTGTGGGGCACTTTACATACCTTTGGTGTTTTCTAATACTTCCAGCACCCCTCTACACACTACACTTGCCTAAGGGGGAATCCGACTTTCAAATTCCATTATTTTAGTATATGGTTTGTGTTGCCACTAGGCGTATTGCAATCTATTGTGTTTTTCACTGTTTGCACTATTTTATGACTGTGTACTTACCTGATTTTGGTTATTATTGTATATTTTGTGTATAATACTTGCCTCCTAAGGGAGTATAGCCTCTAAGATATTTTTGGCCTTGTGTCACTAAAATAAAGTACCTTTATTTATTAGTATTTTCTTTACTTGTGTATAAGTACTGTGTAACTATAGTTGTGTTGCAAGAGCTTTGCGTGTCTCCTAGTTCAGCCTTGGCTGCTCTACTACAGCTACCTCTAGACAGCCTAAGCTGCTAGACACTGCCTATATTTCACTAAGGTGGATCACTGGACCTGGTATAAGTACCTCTGGTACCCACTGCAAACCAGACCAACTTCTCACATGCCAATGCATCACAAACGTTTTGCAAAAAAAGATCTGGCCCAGGGAACCTGGTTGGCAGGGGCCCTGGGCACTAACAACTTTGAGACCATATCAAATACCAGGCAAAAAGTGGGGCTAACCACGATAAAAGAGGCCTTTTTTCACACCTATGCCCCACTCTTGTTTCTTTGTTTCAATTTCCAAAAGCTGAGCCTCAATGGGCAGTCTTTTGGCCAGCCTGGCTAAGGCCAGGTCTTCCTCTGTGGGTGCACTAGTGCTGGGACTAGATGAGCTACCCTCATCCCCATTGTCCACAGCATCTTCCTCTCCACCAGAAGTTTAATCATTTACCTCTTTTGTGGAGTGTCCTTTCTCATACTAAGCCACCAGAAGACTAAGCTTGTCTGTGCTGGCACGTTTCCCAGTACGAATGTGGTATAGTTTGCAGAGTTTGCTCAACTGGTCATAGCTATATGCCCGGTAAGGGACCAGTCCGAGTTCCTGGCTCTTGTTCTTTGAATCTGTCATGTTTACTTTACTAAAGCTATGACCTTTTTATAAATTTGGAACCCCTTTTTGGATGAGGCCAACCAAAGTAAGGACTTCTAAACTTGTAACTATTGTTGTAGGGACCGAACCAGGACTTTAGCAGTTATTTCAGATATGTCCCAAAATTTTAGCCAGTTGAAAAAATGCAATTAAGGTAAAGATAATTTGAAGAGCTGTTTGTGTGCTCACAAATTGACACATTGGTATCAGCAAATGCAAAGTCTTTACCCTAACTTTGCCACCAAATGTAGGAGTCTGGCCTCTATGTAGTGTGCAAAGCTAGGCACACTGTATAGAGGGTTTGGGGCAACCACACGTTGGTTTGCATAGGTAAAAACTAGACCACCTAATGCTCTAATTCTTATGGTCGCTTAGACAAGCAGTTAGGCTTATTTTAGAGAAGCGCAAAGCATTTGTTGTACTCAAAGTATCAATAAAGCAAGACACATGTTTAAGTTAGGATTTTTCAAAGTTTGAAAATATCTCAGTTCTGTGAGTATTTACGCGCAGTAGGAATTAATTGAGAAATACTTTAAAAATGCATATACAATCATGCAATGCATTTACCTGTATCTCTTTTTGCAGATAAGTCCAGGACATCAGTGGGGCCGGTGGGCCAGCTGGAGAAATTTGAGCAGCTCCCGGTTCCAGCTGGAGCAGCTGCAGAAAGTCGTTGGAGCTGGTGCAGGGCCACTGCCAGGGACCCCTTGGAAAAGCACTGCACAGGTGGACTTAAAGGTAAGTCTGGTGGGTCCATTGGAGTGTCAAGGTCGCAAAGGGTGAGGTACCTTTAAAACACAAGTGGATCTTTGGTGCACAGGTTGGCCAGGTGCAGAGAAAATCGGTGAGCCAGGAGCTGTGCACAAAGGTGCCCTTGGAAGCAGGAGTGGGGGTTGCATTGAGGGTCACTTGCAGCTCAGCAGAGGCACTCTGGTGGGAGGTCCTGGTGGTTTCTGAAGTCTCTCAACTGGGGCTTCCTCCTGGTCCTTTTTCAGTCCGGAGTGGACTGTCCTTCTGTGTGTCCACCATTAGGTGACCACTACCTGGGGCAATAGCACGTTTCAGCCACTGGAGGGTGCAGTCCCACCAAACTTGGCACACTTACAGGGTTTATCCTCATGGTACATTGGATGGAGTTTAGTCCTGCTGCAGTGTCTGGTTCCTTGGTCAGCAGCCGGTCTGTGAACTGGACTTTACTGGTCTTTTGGTCTTTGTTGCACAATAGTGATGCCTTCACTCTGAAGGGAGATCTTTGGTGATTTTCAGAATTTTGGAGGTCCTCTGGGGGTGTTTAGTGTCTTTCTGATGACCCAGCAACCCTTCAGAGGCAATTGTCGAGTCCTGGGTGCAGCAAGCAGAGTTTGGTGCCTTTTCCTTTGTGCAACAGGACTTCAGATCTTGAGCCTTGGGTCTTCTTTGTTGCTGGTCTTCTTGTGTCCTTGCAATCTGATCTGCAGGTCTAGGGGTGCCCACTAAATACTGCATTTAGTGAATGTTTAGGGGAGTACCTAGTAGTGACTTATGGGTCATCTACTTTAGGGTGGCTACACCCACTAAGTGACCACTTCCTGTGGGCAGAGGTTGCTTCCCTACCCCTGATTGGGTATTTTTCTGCCATGCTAGATGGAGGAAAATGAAATGGAGGGCTCACCTCACATGCAACACATTAGGGGCGGTGCAAGCTGGGACTGACCACTCCTCCTGTCCTTTGTATGTTTTCCTGCTGTTGCTCCTGCCAAAAGTGGGGGTTTGCAATGAGGCAGCCATCTACTGTTAGCAGCGGGCTAGGGCGTTGAGTTTCAAGAGTAGTAAACCCTTTGAAGCTAGCTAGCATGGCAGTGCACAAATCCCTTACGAGCGAGGTATGACACCTCCACCCAGAAAGGGTTCATTCTGGGACCAAGAGAGCAGCATCTGTCACCCCAGGGTTCCAGAATCTTGTTTGGTGGTGGCAGGCTGGTTTTGACCGACCAGCAACCATGTCAGTGTTAGTAAGCTTTGCAGGGGTGACCGCTAAGGTTTCCCCTAGGGTACCTTTTGCAATAAACTCAATACTTGTACAAGTTCGGATTTATCATTCTGAGTTGTTTGATACCAAACAACCCAGGGTTCAGAGTTGGCCATCATGTAGCTGTGAAACTCGTACTGAACAATGTTCAGCACATACACTTAAAATAGATGGTCTATTCACTTACTATGTCCCAGGTTTGGCACGGCACAATAGGGGCATATTGTTCATGCAACTATGCCCTCACATACTCTATAGTGCACCCTGCCTTAGGGCTAGAAGGTCTGCCAGAGGGGTGACTTAACCATATTGCATGCAGTGTATAGTGGACAGGGCACACAGGCTCTGTGCCATGTCGAGTTTGCATTTTAGGATTGCATAAGGACACTCAGCCTGCAATGGCAGTGTAGGTTGCATCTGGATGCATGGCCCTTGATGGTGGCACAATATGTGCTGCTGCCCTCAGGGGCCTACTCTTAGTACTCCATGCCCTGGGTACCCACGCACCACTTACTTGAGACTGATAGTGGCAGCTAAAGGTGTTGCCAATTTTGCCAGTGCATCACAAAATTTTTGGGAAAGAGCTCTAACCCCGGGAACCTGGTTAGCAGGGATTCTGGGCACTAACAACTTTGAAACCACATCAAATACCAGACAAGAAGAGGGGGGTAACCATGACAAAAAGAGGCCTTTTCTCACAGGCAGAAGACATGCAGGCCACTTGGCTGAAAGCCCAGAGAAAGCAGGGAGAAGGAAGCATGGATATGCAGCATGCCAGCAGACCATGGGGCTGAGAATGAGGACAAAGCAGTAAGAAGGAGGGAGAGAAGGGCAGCAGCTGCACACACCATGGGGCTTAGAGGAAGGAGAAAGCAGTGAGAAGAAGGGATAGGAAGACAGCAGGCAGAAAACAGGTCTCAGAAGAAGGAGAAAGCGGTGAGAAGGAGGGACAAGCAGGCCACAGGCACTCAAAAAACGGGGTTGAGAAGAAGGAGAAAGTGGTGAGAGGGAAGGACAGACAGGCAGGCAGCAGACATTCAGACCACATGGCTGGGAGCATAGAGAAAGCGGTGAAAAGCAGGAACAGGAAGGCAGCAGGCACGCAGACCATGGGGGTTAGAGGGAGGAGAAAGCAGTGGAAGGAGGGACAGGCAGGCAGCCGCCATGTAGAACACAGGACTGAGAAGGAGAAAGCAGTGAGAAGGAAATACAGGCAGGCAAGAAGCATGGAGACCATGGGGCTGAGCGTCTGACGAAAGAGGTCAGAAGGGGTTCAGGCAGGCATGCAGACCACAGAGACTAGCCCAAGCAAAGCAGGCAAAAGGGGGTAGAAGCAGTCAGCAGGCAAGGAGGCCACAGGGCTGATAGCAAGGAGAAAGCGGTGAGAAAGAGGGAGAGGTGGGCAGCAGGCACCTAGACCATGGGCTCAGAAGAAACAGAAAGCAATGAGAAGGAGGGACAGGCAGGCAACAGGCATGCAGAAAATGTGGCAGAGAGGAAGGACAAACTGGTGGCAAGGAGGGCCAGGCAGCCTGCCGGCAGCAAGAAAACCGGGTTGAGAGGAAATAGGAAGCTATGAGAAGAAGGGACAGGCAGAAGACACGCAGACCACGAGGCTGAGAGCACGGAGAATGCAATGAGGAGGAGGGTCAGGCAGGCAGCAGGCACGCAGACCACAGGGGTTACAGGAAGGAGAAAGCATTGAGAAGGAAGGACTGGCAGGCACGCAAACCATAGGAATAAGAGAAAGGAGAAAGTAGTGAGAAGTAGGGACAGGCAGGCATGCAGACCACAGGGTTGAGAGCCCGGAGAAAGCAGAGAGAAGGTTTCAAAGGCAGGCAACAGGCACACAGACCATGGGTCTGAGAGGAAGAAGAAAGTGGCGAGAAGGGGTGACAGGAAGGCAGCCAGCACGCAGACCACAGGGCTGAGAACCCAGAGAACACGGTGAGTAGACCCAGGCAGGCAGCAGACATGCAGCCCATGGGGCTGAGAGCATAGAGAAAGTGGTGAGAAGGACGGACACGCAGGAGGGGGCCACACAGACCACAGGGATTAGAAAAAGGAGAAAGTAGCAAAAAGGAGGGACAGGCAGGCAGCAGGGCGGGCACACAGACCATGGGGCCAGGATCATGGAGAAAGCAGAGATAAGAATGGACAAACAGGCAGCAGACATGCAGACCACGGACTGAGAGCCTGGAGAAAGTGGTGAAAAGGAGGGACAGGCTGGCACCAGGCACACAGACCATGGGGCTGAGAGGAAGGAGAAAGTGATGAGGAGGAGGGACAAGCAAGCAGCCAGCATGAAGACCACAAGCGTCAAAATGGCGCTGGCTGGACCCAGGAGGGAACTGGGGGCCTCAAATCTCTGTGAAGAAGAAGAGGGGGCTCTTAGCACTTTAGAGAGCCCTCAGGATACCAGACAGCATCCACTGGAGTCCCAGGACACGGGGACAAAGGTGGTACAAAACGTGGTTGGTGCAGCACAACAAAGGAAGGCCCCATGCCGCCGGACAGCAAGTTGAGCATCGCAGGATGGAGTGCTGAGGACCTGGGCCAAGCTCTGCAGGAACAAATTTAGCAAATAGTGCACAGATGCCTCAGGAGGTGAAGAAGACATAGTACAAAGGGGTACCGTAGCTCTTAGGGAAGGCAAGGTCTTACCTCCTCCAAATTGCGTCAGCAGACCCCAGGACAGTCTATGTCGATGGAGTCTACCCTCTGTGTCCTTAGGAGCATGCTTGTCGCTGTGGGAGGAGTCCAAGGGTACCGGTCATCATCTTGGAAGGTGCCTGCGTGAGTAGGGGAGTGACTCCGTCACCCCATAGGAGATTTCTTCGGTCGTCTCGGTGCATGGTGAAGACAGGGAGTCCCCAGAGCATACACACCGTGGAAACTGTTGCAGTTGTTGACTGGAGCTGAAGTTGCAGGGGAAAAGTAGCCCTTCTGGATACTTTGTTGCTGTTATAGCCGTTCCTGGAGCAGTCTGCGGTTGTTCCAAGGTCAGAGGATGAAGTAGTAGTTGCAGAAGATTCCTGAAAGAAACTTGCAAGCAGAATCTGAAGAGAACCCACAGGAGATACCCTAAATAGCCCTGAGAGGGGGATTGGCTACCTTATCAGGTAAGGACCTATCAGGAGGGGTCTCTGATGTCACCTGCTGGCACTGGCCACTCAGAGCCCTCCAGAGTGCCCCCACACCTTGCAAAGCAAGATGGCTGAAGTCTGGGACACACTGGAGGAGCTCTGGGCGGTGATGGACAGGGTAGAGGTCACTCTCCTTTCCTTTGTCCACTTTCACACCAGGGCAGGGGACAAGGGGTCCCTGAACCGGTGTAGAATGGCTTATGCAAGGAGGGCACTATCTGTGCCTTTCAAAGCATTGCCAGAGGCTGGGGGAGACTACTGTTCCCCAGCCTGTAACACTTATTTCCAAAGGGAGAGGGTGTAACACCCTGCTCTCATAGGAAATGCTTTGTTCTGCCTTCCTGGGACTAGGCTGCCCAAACCCCAGGAGGGCAGAACCTTGTCTGTGAGGTGGCAGCAGCTGTAGCTGCAGTGCAAGCCTCAGAAAGCTGGTTTGGCAGTACTGGGGGTCCATAGTGGAGCCCCCAGGATGCATGGAATTAGCTCCCCAATACCAAATTTGGAATTGGGGGGACAATTCCATGATCTTAGACATGTTACATGGCCATACTCGGAGTTACCATTGGGAAGCTACATATAGGTATTGTTATGCCATTAATTGTGTTTTATAAATGATTGTGTTTCACCACTGCGTATATTAGTTGTTCAATGTTCATCAGTAGCATATTACATTCTGTATTCAGTTTAGCTGCCTATTGGCTTTAACGTGGCACTAGACATTACATTTTGTATTCAGTTTAGCTGCCTATTGGCTTTAACGTGGAGTTCAACATTGCAGATGAGCTGTGTTTTTCCACATGATAGACCAAGCCGTGTTTAACGTGATAAGAGAGCGTATATTTTGTGTTTACCTCTATATCCAGCCTGGGAATGAGCGAAGTTTGGAGACTTGGTCACTCTCCAAACTCTTGTTCGGTTCCCCGACTGAGCCAGCATGTTTTGACTAAGGGGCCTGTTAGCAGGCTTTTTAATGGTGTCCCTGGGCAGCAGCAAGGGGGAATTTTCCAGGACTTCAGTCAGGAGCGGACGTCAGCTGCCTGACCTCCCGTTTGGGTGGAAAATCTCTTTCTCGCAGTTGAACAGGAGTCATCAACTTGCAGGCATAAGAAAGATGAAGCGGAGTGATAGGCCCTACGGTGATGAATTTTGACTTTTATTCTTTGCTTTGAAGTTATGCTATAATATAATCACATGTATTTGCTGTGTACATTGCAATTGAGAAGTACTTTGATATAGTTTGTTTTCATTGCTGTGACTACTTTCAAACGTGTGGTTCCAACCTACTAATCTCGTCTCTCAGGAACCTCGTGGTGAAGTAATAATAAATATCTTCTTTAAACTAAGAAGTGCATTCCAGATAAGTTTTGTCAGCTTGGTCATAAGATAAATAAAACAGGTATTGACCTATATGTAGGGCACCTGTGTAATGGCGTTCCTGCACACAAAGTCTGGGGAAATGGCCCTGAACTGTGTGGGGGCACCTTTGCTAGTGCAAAGGTGCCCTCACACTTAGTAACTTTGCACCTAACCTTCAGCATGTGAAGGTTAGACATATAGGTGACTTATAAGTTACTTAAGTGCAGTGAAAATAGCTGTGAAATAACGTGTGCGTTATGTCATGCAGGCTGCAATGGCAGGCCTATGCAAGGGTTTGTCTGAGCTCCCTATGGGTGGCAAAAGAAATGCTGCAGCCCATATGGATCTCCTGGAACCCCAATGCCCTGGGTAGCTAGGAACTATACACTAGGGACTTATAAGCGGGGTCCAGGGTGCCAATTAAAATTGGTAAATTAAGTCACTAGCCTACAGGATAAAGTTAAAAGCAGAGAGAGCATAAGCACTGAGGTTCTGGTTAGCAGAGCCTCAGTGACACAGTCAAGCACTCTACATCAACACACATTAGGCCATAAACTATGAGCACTGGGGTCCTGACCAGCAGGATCCCAGTGAGACAGGCAAAAGCATACAGAGATATAGGTAAAAACGGGGGGGAACGTGCCAAGGAAGATGGTACTTTCCTACACAGGTGTAGGCTGGTTTATGCAAGGAGGGCACCAAATGTGCCCTTCAAAGCATTTCCAGTGGCTTGGGCAGGATACCCCCCCAGCCTGTAACACGTAATTCCAAAGGGAGAGGGTGTAACACCCTCTCCTAAAGGAAATCCTTTATTCTGCCTTCCTGGGCTCGAGCTTTTCAAGCAACAGGTGGGCAGAAACCTGTCTGGGAGGTGGCAGCAGCTTGGGCTGCCTCGAAACCTTCAGAAGGCTGAAATGGCAATACTGGGGGTCCACTAAGGAGCCCCCAGAGTGCATGGAATCATAGAACCAATGCTTTCAAAAGCATTGGGGTATGAGTCCAACATGTTTGATACTAAACATGCCTATGTTCAGAGTTACCATTATGTAGCTGGACATAGGTAGTGACCTATATCCAGTACACGCGTAAAATGGCGTCACTGCACTCACAAAGTCCGGGAAAATGGGCCTGGAGTTTGTGGGTGCACCTTTCCTAGTGCAGGGATGCCCTCACACACAGTTACTTTGCACCCTGCCCTCTGGGCCAGAAGGCCTGCCATAGGGGTGACTTATCAGTGACCTGGTGTAGTGAAAATGGCAGTGAAAGGGTGCTTGCACCTTTTCACGCAGGCTGCAATGGCAGTCCTGCAGAAGCATTTGCATTTTGGGTCCTTGGCCTTTGTGCCTGCTATCTGCCTGCCTGTCTCTCCTTCTCTTTGCTTTTTCCCTCGTCTCAGCCTTGTGGCCTGTGTGTCTGCTGCATGTGTGTCCCTCAGTTTCACTGCTTTCTCCTCCCTCTGAGCCTTGTGGTCTGCCTAACTGCTTCATGCCTGTCCCTCCTTCTTACTGCTTTCTCCGGGCTCTCAGCCCCATGGTTTGTGTGCCTGCTTCCTGCCTGTCCCTCCTTCTCAGTGCTTTCTCCATGATCTCAGCACCATGGTGTGCAGACTTGCTGCCTAGATGTCCGTCGTTCTCACCACTTTATTTACCGGGGTACAACATTAGGTACTCTGATCTCCAATATACAGGAAAGTCACTGTTAGGGTTAAAAATATGTTTGACTTCTAATTCTTGCGTTTTGCAATGCTCTGATGTCTTTAGTTTTAGACACAGTATTGTATATTAAATTAGGAGATTAGATTTCCTGGTCTAAATGATTTAATCCTGCCAAATTTTCTTTTCTAATTCAGACCAAAGACTATAATGAAGTGCTGCTCAATTATGATTATCATATTGGTATGATTCTTTACTCATCGTTAGTCTTCTTGCTATTCTCTCTTGCATATTTTCACTTCTAATTATTTAGAATAATGGTTTATTCACATCGCATGGATATCTTGAAGAGGAAGATACTTTAGCACTTATATCTTTTTGCTTTGGGTCACCTGTATGGATTACATATAGTATTCACAGTTTGTCCATCTTTGGTTCATTCGGGAAGCAAATGTTTTATTAATTTTTTCTCTCTTTTTTTCCTTTCTCCTCATGAAATTCTAAATGATCACTTTCTGCAAACAACTTTGATTATTCATCATTTTTAATTAAGCTTGCTTCTCACCTCGTATTTATTTATTTTAAACTTAAACCAGAAGCATGGAACAGTCACATTCTTGCATGTTAAATAGCATTCTCACACATCACTTACTACCAAACTATTCTCATTAGGTCTATTAGTGACCTTAATTTGTGTATCTCTACTTGATTTCAGCCTTGAGAAAGCCCCAGGTGAAATAACTGCAGGGGGCGAAACACGTGTTGGCTGCTGCAATCTTTCTCAATTTGATTTAACTCTCTTGATATATTGGAATTTCAATGATTGGTTCTGTTTTGGCTCACCTTATATTGATTCTTTGGATTGGACTCATGGACACTTAAAAATATAGGGGGTCATTACAACCCTGGCGGTCGGTGTTAAAGCGGCGCTAAAACCGCCAACAGGCCGGTAGTAAAAAAAATGGAATTACGACCGTGGCGGAAACCGCCAACATAGACAGCCACTTTAACACTCCGACCGCCACGGCGGTACAAACAAACACCACGGCGGTAACCGCCAACAGACAGGCAGAAGACAATGTACCACTCACACTATTACAACCCACCAATCCGCCACCTTTTCCGGGGCAGATTCATCGCGAACAAAAACACGGCGGAAACAGGACTTCGAAGGGAAAACGCTCACCTCTACACAACCCACGAGGAATCAGGACGCCATGGAACCTGAGCTCCAGATTCTGCCAGTCTTTATCTTCCTGCTCCTCTACCAGGAGCACGAACGCCGGTGGCGAAGACAACGGTGAGTACTGCACCTACGACACAGGGGAGGGGGGAGGGAAAAGAGAGTGACACACACACAACACCCTCACCCACTACAACACACATGCTAATACACATTGATACATAAGAGTTACACCCCCCAGTCCCCCACTGGAAGAATGCAAGGACAAAAGGAAATGAGTCGAAGAATTGTGATATATTCAATTACATAAATCAAAAATATTTACAAATACATACATTTGTACTATATACAATTATATACACCAAGAACACAAGTCCAAGGGATTCCACCATCATAGTCCGTGGATCACTGGGCCCAAAAGGCATGGGCGAGGCCCACACTCAATACCCGACCAAAACTGAGAGAACACTGCAGGAGCATCAGATAGAAATAAAACAGGCACCTCAGGGGGAACGGAAGGGGGGCACCTCAGCCGGTTGAGTTCACAACGCCAGATCCACGAGGGGGCTCCATGCCCACTGTTCAATCCAGGGGAGTGCAAAGCCACAGTCTCTCAAGTCTCTCCAGTGGGTGGTTTGGCCACTGTTCAATCCTGGGGAGTGCAAAGCCACAGTCTCTGAAGTGGATAACAGTCACCACTGGTTTCTGGAGGGGGCCTTGTGCCCGAGTGCTTCATCCTGCCAAGGACTGAGGTAGTGGATGTATCTCTCCACTGGTTCTGGAGGGGGGGCCTTGTGCCCAGAGTGCTTCATCCTGCCAAGGACAGAGGTAGTGAATGTATCGCTCCACTGGTTCTGAAGGGGCCTTGTGCCCAGAGTGCTGCATCCTGCCAAGGACAGAGGTAGTGGATGTATCTCTCCACTGGTTCTGGAGGGGGCATTGTGCCCAGAGTGCTTCATCCTGCCAAGGACAGAGGTAGTGGATATATCTCTCCACTGGTTCTGGAGGGGGGGCCTTGTGCCCAGAGTGCTTCATCCTGCCAAGGACAGAGGTAGTGGATGTATCTCTCCACTGGTTCTGGAGGGGGCCTTGTGCCCAGGGTGCTTCATCCTGCCCGTGGCAGACTCAGTAGCGTCGGAATCATTTGCGCTGACTGGCCTGCGAGGCTGCTGGCGGCGGTGTCCTGGGCAGCGGTTCAGCTGGTGGTGGTCTTGTCCTGGCCTGAGGGGCTGCTGCAAGCGGTGTCCTGGGCAGCGGTTCAGCTGCTGGCGGTCTTGTCCTAGCCTGCAAGGCTGCTGGCGGCGGTGTCCTGGGCAGCGGTTCAGCTACTGGCGGTCCTGTCTGTGGCAGCGGGCTGCTGCTGGCGGTCGCTTCCTGGGTAGCGGGGCTGCTGGCGGTCGCTTCCTGGGCAGCGGGGCTGCTGCTGGCGGTCCTGTCTGTGGCAGTGTGGCTGTTGGCGGTCCTGTCTGTGGCAGCTGGGCTGCTGCTGGCGGTTGCTTCCTGGCGGCCCTGCCTGTGGCAATCTGGCTGCTGGCGGTCGCTTCCTGGGCAGAGGGGCTGCTGCTGGCGGTCCTGTCCATGGCAGTGTAGCTGCTGGCGGTCGCTTCCTGGGCAGTGTGGCTGCTGCTGGCGGTCGCTTCCTGGGCAGCGGGGCTGCTGCTGGCGGTCGCTTCCTGGGCAGTGTGGCTGCTGGCGGTCGCCTCCTGTGCAGTGTGGCTGGTGGCAGTCTTGTCCGCTGTGCTGATCTTCCCAGACTTTCCGGTTTTACTGTGTCCCTTTCCCACCTTGGGTGGTGTCGCAGCTGTCTCCACACTCCCAACTGTACCCCTGGGAGCGGCTTTGGTGGCTGGTTTCTTTCCTCTCTCCCACCGGGCATTGTCCAACTTATTATGCTTGACAGGTGGGGGACTGTCCGTGCTCTGGCTCCTTGCCACACTGCCTGCCCTGCTGCCTGATGCACTCCATAATCCGGTGACTACTGGCACCACTGGTCCCGCCGATGTTGTGGCTGAGGTGCTAGGTTGGGACCTTGAGAGTCGGGCCCTAGGAGACTGACGGGGTGGGGGAGGTGAGGGTAAGAGGTCAAGGCTGGCCAGGAAAAGTTTTTTAGGAACACTGGGACGGGTAGCTCGAGGCGGTTTGGGAGTGGAGGAAGAGGTTGTGGTTGTAGGACGTGTACGTTTGCTGACTTTGGGTGAAGGTGCATGCGCTGGAGGCTGTCGTGAGGTGGATGGCTGTTGGGTGGGTGTGTGGCTGCGTTTGTGTACCTTGGGAGGTGTGCTCACAGACACAAAGGGAGAGGACACAGGGGATGTGTGAATGGTAGTGGGGGTGGGGACTGCACATGAGCGGGTTGTGGTGGTGGGTGTGCTGGTGATGAATGTAGTGGCTGAGGATGTAGGGCATGGAGGTGTGAGTGGAGACGAGACAGGGAGGTAGGAGGGAGACGAGGAGGAGGGGGACACAGTGGAGGCAGTGGATGTTGGTGTGTCTGCATATGTGTGATGCTTGCATGAGTGCCTGTGGGATGTGTGGTGCTTATGTTTGCCAGAGCTTCCCTTGTGTGTTGAGGTGTGTGCATGCTGGTCTGATGGTGTGCTTGGGATAGGCTGAGATACAGGGGTGTGGTTCTGGGTGGAGGAAGTTGGAGGGGGGAGGCTAGAGACAGGGACAATGGCTGCCATCAGTGCTGAGGCCAGAGTCTGAAAAGCTTGCTGAAGTGCTGCCTGACCAGAGTGAATGCCCTCCAGGAATGCATTGGTTTTTTGAAACTGCCTCTCTACACCCTGGATGGCATTCAAAATGGTAGACTGCCCAACAGTGAATGACCTGAGGAGGTCAATGGCCTCCTCACTGAGGGCAGCAGGGGTGACAGGGGCAGGGGCTGAGGTGCCTGGGGCGAAGGTAATGCCCACCCTCCTGGGTGAGCAGGCACAGGGCAAAGGCTGAGGGGCTGCTGGGAAGGCGGTGCTGGTAGGGGGGGTGGCGGCTGTACCTGTAGATGCGGGGGGCACAGAGGAGGAGTCCGTCTCGCTGGTGTCAGCTCCTGTCCCTGCCGTGGAGCTCCCCTCGCCCTCCGTCCCACTGGTGAATTCGGAGTCCGTAGTCTCACCCTCCAGGGCCATGTGGAATGCAGCTCCCTCCTGCTCCGGTGCCACTGCTCCTCCGCCTGATGATGCTAATGCACACAAGTACAGGGAGACCACAAAAAGTAGGGGGGGACAAAAGAAAGACATGTTCAGTGCATGCAATACCGCTACGGTTGGCAGACATGACAGACACAGAAGCCCCCTGCACTACGCCGTGCACTTGGGGTCCTCTATTCAATCCCTGTGACATGGCTTACAAGGCTATGGATGATTTCTGCATACATGGATGTCACAGGAGCCTGACTAGGTGTAGTTGGCACTGTACACAGGTGGGGTGGGGTGCCACAGGGCCTTCCTGAAGAAGGGAAATTAACTAGCAAACTCGCCCAGGCCAAGAGGAACCCACACCCCACCTCCCCCACCCAGACACCTAAAATGTGCACTGAATCAGCAGAATGAGAGTGTGCTCATCCCCTTGTGGCTGCTGTGATGCTCTCAAGCGCCCATCCAAGTCCGTATACGCCACCCCCAAGATCCTGAAAATCAGGGGGGTCATGGTGCGACGGGCTCCCCTCCCATGTTGGGAGGCCATCCCTAGCTGGGCCTCCGCCGTCTTCTTGCTCCAGCGGCGAATGTCCTCCCATCTCTTCCAGCAGTGGGTGCTCCGTCTGTGGTAGACCCCCAGGGTCCGGGCCTCCTGGGCGATGGCACGCCAGATGTCCTTCTTCTGGTGGGCACTGACCTACAGGAATTGTACAGGGGAAAAGAGAAGTAATTACCAACTGCACCGTCACAGTCATTGGCCCGCATCCCTACCCTTGCCATGATGCACAGGCACTCACTGTCGTTTCATGCACGCATCATTCTCACCCCCCCTATCTTTAATCCACCCCACTCCACACAGGCATTGCCCGTACAGCATGCTCACAGTGTACTTACCTGTTTGTCTGGGGGACCGTAGAGTAGCGTGTACTGGGGGAGGACCCCATCCACGAGTTTCTCCAACTCCTCCGTGCTGAAGGCAGGGGCCCTTTCCCCAGACACACGAGCCATTGTCTCTTCCAGACTGAGGTCATAGCGGCACGTGCAGTGTAGGTCCTCTCCTGTCGAAGATCGGGTATCGAGTGATTGAACAGAGAGAAAATGGCGGTTACATCGTCATTGGCTCCTGGGACCCATACGGTCCAATGTTAACCAATGCAGAATTGCGCCGCGGTCTTCGACCGCCTACTGCGACGGTGTACAACGCCAGCGCAGTTACCTCATATCCCCTTGTCCCACCTTACAGGTCAGCAGCCGCCATTTCAGGGGCCCACATGGCTTTATTTTTCACTGTGTCAAACATACCAAGGCCGTGCCTAACCACTCATACAGGCAAATTTCAATTTATGAATATTTTCAGAGTAAGCTGTGTTTACGTACCTCAGAGTTGGTTGACGCTCTGCTCGCTGTTCTCCATAGGCACCGTCTGCTGGGGCATGTGAGGAGATGGCGGCATCCTCCGGTGTACAGACCACTGGTGGACCTATCGACAATGGAGGAAAGACATGTGATCATCACCTACAGTCTTGATCGTGCCACAATCCAGGAACTGTGCCCCCATTTGGAGCCAGACCTGATGTCAGCTATCCGCCATCCCACAGGAATCCCCCCTCAAGTGCAGGTGCTGTCAGTACTCCATTTCCTAGCAAGTGGTTCCTTTCAAACAACAGTGGCCATAGCATCAGGGATGTCCCAGCCAATGTTTTCCAACGTGTTGTCCAGAGTGTTGTCTGCCCTGCTGCAACACATGCAGAGCTACATAGTTTTCCCTCAGGTGGAGGATTTGCCTACAGTGAAAGGTGACTTCTGTGCCCTGGGACATATCCCCAACATCATAGGTGCCATTGATGGTACACGTGTGGCCTTGGTCCCCCCACGCAGGAGTGAACAGGTGTACAGAAACTGTAAGAGTTACCATTCAATAAATGTGCATATGGTGTGTTTGGCAGACCAGTACATCTCCCATGTTAATGCAAAATTCCCTGGTTCAGTGCATGACGCTTACATCCTGCGGAATAGTAGCATCCCTTATGTGATGGGGCAACTCCAGAGGCACCGGGTGTGGCTATTAGGTGAGCACATGGACCCAAATCAGTGGGAATAGTTGTCTGGGTCTGTGGACGTCCCTATGAGTCAGTGCGTGTCTAACATTTGTCCCTCGCCATTTGCAGGTGACTCTGGTTACCCCAACCTGTCATGGCTACTGACCCCTGTGAGGAATCCCAGGACAAGGCAGAGGAACGCTACAATGAGGCACGTGGGCGAACTAGGAGGATTATAGAGTGGACCTTCGTCCTCCTGAAGGCCAGGTTCCGGTGCCTCCATATGACAGGTGGTTCCCTATTCTACTCACCAAAGAAGTTGTGCCAGATCATCGTGGCCTGCTGTATGCTTCACAACTTGGCTTTGCGATGACAGGTGACTTTTCTGCAGGAGGATGGTCCAGATGGAGGTGTAGTGGCAGCTGTGGAGCCTGTGGATAGTGAGGACGAGGAAGCAGAAGAAGAGGACATCGACAACAGGAACACAGTGATCCTGCAATACTTCCAGTGAGACACAGTTAAGAAGACAACACTGCCTGCTACATCTGATTTTAATCTACTACCTCTCTACTGTCTGTCATTTTCACCCGGTGTATGGTCACTGAGTTGTCACTTTCCCTTACGATTTCACAGGTGTGGGTCCCACTGTGTGACATCTGCTTTGTTTCCTCATGGACTAGAGCTGTGTGACATAGGTATGTTGACATTACATTTGAAAGAGCATTTTGCCACTGTAATTGCTAATACACTATTTCGAAATCACAGACAGACTCCAGATTGTTTTGTACTTTAAGGGAGTTTATTTAAGTGCTCAATATTGGAGGGGGTTGTAAAATGGTGAGGGGTGATGATGGAGGAATGTCCATGGCAGAGTCCAGTCTATTAGTCTCACAGGTGCATTGTCCAAAGGGGCATAGGAAGTGGAGCTGGGGCAGTTTACGGATGGACAGGGTGACAAAGTGGGACAAAAGGATGACAATCAGGGTGGTCTCATTTCTTGGCGGGGGTCTTGGCATCGTTCTCTGTCTTTGTCCTGCATCTCAGGGACCGTTTGCGGGGTGGGTCTCCCTCTGCAGGGGGTGGGGTGCTGGTGTGGTGGCCCTGTGGCGGTGCCTCCTGTCCACTAGCGCCGGCGGAGATGGTGGGCAGTTCATCATCCAGGATAGTGTCAGGGGCCCCTTGTTGTGCCACAGTGTCCCTCCTGGTGTTGAGGACTTCCTTCAGCACCCCTGCGATGGTGCCCAGGGTGGAATTGATGGATCTGAGTTCCTCCCTGAAGCCCAAATACTGTTCCTCCTGCAGCCGCTGGGTCTCCTGAAACTTGGCCAGTACCGTTGCCATCGTCTCCTGGGAATGGTGGTAGGCTCCCATGATGTTGTAGAGGGCCTCGTGGAGAGTGGGTTCCTTGGGCCTGTCCTCCCCCTGTTGCACAGCAGCCCGCCCAGTTCCCCTGTGTTCCTGGGTCTCTGTCGAGGGCGAGGGTGGGGGTATGTGATGGCATGCAGGTAGGGTGGGGGATGTAATTGTAAAGATTTGACTTACCAGAGTCCATTCCTCCAGCTACTCCTGCGAGGCCCTCAGGATGCAGAATAGCCAAGACCTGCTCCTCCCATGTTGTTAGTTGTGGGGGAGGACGTGGGGGTCTGCCGCCAGTCCTCTGTACCGCGATGTGGTGTCTTGAGACCACGGAACGCACCTTCCCCCGTAGGTCGTTCCACCTCTTCCTGATGCCATCCCTATTTCTTGGGTGCTGTTCCACTGCATTGACCATGTCCACGATTCTTCACCATAGCTCCATTTTCCTAGCTATGGAGGTGTGCTGCACCTGTGATCCGAACAGCTGTGGCTCTGCCCAGATGATTTCCTCCACCATGACCCTGAGCTCCTCCTCAGAGAACCTGGGGTGTCTTTTCCGTGCCATGGGGTGGTGTGGGTGATGTGTGGGGTGGTGTGTGTTGTGATGTGTGAGGTGATATTTTGTGGTGTGTTGTGTGAGGTGCATGGATGTTATGTGGGTGATGGTGTTGATTGCTTGTGGTTGCTCGTTTGTAGAATGTGTTGTCTCTGTGGCCTTCAGTCGCACTTCTGGTCATAAGGGTTTGTGGGTGATGTGGGAGGGTGTTTTATATTGTATTGAGTGTGTGGGAGTGGTGTGTGTATGTGTATCAGGTGTGTGTATTTCGAATTGTCCAATGTGGATGTGTTTTGTATATGTGTGTGTATTTTGAGCGCGGCGGTGTGTACCTCCAATGGAATACCGCGGTTGAAAGACCGCCATGTGGATTCGTGGGTCGTGATAGTGTGGGCGTATTCCTGTTGGCGTGACAGTGGAGGATTTGTTATCGCCAGTTTATCACTGACCTTTGGTGTGGTGGACTTGTGTGGGTGTCTAGATTTTGGGGGATTCCTGGCTTTGGGTTATAATGACCGTGGTGGAATTCCGCGGCCGCAGCGGTGTGTTGGTGGTCTTCTGCACGGCGGTAAGCGGCTTTTACCGCCAATGTTGTAATGACCCACAAAGACTGTATTCCCCATTAAATACTGAAGTGGGTTCTCATTTTTTTTAACTGGTTTGGATCCTTTACTGAAGGGGTTTGGTCCATACCCCTTAATTTTGAGTTCCCACATATGAGAATTTACTTGGGCATTTTATCAGGTACGGTATCTTGGACCTCTCGTACACAACAAGAATTGCTTTTCAGCCTCCCTCCTGCCAAGCCCTGTTAACCGGACAATAATAAATACTATTAATTAAATAATTTGATTTTGAGAACTAAAAGTGGCCAATCAGATGAATAGATGGGAATTACGTAATGCTAAGTTGGATCAAGTTTTTAGTACCTCAAGTACTGCTACTACAAGACTAAATCCATCTAATCTCATGTCGGCTAAAAGTACTTTTCTAGCATTGGAACGAGCTTTAAAAAAGGAGACCTCTATATGGTGGGAAGCAGCTTTGCCTAAAAAGTATCTGGAACATGATTTGATTCCACATGGACTCAGAATTTAAATTTTTCCTCCAATAGACACTACATCACAAGACCGACTTCAACAGTGGGAAGCCAATTTAAAGATGGCCTCTAACACCATGATACGTCAATTAATAGAGATAGCCCAGGAGGCATATGGGAAATATCGTGAGGAAGTAGATTTACTCAATAAACGCATTGATGAGGCAAATTGGGGTGACATCTCGTCAAAAAATTATGAGATTCTTAATAACATTATAGATCACTAATAGGAAGATATTATTCAGAGGAAAAACAGAAAATTCAGACGTGACCTGACTGATTATCAACTAGGAAGAGTTTACACCTTTGGGAAACAATATGATAATATCAAGGATTCCACCCCTGCCTTAGAACAACCAAGTTGCTCGGAAACTACTCCTTCTTCAGATATTGACTCATCAGATGAAATTGACAAACGTTCATCTACTAAACCCATGGTACATTTTTCAGTGGAATTCAGAAGACATCGATTAGGTGCCGCACAAGACAATCGAACAAGACCACCAGGTACTCAAATGGAGGAACCCAAGCAAACAGGTAGACAGACAAGAGCCCGAAGCAAAGAAGCAAGACATCGAGAAGAGACCAAGATTTGATAGTTAATCTCTCTGATATAATGTTTTCAAGTGCCCAGATTGAAATACTTAATAAGGGATTATCTTTTTGTCCTACAAGCAGATGGGACCTTGTTCAAACCAAAATTGACCTTTTCAAGTTCATACGGAAACTCAAACTTAAGTTCTTTGTTTCAACTACAGTTTCTACTCAACCTTCAATTCAACCATCATCAGGTTCGAGTGAACTTTCAGTCAAAGATTTAGAAGCAATTTGCCTATTAAGCAACCTTTCGAATACTGAGGAACAGGATTTAACAATCCATGAAATAACGGAGGAATTAGGTTTTGAGACCTCGTCATATAAAACATTTGATCTTCCAATTAAATCTACATTTACACCGACTCTACCAGCGGGCAATTCAATAGACCTTTTCTTTACTGCAAAAATCCAAGACTTGGACAAGGAGTATGTGAAATACATAAAGAAAAGACATTTTCCTACAAATGTCAATAATCAACAAATCAGGGCAATTGATAAACTGAAGAAGAATACTACAATAGTCATCAAGGAAGCTGGTAAGTAAGGAAATATAGACATCCTAAACAAAGATGACTATCTTCATGAAATCCATAGACAAATTGATGATGCAACACATTATAAAAAGCTCCCTTCGAATCCTACACGTGAGACTAAAAAGAAACTTAAAGACCTGTTAGATTTCTGGCATTCCAAGCAAATTATCTCTCATGAGGAACGAAATTTTCTGTTTATACAAAATCCCACTGTCCCGACTTTATATATATTACCAAAGATACATAAAGGAGATAACCCACCCAAGGGCAGACCAATTATTTCGGGAATTAATTCTGTCTGTTATAACCTGGGCACACTTATAGATTCTGAATTACAACCATTTATGCAAAATTTACCATCTTTCATAAAAGATACCAAGGATGTCCTTCAGAAATTGCAAAACATAGACTGGCAGTCCAATTACATCCTAGCGACAATAGATGTAGTTAGTCTTTATACCTCTATTCAACATCACAATGGATTAGACGCAGTGAAAAGCTGTCTTGCTACAAGATCTGCTAAATATACAGAACAAAATAAAATGATAATTGATTTACTTGCATTTTGTCTTCAGAATAATTTTTTCCTTTTTGATGGTCATTTCTATTTGCAACTTCAAGGGTCAGTGTTGGGAGCAAAATTTGCTCCACCATATGCCTGTATTTTCATGGGAGCCGTTGAAAGATATTGGGGCTGGGATGAGAAATTTGAGCCCTTTTCCCAGCACATAATCTTCTGGGGTCGATACATAGATGATATTTTGTTGATCTGGCAGGGGCAAGAATCTACACTCCAACTCTTCTTAAAATCCTGGACACCTAACCAATGGAATATTGACATAACCTATCAATTTTCTAGAACCACTATTGAATTCTTAGACTTAACATTATATATCAAGGATAATAAACTTCACACTCACCTTCATAGAAAAAAGACTGCGGAAAACTCAGTCTTACATGCATCTAGCTGCCATCCCTCAAGTATTATTCGCAACATACCGGCAGGGGAGTTTAGGAGAGCAAGATTGAACTGTAGTGAACTGAAGGAGTATGAGGAAGTTTCTTTGGAAATTATGCAACGACTTTCCACCAGAGGATATAACACTCGGAATCTTAACAAGATTAAGGAATATTATGCTAATTCTGATCGCAATATGATGCTTTACAAATCTAAATCTGTAGACAAGAAATCAGTAATTTGTTTTATCACAGATTACCACAATGGACATAACTTAATTCGGAAAATACTCCGCAAACATTGGTATCTGCTACAAAATAATCCTGCTAACAATCAATATCTCTTACCTTATCCCCAAATGGGTTTTAGAAGAGCATCAAACCTTAAAGACAAAAAATTTTCTTCTTTCTATTCGGACATGTCTTTAAATTTGAAAATGCTACCAAGACCAAATGGTTTCTTCTGCTGTACTAAGTGTTCAATTTGTAGACTTGGTCTTTCGAAATCTAAATCTGTGTTGATCAATGATCATGTGTTTATGATTCGAGATTTTATCAATTGTGATAGTATCAATACTGTCTATGTTATTTTTTGTCCTTGTGAAAAAGCTTATATTGGAAGTACAATTCGGGCATTGAAGACCAGGATAGAAGAACACTACCGTAATATACAGAAAAATGATACCAAACAATCTTTGGTGGAACATTTCTTGGTGCATCATCCTAATGATCGTATCTTTGCTTTCTGTGGCCTTATGCAATTGAAACCCCTTCCTAGAAGGGGTAATTTGGAATTACAACTACGTCGGAATGAAAGTCGCCTCATAATTCGTTATGACACTGTACGGAGAGGATTAAACAAAGATCCAGAATGGCATTTCTGGCTACTTTAATTTTTTATTTCTATTTTTTCCTTTTTTTCTTTTTCTAAGATCTTGTTTCAGGGAGTTATATATATATATATATATATATATTAAAACATTTCTGCAATCCTGTCAAAATAATTTCACCCACATAAATTTATATTACACATATAAAGAAAATATAGTTTCAAATAATTTTTTTAACTTTTTTCTTCTTTTTGGCCACACATGACTTTTTGTTCAATTATTATCTCTTAATATTGACACCTAGTTGCTTGATTCCTATTTTTTTAGGATATATTTTGCCTTTAATTGTCACTAGTCGTGTTAGTGTCACTTAAATTTATCTCATTACTTATTTTTAATGTTTACATCGGGCAATGTTGCCCGTTTAAAGATGGCATCAATTTTCATTAATTTTTATTTACATAGTTTCTACCTTAATGACTAACAAAAGAAAAAGGACTGCGGCAACATTGTCTCAGTCCCTTTATAAATGCGCACATGTGGCTCGACACCCTTCCAAGGAAGCGCTACATTTTTCATGTTAATGTTATTTAAATCTATCTCATTATTCATTTTTGATGTCAGTATCGGGCAATGTTGCCCGTTTAAAGATGGTGTCAACTCTTACTTTCTTATTTTTTACTCTAACGAATAAAAAGCTAAAAGGGACTGAGTCAGCGTTGACTCAGTCCCTTTATAAATGCGCACATGTGGCCCGACACCTTCCCAAGATGGCGCCTAACTAGGAAGCCCTCCCGATAACCTGCTGCTGTTTTCCTCCCGTAGGATCTCTTTTAGTTCGGTAATTGGGTAAGTACGATTACCCTAACTATGAAAATGGATAGTACCGGGCACTTGGAATTTACTTTTTCTCAGTTCTCCTACATTCATAAACTACGGGTGGCTTTGCTTGTTAACTTTATTTACCGGGGTACAAAATTAGGTACTCTGATCTCCAATATACGGGAAAATTACTGTTAGGGATAAAAATATGTTTGACTTCTAATTCTTGCATTTTGCAATGCTCTGATGTCTTTGGTTTTAGACACAGAATTGTATATTAAATTAGGAGATTAGATTTCACGGTCTAAATGAGTTAAATCCTGCCAAATTTCCTTTTCTAATTCAGACCAAAGACTATAATGAAGTGCTGCTCAACTATGATTATCGTATTGGTATGATTTTTTACTCATCGTTAGTCTTCTTGCTATTCTCTCTTGCATATTTTCACTTCTAATTATTTAGAATAATGGGTTATTCACATCGCACGGATATCTTGAAGAGGAAGATACTTTAGCACTTATATCTTTTTGCTTTGGGTTACCTGTATGAATTACATATAGTATTCACGGTTTGTCTGTCCCTGGTTCATTCGGGAAGCAAACGTTTTATTAATTTTTTCTCTCTTTTTATCCTTTCTCCTCATGAAATTCTAAATGATCACTTTCTGCAAACACTTTGATTATCCATCATTTTTAATTAAGCTTGCTTCTCACCTCTTATTTATTTATTTTAAACTTAAACCAGTAGCATGGAACAGTCACATTCTTGCATGTTAAATAGCATGCTCACACATCACTTACTACCAAACTATTCTCGTTAGGTCTATTATTGACCTTAATTTGTGAATCTCTACTTGATTTCAGCCTTGAGAAAGCCCCAGGTGAGATGACCGCAGGGGGCGAAACACGTGTTGGCTGCTGCAATCTTTCTCAATTTGATTTAACTCTCTTGATATATTGGAATATCAATGATTGGTCCTGTTTTGGCTCAACTTATATTGATTCTTTGGATTGGACTCATGGACACTTAAAAATAAAGACTGTATTCCCCATTAAATAATGAAGTGGGTTCTCATTTTTTGAACTGGTTTGGATCCTTTACTGAAGGGGTTTGGTCCACACCCCTTACTTTTGAGTTCCCACATATGAGAATTTACTAGGGCATTTTATCAGGTAGGGTATCTTGGACATCTCGTACACAAGAAGAATTGATCTTCTGCATCATGCAGTAACCTGCTGGCATCTTCCGAGGGTGCATTCCTGCAGTCTTCATCCAACCGGGGACTCTTCTTTTGCACCCTCTTCTGGGTTGGCAGGAGCTCCTGCCCCTCCTGGGACTTCTTTCGACTTCTGGACTTGGTCCCCTTCTTTTGCAGGTCTTCAGGTCCAGGAATCCAGCAGTTGTTGTTTGCAGACTTGGTTGGTTACTGCAAAATCCCAATCACGAGGTGTAGTGTGTCCTAAGGAAACTTGCAGTACTTTACTCCTGCTTTTCTGGGCTCTGGGTGGGGTAATTTACTTACCTTTACTGTAGTCTTACTCTCCCAGTGATTCTGCACACACTACACTTGTCTAGGGGGGAATTTGTGATTTGCATTCCACTTTCTTAGTATATGGTTTGTGTTGCCCCAGACCTATTTTCTCCCATTGCATTCTATAGCATTTCCTATTGTTTGCACTGTTCTATGACTAATTACTTGTCTAATTTTGGTGTCTAGTGTATATATTGTGTATAATACTTACCTCCAGAAGGATTATTGTCTCTAAGATATTTTAGGTACTGTGCCACCCAAATAAATACCTTTATTTTTGGTGACACTGAGTATTGTCTTTACTTGTGCATAAGTACTGTGTAACTATAAGTTGTATTGTATGAGCTTTGCATGTCTCCTAATTTAGCCTGAGCTGCTCTGCTATAGCTACCTCTATCAGCCTAAGCTGCTAGGACACTACTACATTTCACTAATAAGGGATAACTGGATCTGGTATAAGGTGTAAGTAACCAAGGTACCCACTACAAACCAGGCCAGCCTCCTACATTGGCAGCAGCGGTGAGATAAGTACTTGCAATTGCTTTACCACTTTGTTACCTGTGATTTTCACAAGAAAAGCTTGCTCCAATGCTTAGAGCATATATAATATATACCTAGGAACAATTTTCTAATTTTCTAAAAGTTCTGTTTAACTTTGCAAAGGTTTTTACAAAGTCTTGACAAGTTTTCTTCTTTTTTCTAAAAAGTTAGCTCTGTTCATTTACTAACTTTTTACTCACTTTCCTAAACTTTTTTCTTTCACTATGTCTTCTGTAGAAGCTACCCCTAGAGTTGTCCAGACTACCTATGAGAATTTAAACTTTAAAAGTTTGAGGGGTCTAGGAGTCTCTGTATTGAAAGAAGTTTAGGGATTAGGAAGAACCCCAATAAGGAGTTCCTCTTAAATCTTCTCCTCCAAGATGACCAGGGACTCAGCACTGGTCCAGATCAGACAGGGGAAGAGGTAGAGGATGATTCCAACCAGGAAGGCTCAGAGGAGCAAACTGACAATCTTGGGGAGGGTACTTCCACCGACCTATCTATCAATAAGTCCCCTAGTATAGCTGGTAGTGGGAAGGGTTCACACACAAGTAGGGCTCCCTTCACCCCTAGAGGCCAGGTCACTAGAGTGGCCCCTGTTAGAGATAGGTCTGCCTCTGCACACTCTCATGTTACCTCTGTTACAGAGGCTTCACATAATTCTAACCCTGAGGACCAGTCCCTAGATAGGGAACTCAGAAAGCTGAGGTTAGAGGGGGCCAGACTGAGGCTAATGTAGCAACAGTTGGCCTTAGACAGGGAATCCCTGGCTGTGGAGAAAGAGAGGCAGGGTTTGGGGTTAGTTCCCCATGGTGGCAGTAGTTTTAGAAATACAAATGTTAGGGAACCTTCATTTGAATCTAGAAATCTTACAAGGATGGTGATGACATCTACAAGTGGTTTGCTGTACTTGAGAGGCCCTGTAAAGTTCAGAGGGTCCCTCTTGTACAGTGGGCTGCTATCCTTTGGTTATCCTTCTCTAACAATGAGAAGCCTGTCTCTCCCTTTGCCAGAGAGGATGATGCAGATAACTATCAAATTCTGAAAAATACACTCTTGGATGGTCTGGGCTTAACCACTGAACAATACAGACAAGTTCAGAGAGACCAGAAAGGAGTCATCACAGGACTGGGAAGACTTTGTAGACTGTTCTGTGAAGGCCCTAGAAGGTTGGTTAAATGGCAGTAAGGTAACTGACTATGAAAGCCTATATAACTTGATTCTGAGAGAGTATATTTTGAATAATGGTGTGTCTGACTTGATACATCAGTATCTTGTGGACTGGGATCTGACCTCTCCCCAAGAATTGGGAAAGAATGCAGACAAATGGGTCAGAACAAGGGTGAGCAGAAAAGCTCATACAGGGGGTGACAAAGACATAAACAAAATGGTAAAAAATCTGAGGACAAGCATGGGGATAAAAGTAAACATCTTTTTCAGGTCCAAAACACTCCTCTGGGGGTGGGAATAAAACTTCTTCATCTTCTTTAAACTCTTCACACAATCAAAAAAAGCCTTGGTGCTATTTGTGTAGAGGTATAGGTCATTGGCAAGGGGATAATTCCTGAACAGGGTAAAGCCCCTAATCCTACCACCACAAAGACATCAGACTCTAGTGCCCCTAACAGTAGTGGTAATAGTGGTGGGACTACTGGCAATAGTCAAACTAAGGGTGTAGTTGGGTTCACTTTTGGGACCATAATAGAAACTGAGGTAGACAGTCCCAAGACAGTTTCTGTCACACCTGGTGGCATTGGCCTTGCCACATTGGCTGCTTGTCCCCTTAACATGGATAAGTACAGACAGTCAATCTTAATAAATGGTGTTGAGGCCCAGGCCTACAGGGACACAGGTGCCAGTATCAGGATATGAATAATAATTTATTGTACAGATAATAAAATCCAATACAAAAAAATACAAAAAAGCAATTGAGGATAAATACCCTCAGAGACTAAATTCATGCTAAAAACACGCCATAAATTAAACACACATGACATATTAAAAAAAGACATTCCTGCCTATAAGTGTAATACAATCATGGAATATAAAAATAAAACAAGCCACCCAACCTGGAACCCCGCATAATTCACAAAGACGAAATACATAGGCACAGCCCTAAAGTGCATGATGCATTAAATAGTAATTGCACTCAACATCAACATATGCTTTTAGAACTCCTTGACCAAACCAATAACGGGTAACATGACAAGAGCATTAAAGAGATTCCAATTATACCTGTTCATTGCTCACAGTGCCGTTGAATTTAGATTCTGCAATTTTAATACATTTAGTCAATAACACATTTATTGTTGGGTTGCCTGGGTCCAAAGACTGGATGATAGCCTGTCAACAGGAGCGGATTCCCAATTTCTTCCATTTGCTCCAAAGCAAAAGTCTACGCTCTTTCAGTAAAGCTGGCACAGGCCAACCACATGATCAATGGTTTTGTTTACATTACTACAACCTCTACATGTCACATCGACCTCAGGGGGTAGCTGCCATTGGGGCAGATTTAAAAAAAAAAACTATTGCCCATCCTTAAGGCCATAAAGGTCTTTTTCAACCAAAGCCCATAAGGGCAAGAGAAAAAACTAGAAGACATACCTGGCTTAAAGGATTCAATTACTGCCCAGGCGTGCTTCCATTGAATGAGGATGGAGCAGTCGGAATGATAAGAATACAGTTGAATAAGCCTTTTAACCTCTAGTTTAAAGAGAGTAGGGGGGATTACTTGCCCAAAGATCACCAGCATCTAATCGCCGTTTACATTCAACCATGAGAATAAGCACACTTCGATTGCGACTCACTCATTTCTTGCCACAAGACTGACTCCAAGTGACTGTCCATGGCCTGACGCAATTTATAACAAAGCTTCAGAAAAGTGCCAGCACTAACTGCCACCAAATCCGGAGGCCCAAATTCCAACCGTACCTGCGCAGGTGAAGCCAGGCGTGGGACATGAGACTCTCTTGTAGATTTTGTTGACCAGCCTATTTAATAGGCAAGAGCCTTTGCCCAACAAAATGTCTTGCCCATAGGCCAGCGAAGGGATAATCTTTGCTCTCATAACTTCCATTAGGGGGAAGAAGGGTTGGCCCCTTTAAAACTTTAGATAATTTAGAGAAGGCCACCTGCAATGCCACAGCTTTAAGTTCAATTTCCTTCTTATGTTTAACATAACTGCCCCTGGAATCAAAATGTACCCCTAAATATTTATAAGACTGGTCAGAAACAAGTTTACAGCTTGTATAATACCAACTAAAGCCCAAGTGTTTTTCCTCCCAAAGGAGACCACTTTTTTTTTTTCAGCAAATTAACCTTCAATTGATTCGCGGAAGTATAAGATGCAACTTGGTTAAGCAGCCGTTGGAGGCCAATCTTAGCGCAACTAAATAGTGCAAGATCATCGGCAAAAAGCAGATGACTAAACCTAAAGCCACCAATCTTGGGGGGATGACAGTTAACAGCATCAAGAGGTGTTGGCATATTAGCAACGAACAGAATAAAAAGGAGGGGAGCAAGTACACAACCTTGTTTCGCACCACGGGTGGTGGGAATGTTTCCTATAGAGGGACCAGCCATCAACAAGCTTAATATGGACCCAGGTGTTTATATGGAGTTCTATGATCGCACCCAAGAGTACTGGAGGGATGCCCCAGTTTTGTAATTTAGCCCACAGGGCATTCCGGGGGATCCGATCGAATGCCGCCTTAAAATCCACAAAACAACAATTCAGCATCAGACCTGACACAATCGCCCTGTCGATCAGAATAGAAAGTGCTAATGGATTGGTTGAAGTGCCTGAGCCAGCAGAAAACCCTGTTTGGACAATGGGAATTAAAGCCTTTGATTCAGCCAAAGCACGGAGATCTTGCAAGAAAAGACTGGCATTGAATTTGAGCCTCATTGTCCAGGAGGGCTATGATCCTAAAATTGGTGGGTTCTGACCTTGAACCACTTTTATATCGAGGATGAAGGATGGCACCACGCCAGGGCTCAGATATTGTTGAAGTCTAGAGGCAGTGCTCGGACAAATGTGCAAGATGGTTAGCCCAAAATAGAGGATCCTGTTTGAATAGTGCCTGTGGAAGGCCGTAGGGGACCAGGCGCTCCAAATTGCTCAGCCCTTGAGATGATATGGTGGAGACGTAATTGAAAGAAAATCCTCGCTCCCTGCAAGGGAATTAAAGACTCTATAAACAAGGGGCACGTAATAAACAAAGCAAGGGTAGATCTATGGGCCCCCTCATCCAGCAGTTTAACATCCTGCTCGCTAGCGGAAAAGTGGGTAGTCAAGTAAGACGTCCAACCTCCTTTTGAAATATCGACAACGCCAGTGCCCCTTTGGTTGCTATTTAAATTGTTCATAAGGGACCAAAATTTCATGGAAGTTGGATCTTTGCTTGCACTTACAAGTTTAGCCCAAAACTGACTAAGATAGGTTTGGTAATCATCATAAACAGCCTTCCTATAATCTTTCCTCAATTGTTTGTATTCAATGAATAAACACTCAGAATCGGGGCTTTTTCTAATTGCCCTTGCTATCCCATTACGCACTTTCTTTAGATTCCTGGTTTCCCTAGAAATGGCAAAGGACCGGGATGGAGTGCAATTACGTGCAGATTGGTGGAACTTTGACCATAAAAGACAAGAAAGTTTAACTTAACTGAATTGGGGTCACACGGCCCTATCTCTCAGAGTCAAAAAAATTGATACATTCAGTCAATACTATGCCGCTAATAGAAGCATTCCATTTTATGCACTTTAGTGACTCGAAACAAACATCGCCACCCACTGCCCACATGACATTGTGTACAGGAAATCTAGATTTGATAGATAGAATTTGTGGACAATGATCGCTGTCACTCCAGGAAGAAATCAGAAACCTTTCAACGAAAGGAAACTTCAATATTACAGTTTGTATAGTCTAAATCGGAGACTGATCGACCATCTGATCCTGTACACTGGGGGTGGGCATTGTCACGTAAATGTCCATTCAAAACTTTAAAGCCCATGCTGTTGAGGTGCATTAGTAAGTACTCTCCCAACGGGCAATGCAGACAGGGGCCTTAACTGTTCGGGAATTAACTGGCTGTTACCACAATCAGGGCCCTCAAGAGCCTCCATTGTGTCCTGAAACAGATTTGTATTAAAATCACCAGTTATAAGACAATTAGCACATGGGTATTCGCCAACTAAGTCACCCACAATCTGCATCAGTTGAGACAACCTGCCCCTTTTTTCCTTTGTTCCGGGAGCATTGTAAACATTAATTACTATAAAGGTCTGCTGCGCAGTCCCGTTCCTTATGACAATCCCCTGGATCCAGTTATCTTCCAAATCCAGTGGCAATATACTCCCATTTAATTTAACAGTTACATAGATGGACAATCCTTCCTTGGCACGGCCATACTTGATCAAACTATGGGCGGATTTCCATATTTCTAAATACCCTGGCAACGGACAGCTGTGCTCAGCCCAGGTTTCCTGAAGGGTGACTACGTCATAACTGTTCAAAAATGTTAAAAAGTCAGCCGAGGCAAACTTATGCGCAAGAACATTGATGTTCCATGAACATAAGGAGAGATTTGAACAGAACCACCAACCCGTGGGGGTCAATAGGGACGCCCATGCAAGAGGGTAGATGGCAACCAATCCTAATTAGAAGACCCATGGAAACCAGAGCCGGTACGAGAAGTGCCATTAAAAGTAGAGGTGCCACCTAGGGCACTTTTCAAGATTGAAAACGGCTTCAAAACTATGGGAGCCGTAGAATATTGGGTTTCTGATAATAACACAGGATAACCAGACTCCTTATAGGGAGTTATTGTGATGCTCCACGAGAAAAATAAATCTCTCTTAGAGAGAATAGAGTAAGCTACTGTGGCAGAAATTAACAAAACCAGGGTGGAGTCCCTTGGGTGGGGCCCCCTAGAGTCCAGAAATTCAATGAACGCAATGTCCTTGGAACCAATGTAGTTAAGATCCGGGATGGCATTAATGAGTCTTAAAATATTCCCCCTATTCAGTATGTCATGACGGCCCGAAGCGATATTCAGGAGTAAACACAAGTTTAAGAGTTAAGCATTCCAATGGAGTCGTGGAGGGACACAGGGGGAATGAAGGCTGTAACTGTTCCTCTACATTGAATAGGCCCACATGGCCCCCCATGGCCGGGATATTGGCAGAGATGGACTGGAGGCTTGGTGGCAAAATTACAGGAAGGATGCCTCTATTATTAGTCGGCAATTTAAGGAAATTGGAAGAACCAAAGACCAAAGCATCACCATCAATGTTCCCATGAACAGTTTTGGATACAAACAGTGTAGTGGCAGGGCAAGCAGGCACTCCACTATTCCAAAGTGGGGCTATTGAAACCGACATACTGCCTAGGTTGCCTTTCTCAGATGGTCCTTGAAAAGGGGTTCTGTTTCCTGCACAGTACTGCCAACCGAAGAGACCTTAACAGGCTCAATCTGGAGGGGAAGGCCAACAGGTGAGGTCAACAAGGAATTGGATGGTGAAGTCGCCCTCGGGGCACCCTGCAACTGTAAGAGCTGCTGCGCCTCAGGACGAACTGACAGTTGAACATTTGTTGAAAATCCTTGCGGGGTTGGCTCTGCCTATTGTTCCGTTGTTTATGGAGTCTTTTTTTTCCCCTCTTGCTAAACAGAAGTTGAGCCACGGGATCAGCTCCTGAGGTAATTGGTTGAACTGAAGCAGGTTGTGCAGGAATGCAGGGAAATGGGAGGAGGCAGGCACCGTGGTCTCAAGTTCAGGTAAGGAAGAAGTCGTAGAAGCACTGATGGCCGCAATGACATGCTCCAGGACTCCAGTAGCAACTGGCAGAGAAAGATTGATGGAGGTTACAATCTTAGCTGGAAGAAAGTAATCATCGTATTTTTTCGATTGAGTGGGCCCCCGAGCCAAATCATACAGGGAACCTAGATTCAGAGGGGGCACCAGGGGCACAGGAGCTGAAGATAGCCTCTTGATTTCACATACAACCGAACTTAAAAAGGTGGGTAAAGATGAAAGGCTTTCGATGATTGGAGAACAACAACATGTTGGTTGCACAAAATTGGAGCTTGTCTGTGCTCTAGTAATTAGTTGGTTGAGGTTTTCAGTTTTATTTTTTGATCAATACCAGGTACATAAGAAGCCAGTGTGCTCAGCAGATCAACTTGGACGTCCAGTTTGTCAGAGTGATAATTCAAAGCCAGCACAGTGGATTGGAGAGTTTGCAAAAGCTGAGGCCAGGCAGAGCCAGTTACCGTGATCATAGAAGAGGGCACAGGGTTGAATTCACTGTCAGCACCACTCAGGGAATCAGATTGAAGACAAGAAAGGTCAAGGAGCGATTGGTCATTGACCTCGCCTTTAATGAACTCAGTTTGCGGGCTGAGAACAGCCCCCCTAGAAGACCTTATTGGTAACATTGGATGAATGCTGCCAGTTGAACTCCGGGTCCATTGGGCTGCCAGAGGGCTAATTGGCATGAAGATGCTGAGATCCTGTGGGGAGTTACGGCAGCCTACACTCAACCAATGTGCCAGGTGCCAGTATCACTTTGGTAACTGAAAACCTGGTGTCACCTGCACAACACTTCCTTGGACAGAAGTGCCAAGTTACTGATGTCAATAACTCCACTCAGTCTCTCCCCTTAGCTGTAGTTCAACTTAGTTGGCGTTCCAGGAGATCCATATGGGCTGCAGCATTTCGTTTGCCACCCATAAGGAGCTCAGACAAACCCTTCCACAGGCCTGCCATTGCAGCCTGCTGAAATAGTGCACACACTATTTCACAGCCATTTTCACTGTACTTAATTACCTTATAAGTCACCTATATGTCTAACCTTCACTTGCTGAAGGTTAGGTGCAATGCACTAGCAAGGGTGCCCCCACATAGTTCAGGGCCATTTCCCTGGACTTTGTGAGTGCAGGGACACCATTACACACGTGCACTACATATAGGTCAATACCTATGTGTAGCTTCACAGTGGTAACTCCGAATATGGCCATGTAACATGTCTAAGATCATGGAATTGTCCCCCCAATTTGAATCTGGTATTGGGGAGCCAATTCCATGCATCCCCTGGGCTCTACTATGGACCCCGGGTACTGCCAAACCAGCTCTCTGGGGTTTTCTCTGCAGCTACAGCTGCTGCCACCCCACAGACAGGGTTCTGCCCACCTGGGGTCTGGGCAGCCCAGTCCCAGGAAGGCAAAACAAAGGACTTCCTCTGAGAGAGGGTGTTACACCCTCTTCCTTTGGAAATAGGTGTGAAAGGTTGGGGAGGGGTAGCCTCTCCCAGCCTCTGGAAATGCTTTGAAGGGCACAGATGGTGCCCTCCTTGCATAAGCTAGTCTACACCGGTTTAGGGAACCCCCAGTCCCTGCTCTGGCGCGAAACTGGACAAAGGAAAGGGGAGTGACCACTCACCTGTCCATCACCACCCCAGGGGCAGTGCCCAGAGCTCCTCCAGTGTGTCCCAGACCACTGCCATCTTGGATCCAGAGGTGTGAGGGCACTCTGGAGGCCTCTGAGGGGCCAGTGCCAGCAGGTGATGTCAGAGACCCCTCCTGATAGGTGCTTACCTCACTAGGTGGCCAATCCTCCTCTGAGGGCTATTTAGGGTCTCTCCTGTGGGCTTTTCCTCAGATAACGACTTGCAAGAAGTCACCAGATTTCCTCTGCACCTCTCTCTTCGACTTCTGCCAAGGATTGACCGCTGACTGCTCCAAGACACCTGCAAAACTGCAACAAAGTAGCAAGAAGACTACCAGTGACATTGTAGCACCTAATCCTGCCGGCTTTCTCGACTGTTTCCTTGTGGTGCATGCTTTGGGGGCTGCCTGCCTTCATCCTGCACTGGAAGCCACAAAGAAATCTCCTGTGAGTTGACGGAGTCTTCCACCTGCTCCAGCAGGCACCAAACTTCAGCATCACCGGTACTCTGGGACCCCTCTCATCCTGACGAGCGTGGGCCCTGGAACACAGGTGGTGGACCCAAGTGACCCAGACTGTCCAGTCGTCCAACTTTCCAAATTTGGAGGAGGTAAGTCCTTGACTCCCCTCTTCAGACAATAATCCTGTGAACTGCAACTACAAGGGCTTCTGTGCAAATTTCCATGAAATCCTTCATGCATATCCAAGCCTAGGTCCCCAGCACTCTGTCCTGCGATGCTCAGCTCCCTGAGGAGCGCAAAGCCACAGTCTCTCAAGTCTCTCAAGTTGGTGGGTTGCCCACTGATTGGTCCTGGGGAGTGCAATGCCACAGTCTCTCAAGTCTCTCAAGTGGGTGGTTTGCCCACTGATTAGTCCTGGGGAGTGCAAAGCTACAGTCTCACAAGTCTCTCATATGGGTGGATTGCCCACTGATTGGTCCTGGGGAGTGGAAAGCCACAGTTCTGGAGGGGGATTTGTACCCAGAGTGCTTCATCCTGCCAAGGACTGGGGTAGTGGATGCTGTGTTCTTCACTGGTTCTGGAGGGGGGTTTGTGCCCAGAGTGCTTCATCCTGCCAAGGACTGGGTGAGTGGATGCTGTTCTCCACTGGTTCTGGAGGGGGCTTTGTGCCCAGAGTGCTTCATCCTGCCAAGGACTGGGGTAGTGGATGCTGTTCTACACTGGTTCTGGAGGGGGCTTTGTGCCCTGAGTGCTTCATCCTGCCAAGGACTGGGTGAGTGGATGCTGTTCTCCATGGTTCTGGAGGGGGCATGGTGCTCAGATTGCTTCATCCTGCCAAGGATATGGGTAGTGGATGCTGTTCTCCACTGGTTCTGGAGGGGGGGTTGTGCCCAGAGATCTTCATCCTGCCAAGAACTGGGTGAGTGGATGCTGTTCTCCACTGGTTCTGGAGGGGGCTTTATTCCCAGAGTGCTTCATCCTGCCAAGGATATGGGTAGTGGATGCTGTTCTCCACTGGTTCTGGGGGGGGCTTTGTGCCCAGAGTGCTTCATCCTGCCAAGTATATGGGTAGTGGATGCTGTTCTCCACTGGTTCTGGATGGAGCATGGTGCCCAAAGTGCTTCATCCTGCCAAGGATATGGGTAGTGGATGCTGTTCTCCACTGGTTCTGGAAGGGTTATGGTGTCAAGAGTGCTTAATCCTGCCAAGGATATGGGTAGTGGATGCTGTTCTCCACTTGTTCTAGAGGGGGCATGGTGCTCAGAGTGCTTCATCCTGCCAAGGATATGGGTAGTGGATGCTGTTCTCCACTGGTTCTGGAGGGGGCTTTGTGCCCAGAGTGCTTCATCCTGCCAAGAACTGAGTGAGTGGATGCTGTTCTACACTGGTTCTGGAGGGGGCTTTGTTCCCAGAGTGCTTCATCCTGCCAAGGACTGGGGTAGTGGATTCTGTTCTCCACTGGTTCTGGAGGGGGCTTTGTGCCCAGAGTGCTTCATCCTGCCAAGGACTGGGTGAGTGGATGCTGTTCTCCACTGGTTCTGGAGGGGGCATGGTGCCCAGAGTGCTTCATCCTGCCAAGGATATGGGTAGGGGATGCTGTTTCCACTGGTTCTGGAGGGGGCATGGTGCCCAGAGTGCTTCATCCTGCCAAGGATATGGGTAGTGGATGCTGCTCTCCACTGGTTCTGGAGGGGGCATGGTGCCCAGAGTGCTGCACATGCTGTGTGGCAGTTCCCATTCCCTCACCTGGGTGTGTGTGCCACGAGATTTCCTGGGAACAGGTAGCATGATACTCCATGGAGTCAGAGACACACTCCACCCTGCTGCGACTTTGGCTGCCAACTGCTGGTACTAACAGTGCTGGTTGTGGTGCCTCATATAGTCTGTGCAGGGTCCAGGATGTCTCCTACAGCCTTGGCCGGCTGCCCACTGGAGATGATGCTGGGGACTGTTGCTGAGGCAGTAGACGTGCAGGTGGCGGTGGTTGCAGCGGTGTCTGTGGCAGAGATGCTGCCAGTGGTGCATGTGTCAGCACCTGTGGAGGGAGACAGCAGGACGTCTCCTGCAGCCCCGGACGGCTGCCCACTGGGGATGATGCTGGGGACTGTTGCTGAGGCAGCAGACGTGCAGGTGGAGGTGCAGGTGGCAGTGGTTGCGGTGGTGTCCACTGCCATACAGGTTGCTGTTCTGTTTGGCAGAAAGGGTGACACCAGTCCCCCACCCGGAGGCTCCGTGCCCTCAGCTGACTTCCCTTTAGCCTTGTGTCCCTTCCCCACCTTGAAAGTCGCTGATGGGACCTTGGTACTGTCCCCTTTTGTCTTGGAGGAGGTCTTGCTAGGTGGTTGGTGTGGCTTTTTACTACAGCATGTGGGCCCCTTCTTCACCTTGGCACACTGGCAGCCCTGATGGGTGCTGCCCGCGATGTTAATGGTCTTGCAGGGACCACAGTGCTGGAGGATTTGGTGGCGGAGAGGGGAAGAATGGGGGAGGTGTAGAGAAGAGGTCAGTGTTAACCAAGAAAAGTTTTTTAGATACACTGGGATGGGAAGATGGAGGGGGTTTGGGAGTGGAGGAGGAGGTAGTGGTTGTAGGAGGTGTACGTCTGCTGAGTTTGGGTGAAGGTGCATGGGCCGGATGCTGTTGTGAGGTGGATGGCTGTTGAGAGGGTGTGTGCCTGTGTTTGTGTAGTTTGGGAGGAGGGCTCACAGACACACTGGGGGAGGACACAAGGAACATGTGAATGGTAGTGGGGGTGGTGATGGCACGTGAGCGGTGTGTGGTGATGGGCGTGCTGGTGATGGAGGTAGTGGCTGAGGATGTAGTGCATGCAGGTGTATGTGCAGACAAGACTGGGAGGGAGCAGGAGGATGTGGAGGTGGGTGACACAGTGGAGGAAGTGGATGTTAGCGTGTCTGCATGGGGATGGTGCTTGTGTGAGTGCCTGTGGGATGTGTGGTGCTTATGTTTGCCATGTCCACTCTTGTGTGTTGATGAGTGTGCATGCTGATCTGATGGTGTGCTTGGGATAGGCTGAAGTACAGGGGATTGGGTCTGGGTAGTGGAAGTTGGAGGGGGGAGGCTGGACACAGGGACAATGGCTGCCATCAGTGCTGAGGCCAGAGCCTGAAATGCTCTCTGTTGGGCTGCCACGCCAGAATGAATGCCCTCCATGTATGTATTTGTGTGCTGCAAATGTCTGTCGACACCCTGGGTGGCATTCAAAATGGTTGATTGCCCAACAGTGAGGGATCTCAGGAGGTCAATAGCCTCCTCACTGAGGGCAGCAGGGCTGACTGGGGCAGTGTCTGAGGTCTCTGGGGCGAAGGAGATGCCCACCCTCCTGGGTGAGCGGGCACGGGAAACACGCTGAGTGGCTGCTGGGAGGGCGGTGCTGGTAGGGGGGTGGCGGCTGTACCTGTTGATGCGGTGGGCACAGAGGTGCCCGCCTCCGCAAGGGTGCTCGCATCAGAGGAGGAGTGGCTGTCGCTGGTGTCTCCTCCTGTCCCTGTCGTGGAGCTCCCCTGGCCCTCCGACCCACTGGTGCCTTCAGACTCTGTAAATTCACCCTCCAGGGCCATGTGGGTTGCAGCTCCCTCCTTCTCCGGTGCCAATGCTCCTCCGCCAGATGATGCTAATGCATACAAGGACAGGGTGACAAAACAAAAAGGGGAGGAAAGACAGAAGAGACACATTGTCACTGCCTGCAACACCACTACCGTTGGCGGGCACAACACACAGGGAGCAGCCCTATGCACTAGCCCATGCACTAACAGTTCAGGGGAAAGCACATGCCCATGTGGGACTCTGCCTAGACCCATTTGATGCACACCTGGAACCCACAGGAGCCTCACTAGGTGTAGAGCGCCACTACCACTTTTGGGTTTGGAGTGCCACTGAGCCTGCCGAACAATGGATCTACCATGGCACGTCTGCCCTGACCTAGGGGAACCCACAGCCAGGGCAGACGTGCCAAGGGGAACCCACAGCCCACTTCCCCCACCCAGAAGCCTCATAAAGCATGCAGAGTCAGCTGAATGAGACTGTATTCACTCCCTTGTCCGTACCATCACCGCCGGCGTACATCGTCATTGGCTCCTGGAATCCATAGGGCCCAATGATAACCAATGCTGATTTTCGCTGTGGTCTACGACCGTCTACCGCGGTGCAGCACAACGCCAGCGCAGTTACCTCATTTCCCCTTGTCTATCCTTATAGGTCAGGCAGCCGACATTTCAGCGGGGCACATTTTTGGGCAACTAACTGCGTCACAGCACTTTTGGCCAGCAATACGGACAGACAGCGCCACACACCGATTACATCACGATTGTTCTAAACACCCTTGTGCAAACAATGTGGTGTCTGACCCTCTGCTCACCCTTCTCCTCCATAGGGCACTTCCGGTGGGGCAGGTGATGAGATGGCGTCATCCTCCGGTATACAGACCCCAGGTTGTCCTGGCGACAATGGAAGACAGACACATCATTATCACCTACAGACTTGATCGTGCCACAATCCATGAACTGTGTGCCCAGTTGGACCCAGACGTGATGTCAGCTATCCGCCATCCCACAGGAATCCCCCCTTTAGTGCAGGTCCTGTCAGTACTCCTTTTCCAGGCCAGTGGGTCCTTTCAAACAACAGTGGACATGGCAGCAGGGATGTCACAGCCAATGTTCTCTAACGTGTTGTCCAGAGTGTTGTCTGCCCTGCTGAAACACATGTACAGCTATTTTGTTTTCCCTCAGGTAGCGGATTCACCCACAGTGAAAGGTGACTTCTATGCCCTGGGACATATCCCCAACATCATTGGTGCCATTGATGGTACACATGTGGCATTTGTCCCCGCCGCAGGAATGAACAGGTGTACAGAAACCGCAAAAGCTACCATTCTATGAATGAGCAGATGGTGTGTTTGGCAGACCAGTACATCTTCCATGTGAATGGCAAGTATCCAGGCTCAGTGCATGATGCTTATATTTTGAGGAATAGCAGCATCCTTTATGTGATGGGGCAACTTCAGAGGCACTGTGTGTGGCTAATAGGTGAGCCCAAGGTCCCAACAGAGTTGACATAGGTGTCTGGGTATTTTTTGAGAGTCCCTAAGGGTTAGTGTATATCTAACAGTTGTCCCGCGATATTTGCAGGTGGCTCTGGTTACCCCAACCTGTCATGGCTACTGACCCCAGTGAGGAATCCCAGGACAAGGGCAGAGGAACGCTACAATGAGGCACATTGGCTAACTAGGAGGATAATAGAGTGCACCTTTGGCCTTCTGAAGGCCAGATTCCGCTGCCTCCATCTGACTGGTGACTCCCTATACTACTCACTGAAGAAGGTGTGCCAGATCATCGTGGCATGCTGTATGTTGCACAACCTGGCTTTGCGACCCCAGTTGCCTTTTCTGCAGG
Organism: Pleurodeles waltl; assembly: GCF_031143425.1. Taxonomy (NCBI): domain Eukaryota; kingdom Metazoa; phylum Chordata; class Amphibia; order Caudata; family Salamandridae; genus Pleurodeles; species Pleurodeles waltl. Next base: position 439,851,320 of record NC_090449.1, read on the forward strand.
AGGATGGGCCTGATGTTGGTCTTGTGGCAGCTGTGGAGCCTGTGGACAGTGAAGAAGAGGAGGCAGAAGAAGAAGATATAGACAACCGAAACAACATCATCATACTTCCAGTGAGACACAGGTAAGAGACTAGCACTGCTCCTCTCATATCATACTACTGTTGTTCATTGCCTGAATCTGCCTTTTTACCGCTGTGTATGGACCCTGACATGTCACTTTGGCTTTCCATTTCACAGATCTGTGTCACACTTTCTGCCTTCTGCTATGTTTACTGATGCCCAACAACTGTCGAACATTGTTATGTGAACATGAACATTGACATTGCTATATTTCTGAGAGGTTGTAATTACACATTTGTGAAACTACAGACTGACTCCAGATTGATTTGTGATTCAAGGGTGTTTATTTCTGTGCTAATAAGTGGAGGAGGCTGTACAGTGGGCTGGGTTGATGGTGTCGGAATGTCCATGGTAGAGTCCAGTCTCTTGGTATCACAGGTGCATTGTCCAGGGGGGCATAGGAAGTGGAGTAATGGCAGATCAAAGTTGTCAGGGTGACAAAGTGGGACAAAAGGGTGACAATCAGGAGAGTGTTATTTCCTGGCGGGGGTCTTGGCAATGTTCTGTGTCTTGTTCCTGGATCTTAGGGACCGTTTGCAGGCTGGTTCTCCTTCTGCAGGGGGTGGGGTGCTGGTGGCCTGTTGGTCCTGTGGGGGGAGCTCCTGTCCACTAGCGCAGGCGAAGGTGGAGGTCTGTTCATCGTTCCGGCTAGTGTCAGGGGCCTGTTTGTGTGCCACTGTGTCCCTCATGGTGTTGGCCAGGTCTGCCAGCACCCCTGCAATGGTGACTATGCTGGTGTTGATAGACTTCAAGTCCTCCCTGATCCCCAGGTAGTGTTCCTCCTGCAGCCGCTAGGTCTCCTGAAACTTGGCCAGTACCATACCCATGGTCTTCTGGGAATGATGGTATGCTCCCATGATGTTGGAGAGTGTCTCGTGGAGAGTGGGTTCCCTGGGCCTGTCCTCCCCCTGTCCCACAGCAGTCCTTCCAGTTTCCCTGTTATCCTGTGCCTCTGTCCCCTGAACCGTGTGTCCACTGACCCCAGGTCCCTGATTGTCATTGGTTGGTGGGTTTGCCTGGGGTCCCTGTAGTGGTGGACACACTGCTGAATGACGTGTCCTGGGGCCAGAGGGATGGGCCCACTGGGTGGGTGCTGTGGTGGTGTTTCCTGAGGGGGGAGCTTCAGTGGTGGTTTGTGACTGTGGCAGGGGAACTGACTGTCCAGAGGTCCCTGATGAGCCGGGCTGGTCATCTTGATCCAGGCGTGCAGAGCTGCTGTCATCACTGTGGGCCTCTTCTGTAGGGGGACTGGATATGTCTGGCACCTCCTGTCCGGTGATGTTGGGTATGGGTCCTGTGGGGTGTAAATACATAGTTATTGTATCTGTGTGTGCCATCTTGGGTGGGTTACACTCTACTCCTGTGCTTGCATTATTGTGTTTGCCCTTGTGTGATTAGTGATTTTGGGGTCTGGGTGGGTATCTGTACTGGACATGCTTTGATGCATGCAGGGCTTGGTATTGGGATGGGTCGGTTGTGATGGTGGGGCATATGTGAGGTGTTGACGCAGGTCATTCCTTATCTTGCGGATGTCGTCCCTGGTGCATGGATGGTGTCCCACTGCATTGACCTTGTTGACTATTGTCTGCCATAGCTCCATCTTCCTGGCGATGGGTGTGTGCTGGACCTCTGCCCCGAAAAATTGTGGCTCGACCTTCAGTATCTCATCCACCATGGTCCTTAGCTCCCTTTCTGTGAAGCGTGGGAGTTTGGAGGGTGCCATAGTGTGTGTTGTGAATGGTGTATTGTGTGGATCTAGGTGAGGGTGCTCTTGTGTGGTTGGGTGTGTGAGTCGTTTGATGTGATGTTCAGTGTCTGCCTGTAGTGTTGTCCGTCTGGCTTCTCCTTTTGGCGATGCAAAGGATTGTGGGGTGTGTCTGTGAGTGTTTTATAGTGTTGTAGATGTGTGTCAGGTGTGTGGGTTTAAAACTTGCCAATGTATGCATTGCTTACTGTTGGGTCCACTTGACGCCTGTGGCGGTCTGTACCCCCAATGGTCGTTCGGCTTCCACTGACCGCCGCAGTGATTTGTGCTTCATTATTTGGAGTGCGGGTGTTTGTGTTTGCTCAGCGGTGGCGGGGTGGGAGGTCCAGCATTTCTGCCACCATGGTCCTGGCGGTGACTGGTGGCAGGGAGATTTTTGTCGGTTTCTGATTTTTGCGGTGTTACCCGCCGTGTTCATAATGAGGGCCCAAGTCTGCAATGATCTTCACGTCGTGGGACATCCTTTGCATCATGCAGGAACCCACTGGCATCTTCCTAGGGTGCATTCCTAAAGTCTTAGACTAACCGGGAACTCTTCTTTTGCACCCTCTTCTGGGTTGGCAGGGGCTCCTGCCCTTTCTGAAACTTCTTTTGACTTCTGGACTTGGTCCCCTTCCTTTGCAGGTCTTCAGGGGCAGGGTTCCAGCAGTTGTTGTTTGCAGACTTGGTTGGTTGCTGCAAAATCCCAATCACGAGGTGTAATGTGTCCTAAGGAAACTTGCAGTACTTTACTCCTGCTTTTCTGGGCTCTGGGGTGGGGTAATTTACTTACGTTTACTGTATTCTTACACTCCCAGCAATTCTGCACACACTACACTTGTCTAGGGGGGAATTTGTGATTCGCATTCCACTTTCTTAGTATATGGTTTGTGTTGCCCCAGACCTATTTTCTCCTATTGCATTCCTATAGCATTTCCTATTGTTTGCATTGTTCTATGACTAATTACTCGTCTAATTTTAGTGTCTAGTGTATATATAGTGTATATATTGTGTATAATACTTACCTCCAGAAGGAGTACTGTCTCTAAGATATTTTTGGTACTGTGTCACTCAAATAAATACCTTTATTTTTGGAAAAACTGCGTATTGTCTTTACTTGTTTATAAGTACTGTGTAACTATAAGTGGTATTGCATGAGCTTTGCATGTCTCCTAGTTCAGCCTAAGCTGCTCTGCTATAGCTACCACTATCAGCCTAAGCTGGTAGAACACTACTACATATCACTAATAAGGGATAACTAGACCTGGTACCTACTACAAACCAGTCCAGCCTCCTACATTGGCAGCAGTGGTGAGATAAGTACTTGCAATTGCTTTACCACTTTGTTACCTGTGATTTTCACAAGAAAAGCTTGCTCCATTACTTAGAGCATATATAATATATACCTAGAAACTATTTTCAAGTGCTGTTGAATTTAAATTATACAATTTTAATAAACATAGTCAATAACACATTTAGGCCCTCATTACAACCCTGGCGGTCGGTGTTAAAGCGGCGGTAATACCGCCACCAGCCTGGCGAAAAAAAAAATGGAATCACAACCATGGCGGAAACCGCCAACACAGCCACTTTAACACTCCGACCGCCACAGTGGTAGAAACAAACACCGCAGCGGTAACCGCCAACAGACAGGCGGAAGACAATGTACCGCCCACTGTGGGGTGGTACCAACGGCATCAAAAGCACGGCGGAAACAGTACACAGAAGGGAAACCATTCACCTCTCGACACCCTATGAGGAACCAGGCTGCCATGAAGCCCAAACTTCAGGTGCTTCCTATGTTGGTTTACCTCCTCTTCTACTGGGAGCAGCAAAGACGGCGGCGACGACCACAGTGAGTACTGCACCTAGCACACAGGGGGGGGGGAAGAGTCACACACACACACACACACACGCAACACGCAACACCCCCACCCCCACCCTCACCCACAGCACCATACACACAAATACATGCAGCAACATTACATATACACCCCTTAACCCTCTGAAAGAACGCAAGGACAAAAGGAAATGATTGTAACAAGTGTATTAATCAAAAATTCAGATATGGAAACAGGTCTGTAACAGATCATTATATACAAATATGTACAGCAACTACAGAAGTCCGGATAGTGTTCCAATCATTGTCCGTGGACAAGTGGTCCCAAAATGCATGGGCGAAGCCCACACATGATACCTGCCTCTAAACGGAGTAACACTGCTGTGGCATCAGTTCGAAAATAAATGGGCACCTCAGGGGGAAGGGGGGGGGGCACCTCAGCCAGATGAAGGGACAACGCCTCTGCTCCACGAGGGGGCTCCATGCCCACAGAATGGTCCTGTGGAGTGCAAAGCCACAGTCTCAAGTGTCTCAAGTGGGTGGGTTGCCCACAGAATGGTCCTGGGGAGTGCAAAGCCACAGCCACAGGGGGAAGGGGAGGGGGGGCAACTCAGCTGGATGAAGGGACAACGCCACTGCTCCACGAGGGGTCTCCATGCCCACAGAATGGTCCTGGGGAGTGCAAAGCCACATTCTCTCAAGTGGGTGGGTTGCCCAGGGGATGGTCCTGGGGAGCGCAAAGCCACAGTCTCTCAAGTTGGTGGTTTGCCCACTGATTGGTCCTGGGTAGTGCAAAGCCACAGTCTCACAAGTCTCAAGTGGGTGGTTTGCGCACTGATTGGTCCTGGGGAGCACAAAGCCACAGTCTCTCAAGTCTCTCAAGTTGGTGGGTTGCCCACTGATAGGTCCTGGGGAGTGCAAAGCCACAGTCTCTCAAGTGGGTGGTTTGCCCACTGATTGGTCCTGGGGAGTGCAAAGCTACAGTCTCACAAGTCTCAAGTGGGTTGGTTGCCCACTGATTGGTCCTGGGGAGTGCAAAGCCACAGTTCTGGAGGGGGCTTTGTACCCAGAGTGCTTCATCCTGCCAAGGACTGGGGTAGTGGATGCTGTTCTTCACTGGTTCTGGAGGGGGCTTTGTGCCCAGAGTGCTTCATCCTGCCAAGGACTGGGTGAGTGGATGCTGTTCTCCACTGGTTCTTGGGGGGCTTTGTGCCCAGAGTGCTTCATCCTGCCAAGGACTGGGGTAGTGGATGCTGTTCTACTCTGGTTCTTGGGGGGTTTGTGCCCCGAGTGCTTCATCCTGCCAAGGACTGGGTGAGTGGATGCTGTTCTCCACTGGTTCTGGAGGGGGCGTTGTACCCAGAGAGCTTCATCCTGCCAAGAACTGGGTGAGTGGATGCTCTTCTCCACTGGTTCTGGAGGGGGCTTTGTTCCCAGAGTGCTTCATCCTGCCAAGGATGTAGGTAGTGGATGCTGTTCTCCACTGGTTCTGGATGGAGCATGGTGCCCAAAGTGCTTTATCCTGCCAAGGATATGGGTAGTGGATGCTGTTCTCCACTGGTTCTGGAGGGGGAATGGTGCCCAGAGTGCTTCATCCTGCCAAGGATATGGGTAGTGGATGCTGTTCTCCACTGGTTAGGGAGGGGGCATGGTGCTCAGAGTGCTTCATCCTACCAAGGATATGGGTAGTGGATGCTGTTCTCCACTGGTTCTGGAGGGGGCTTTGTGCCCAGAGTGCTTCATCCTGCCAAGAACTGGGTGAGTGGATGCTGTTCTCCACTGGTTCTGGAGGGGGCTTTGTTCCCAGGGTGCTTCATCCTGCCAAGGACTGGGGTAGTGGATGCTGTTTTCCACTGGTTCTGGAGGGGGCTTTGTGCCCAGAGTGCTTCATCCTGCCAAGGACTGGGTGAGTGGATGCTGTTCTCCACTAGTTCTAGAGGGGTCATGGTGCCCAGAGTGCTTCATCCTGCCAAGGACTGGTTGAGTGGATGCTGTTCTCCACTGGTTCTGGAGGGGGCATGGTGCCCAGAGTGCTTCATCCTGCCAAGGATATGGGTAGTGGATGCTGTTTCCACTGGTTCTGGAGGGGGCATGGTGCCCAGAGTGCTTCATCCTGCCAAGGATATGGGTAGTGGATGCTGTTCTCCACTGGTTCTGGAGGGGGCATGGTGCCCAGAGTGCTTCATCCTCCCAAGGATATGGGTAGTGGATGCTGTTCTCCACTGGTTCTGGAGGGGGCATGGTGCCCAGAGTGCTGCACATGCTGTGTGGCAGTTCCCATTCCCTCACCTGGGTGTGTGTGCCATGAGATTTCCTGGGAACAGGTAGCATGATACTCCATGGAGTCAGAACACACTCCACCCTGCTGCGACTTTGGCTGCCAACTGCTGATACTAACAGTGCTGGTTGTGGTGCCTCATGTAGTCTGTGCAGGGTCCAGGACGTCTCCTACAGCCTTGGACGGCTGCCCACTGGGGATGATGCTGGGGACTGTTGCTGAGGCAGTAGACGTGCAGGTGGCGGTGCAGGTGGCGGTGGTTGCAGCAGTGTCTGTGGCGGAGATGCTTCCAGTGGTGCATGTGTCAGCACCTGTGGAGGGAGACAGCAGGACGTCTCCTACAGCCCCGGACCGATGCCCACTGGGGATGATGCTGGGGACTGTTGCTGAGGCAGCAGACATGCAGGTGGCGGTGCAGGTGGCAGTGGTTGCGGCGGTGTCCACTGCCGTACAGGTTGCTGTTCTGTTTGGCAGAAAGGGTGACACCAGTCCCTCACCCGGAGGCTCCGTGCCCTGAGCTGACTTCCCTTTAGCCTTGTGTCCCTTCCCCACCTTGGAAGTCGCTGATGGGACCTTGGTACTGTCCCCTTTTGTCTTGGAGGAGGTCTTGCTAGGTGGTTGGTGTGGATTTTCACTACAGCATGTGGGCCCATTCTTCACCTTGGCACACTGGCAGCCCTGGTGGGTGCTGCCTGCGATGTTACTGGTCTTGCAGGGACCACAGTGCTGGAGCATTTGGTGGCGGAGATGCTGGGCTGGGATCTGGACATCCTGGCCCTAGGGGAAGAATGGGGGGAGGTGTAGGGAAGAGGTCAATGTTAACCAAGAAAAGTTTTTTAGACACACTGGGACGGGAAGATGGAGGGGGTTTGGGAGTGGAGGAGGAGGTAGTGGTTGTAGGAGGTGTACGTCTGCTGAGTTTGGGTGAAGGTGCATGGGCCGGATGCTGTTGTGAGGTGGATGGCTGTTGAGAGGGTGTGTGCCTGTGTATGTGTAGTTTGGGAGGAGGGCTCACAGACACACTGGGAGAGGACACAAGGAACATGTGAATGGTAGTGGGGGTGGTGATTGCACGTGAGTGGTGTGTGGTGATGGGCGTGCTGGTGATGGAGGTAGTAGCTGAGGATGTAGTGCATGCAGGTGTGAGTGTAGACAAGACTGGGAGGGAGCAGGAGGATGTGGAGGAGGGTGACACAGTGGAGGCAGTGGATGTTGGCGTGCCTGCATGGGGATGGTGCTTGTGTGAGCGCCTGTGGGATGTGTGGTGCTTATGTTTGCCATGTCCACTCTTGTGTGTTGATGAGTGTGCATGCTGATCTGATGGTGTGCTTGGGATAGGCTGAAGTACAGGGGATTGGGTCTGGGTAGTGGAAGTTGGAGGGGGAGGCTGGACACAGGGACAATGGCTGCCATCAGTGCTGAGGCCAAAGCCTGAAATGCTCTCTGTTTTGCTGCCACGTCAGAATGAATGCCCTCCATGTATGTATTTGTTTGCTGCAAATGTCTGTCGACACCCTGGGTGGCATTCAAAATGGTTCATTGCCCATGAGGGATCTCAGGAGGTCAATAGCTTCCTCACTGAGGGCAGCAGGGCTGACTGGAGCAGTGTCGGAGGTCCCTGGGGCGAAGGAGATGCCCAACCTCCTGGGTGAGCGGGCACGGGAAACACGCTGAGGGGCTGCTGGGAGGGCGGTGCTGGTAGGGGGGTGGCGGCTGTACCTGTTGATGCGGTTGGCACAGAGGTGCCCGCCTCCACAAGGGTGCTCCCATCAGAGGAGGAGTGGCTGTGGCTGGTGTCTCCTCCTGTCCCTGTCGTGGAGCTCCCCTGGCCCTCCCACCCACTGGTGCCTTCATACTCTGTAAATTCACCCTCCAGGGCCATGTGGGTTGCAGCTCCCTCCTTCTCCGGTGCCAATGCTCCTCCGCCAGATGATGCTAATGCATACAAGGACAGGGTGACAAAACAAAAAGGGGAGGAAAGACAGAGGAGACACATGGTCAATGCCTGCAACACCACTACCGTTGGCGGACACAACACACAGGGAGCAGCCCTATACACTAGCCCATGCACTAACAGTTCAGGGGAAAAGCAGATGTCCATGGGGGACTCTGCATAGACCCATTTGATGCAAACTTGGAACCCACAGGAGCCTCACTAGGTGTAGAGGGCCACTACCACTTTTGGGTTTGGAGTGCCACTGAGCCTGCCGAACAATGGATCTAACATGGCACGTCTGCCCTGGCCTAGGGGAACACACAGCCAGGGCAGACGTGCCAAGGGGAACCCACATCCCACTTCCCCCACCCAGAAGTCTCATAAAGCACGCAGAGTCAGCTGAATGAGACTGTACTCACCCCCTTGTCCGTACTGTCACCGCCGGCGTACATCGTCATTGGCTCCTGGAATCCATAGGGCCCAATGATAACCAATGCTGATTTGCGCCGCGGTCTTCGACCGTCTACCGCGGTGCAGCACAACGCCAGCGCAGTTACCTCATTTCCCCTTGTCTATCCTTATAGGTCAGACTGCCGCCATTTCAGGGGGGCACATTTTTGGGCAACTACCTGCGTCACAGCACTTTTGGTCAGGAATACGGACAGACAGCGCCACACATCGATTACATCACGATTGTTCTAAACACCCTTGTGCAAGCAATGTGGTGTCTGACCCTCTGCTCACCCTTCTCCTCCATAGGGCACTTCCTGTGGGGCAGGTGATGAGATGGCGTCATCCTCCGGTATACAGACCCCAGGTTGACCTGGCGACAATGGAAGACAGACTCATCGTTATCACCTACAGACTTGATCGTGCCACAATCCATGAACTGTGTGCCCAGTTGGAGCCAGACGTGATGTCAGCTATCCGCAATCCCACAGGAATCCCCCCTCTAGTGCAGGTCCTGTCAGTACTCCATTTCCAGGCCAGTGGGTCCTTTCAAACAACAGTGGACATGGCAGCAGGGATGTCACAGCCAGTGTTCTCTAACATGTTGTCCAGAGTGTTGTCTGCCCTGCTGAAACACATGTACAGCTATTTTGTTTTCCCTCTGGTAGAGGATTCATCCACAGTGAAAGGTGACTTCTATGCCCTGGGACATATCCCCAACATCATTGGTGCCTTGATGGTACACATGTGGCATTTGTCCCCGCCGCAGGAATGAACAGGTGTACAGAAACCGCAAAAGCTACCATTCTATGAATGAGCAGATGGTGTGTTTGGCAGACCAGTACATCTTCCATGTGAATGGCAAGTATCCAGGCTCAGTGCATGATGCTTACATTTTGAGGAATAGCAGCATCCTTTATGTGATGGGGCAACTTCAGAGGCACTGTGTGTGGCTAATAGGTGAGCCCAAGGTCCCAACAGAGTTGACATAGTTGTCTGGGTATTTTTTGAGAGTCCCTAAGGGTTGGTGTATGTCTAACAGTTGTCCCACGATATTTGCAGGTGGCTCTGGTTACCCCAACCTGTCATGGCTACTGACCCCAGTGAGGAATCCCAGGACAAGGGCAGAGGAACGCTACAATGAGGCACATTGGCTAACTAGGAGGATAATAGAGTGCACCTTCGGCCTTCTGAAGGCCAGATTCCGGTGCCTCCATCTGACAGGTGGCTCCCTATACTACTCACTGAAGAAGGTGTGCCAGATCATCATGGCATGCTGTATGTTGCACAACCTGGCTTTGCGATGCCAGGTGCCTTTTCTGCAGGAGGATGGGCCTGATGTTGGTCTTGTGGCAGCTGTGGAACCTGTGGACAGTGAAGAAGAGGAGGCAGAAGAAGAAGATATAGACAACCGAAACAACATCATCATACTTCCAGTGAGACACAGGTAAGAGACTGGCACTGCTCCTCTCGTATCATACTACTGTTGTTCATTGCCTGAATCTGCCTTTTTACCTCTGTGTATGGACCCTGACATGTCACTTTGGCTTTCCATTTCACAGATCTGTGTCACACTTTCTGCCTTCTGCTATGTTTACTGATGCCCAACAACTATCGAACATTGGTATGTGAACATTGACATTGCTATATTTCTGAGAGGTTGCAATTACACATTTGTGAAAGTACAGACTGACTCCAAATTGATTTGTTATTCAAGGGTGTTTATTTCTATGCTAATAAGTGGAGGGGGCTGTACAATGGGCTGGGGTGATGGTGGAGGAATGTCCATGGTAGAGTCCAGTCTCTTGGTATCACAGGTGCATTGTCCAAGGGGGCATAGGAAGTGGAGTAATGGCAGTTCAAAGTTGTCAGGGTGACAAAGTGGGACAAAAGGGTGACAATCAGGAGAGTGTTATTTCCTGGCGGGGGTCTTGGCAATGTTCTGTGTCTTGTTCCTGGATCTTAGGGACCGTTTGCAGGCTGGTTCTCCTTCTGCAGGGGGTGCTGTGCTGGTGGCCTGTTGGTCCTGTGGGGGGACCTCCTGGTGTTGATAGACTTCAAGTCCTCCCTGATCCCCAGGTAGTGTTCCTCCTGCAGCCGCTGGGTCTCCTGAAACTTGGCCAGTACCATGCCCATGGTCTTCTGGGAATGATGGTGTGCTCCCATGATGTTGGAGAGTGTCTCGTGGAAAGTGGGTTCCCTGGGCCTGTCCTCCCCCTGTCCCACAGCAGTCCTTCCAGTTTCCCTGTCATCCTGTGCCTCTGTCCCCTGAACCGTGTGCCCACTGCCACTGACGCCAGGTCCCTGATTGTCTTGGGTTGGTGGGTTTGCCTGGGGTCCCTGTAGTGGTGGACACACTGCTGAATGACATGTCCTGGGGACAGAGGGATGGGCCCGCTGGGTGGGTGCTGTGGTGGTGTTTCCTGAGGGGGGAGCTTCAGTGGTGGTTTGTGACTGTGGCAGGGGAACTGACTGTCCAGAGGTCCCTGATGGGCCGTTCTGGTCATCTTGATCCAGGCGTGCAGAGCTGCTGTCATCACTGTGGGCCTCTTCTGTAGGGGGACTGGATATGTCTGGCACCTCCTGTCCGGTGACGTTGGGTATGGGTCCTGTTGGGGTGTAAATACATAGTTATTGTATCTGTGTGTGCCATCTTGGGTGGGTTACCCTCTACTCCTGTGCTTGCATTATTGTGTTTGCCCTTGTATGATTAGTGATTTTGGGGTCTGGGTGGGTATCTGTACTAGACATGCTTTGATGCATGCAGGGCTTGGTATTGGGATGGGTCGGTTGTGGTGGTGGGGCATATGTGAGGTGTTGGAGTGATGGGGGTGAGGGTGAGGGTGGGGGTATGTGATGGCATGCAGTTGGGGTAGGGGATGTACTAGTAAAGTTTGACTTACCAGAGTCCAGTCCTCCTGCGAGGCCCTCAGGATGCAGTACTGCCAAGCCTTGCTCCTCCCATGTTGTTAGTTGTGGGGGAAGAGGTGAGGGTCCACCGCCAGTCCTCTGTAGTGCTACCTGGTGTCTGAATACCACGAACACACCTTCCCCCATAGGTCGTTCCACCTCTTCCTGATGTCATCCCGTGTTCTGGGGTGCTGTCCCACTGCGTTGACCCTGTCAATGATTCTCCAACAGACCTCCATCTTCCTAGCAAAGGAGGTGTGCTGCACCTGTGATCCGAAAAGCTGTGGCTCTACCCAGATGATTTCCTCCACCATGACCCTGAGCTCCTTCTCAGAAAACCTGGGGTGTCTTTGAGGTTCCATATTGTGGTGTGGGTGATTTGTGCGGTGCTGTTTGTTGTGCTGTGTGAAGTGTTGTGTTGGTGTGTGTTCTTTGAAGTGTGTGGATGTTGTTTGAGTGATGGGGTTGTGTGCCTGTGGATGCTGGTGTTGTGTTTGCTATTCTTTCTCTGTGCGTCTTGAAAACAATGTTGTTGTAAGGGGTTGTGGGTAATGTGGGTGTGTATTTTATAGTGTTGTGGGTGTGTGGGTGTGGTGTGTGTATGTGTATCAGATGTGTGTATTTGGAATGGTCCAATGTGGTTCTTTTGTAAATGTGAGTGTATTTTGAGCGCAGCAGTGTGTACCACCAATGGATTACCGCGGTTGAAAGACCGCCGCGTTGATTCATGGGTCGTGATACTGTGGGCTTAGTTCTGTTGGCGTGACAATGTAGATTTTGGTGTTGCCAGTTTATCATTGACATTTGGCGTGGCAAACTTGTGTGGGTGTCTGTATTGTGGCGGATTCCGAGATGTGGGTCGTAATACCTGTAGCGTATTTCCACCACAGCCACGGTATGTTGGCGGCCTTCAGCACAGCGGGAAGCAGGATTTACTGTCAGAGTTGTAATGAGGGCCTTAGTGTTGGGTTGCCTGGGTCCGAAGACAGGATGATATCCTGTCGACAGGAGCGGATTCCCAATTCATTCCATTTGCTCCGAAGCAAAAATCTACGCTCCTTCAGTAAAGCTGGACACAGGCAAATCACATGATCAATGGTTTTGTCCGCATTACTACAATCTCTACATGTCACACCAACCCCAGGGGGTAGCTACCATTGGGGCAGATGTTTTTAAAAAAAACAATCGCCCATCCTTAAGGCCCCTAGAATCGAAATGTACTCCTAAATATTTATAAGACTGGTCAGAAACAAGTTTACAGCTTTTATAATACCAACTAAAGCCCGAGTGTTTTTCCTCCCAAAGGAGACCACTTTTGTTTTAAGCAAATTAACTTCCAATTGATTTGTGGAGTATAAGATGCAAGTTGGTTAAGCAGCCGCTGGAGGCCAATCTTAGTGCAACTAAATAGTGAAAGATCATCGGCATAAAGCAGATGACTAAGCCTAAAGCCACCAATCTTGGGGGGGGGGAGAGTTAACGGCCTCAAGAGATGTTGACATATCTGCAATGAACAGATTAAAAAGGAGGGGAGCAAGTACACAACCTTGTTTCACACCACGGGTGGTGGGAATTTTCCTAGAGCGGGAGCACCCATCACCAAGCCTAAAACGGACCCAGGTGTTTGTATGGAGTTCTATGATAGCACCTAAGAGTACTGGAGGGATGCCCCAGTTTTGTAATTTAGCCCACAGGGCACTCCGGGGGATCCGATCGAATGGCGCCTTAAAATCCACAAAACAAAATTCAGCATCAGACCTGACACAATTGCCCTGTCGATCAGAATAGAAAGTGCTAATAAATTGGTTGAAGTGCCTGAGCCAGCAGAAAACTCTGTTTAGACAATGGGAATTAAAGCCTTTGATTCAGCCCAAGCACGGAGATCTTGCAACAAAAGCCTGGCATTGAATTTAGCCTCATTGTCCAGCAGGGCAATCATCCTAAAATTGGCAGGGTCTGATCTTGAACCTCTTTTATATAGAGGATGAAGGATGGCACCACGCCCGGGCTCAGGTATTGTTGAAGTGAAGAGGCAGTGCTCGAACAAATGTGCAAGATGGTTAGCCCGAAAGAGAGGATCCTGTTTGAATAGTGCCTGTGGGAGGCCGTTGGGACCAGGGGCTCCAAATTGCTTAGCCCTTGAGATGTTATGGGGGAGACGTAATTGAAAGAACTTCCTTACTCACTGTGAGGGAATTAAAGACCCTATAAACAAGGGGCACGTATTAAACAAAGCAAGGGTAGATCTATGGGCCCCCTCATCCAGCAGTTTCCCATCCTGCTCGCTAGCGGAAAAGTGGGTGGTCAAGTAAGACGTCCAAGATCCTTCTGAAATATCGACAATGCCAGTGCCCCTTTGGTTGCTATTTAAATTGTTAATAAGGGACCAAAATTTCATGAAATTTGGATCTTTGCTTGCACTTAAAAGTTTAGCCCAAAACTGACTAAGATAGGTCTGGTAATCATCATAAACAGCCTTCCTATAATCTTTCCTCAATTGTTTGTATTCAATGAATAAACACTCAGAATCGGTGCTTTTTCTGATTGCCCTTGCTAGCCTATTACGCACATTCTTTAGATTCCTGGTTTCCCTAGAAATGGCAAAGGACTGGGATGGAGTGCAATTATGTGCAGATTGGTGGAACTTTGACCATAAAAGGCAAGAAAGTCCCATAAATAAATTGGGTTCACACGGCCCGGTCCCTCAGAGTCAAATAAATTAATACATTCAGTCAATACTATGCCGCCAATAGAAGCATTCCATTTTATGCGCTTTAGTGACTCGAAACAAACACCACCACCCACTGCCCGCATCACATAGTGTACAGTAAATCTAGTTTTGATAGATACAATTTGTGGACAATGATCTCTCTCACTCCGGGAGGAAATCAGAAACCTTTCAATGAAAGGAAACAATTCAATAATGCAAATTGTATAGTCTAAATAGGAACGGGATCGACCATATGATCTTGTCCACTGGGGGGGCATCGTCAAGTAAACGACCATTAAAAACTTTAAATCCCATGCTGTTGAGGCGCATTACTAAGTACTCTCCCAACGGGCAATGCAGACAACCCTGCGGCCTTAATTGTTCGGGAATTAACTGGCGGTTACCACAATCAGGGCCCTCAAGAGCCTCCATTGTGTCCTGAAACAGGTTTGTATTAAAATCACTAGTTATAAGATAATTAGCACATGGGTATTCGCCAACTAGGTTGCCCACAATCTGCGTCTGTCGAGACAACCTGTCCCTTTTTTTCCTTTGTTCCGGGAGCAATGTAAACATTAATTACTATAAGGGTCTGCTGCGCAGTCCCGTTCCTTATGACAATCCCCTGGATCTAGTTATCATCCCAAACCAGTGGCAATATACTCCCACTTAATTTAACAGTTACATAGATGGCCAATCCTCCCTTGACAAGGCCATTCTTACCCATTCTATGGGAGGATTTCCATATTTCTAAATACCCTGGCAATGGACAGCTGTGCTCAGCCCAGGTTTCCTGAAGGGTGATTACGTCATAACTGTTCAAAAATGTTAAAAGGTCAGCCGAGACAAACTTATGCGCAAGCCCATTGATGTTCCATGAACATAAGGACAGATATCAAAGTGTTTGAACAGAATCACCCACCCGTGGGGGTCAATAGGGATGCCCATGCAAGAGGGTAGATGGCAACCAATCTCAATTAAAAGACCCCTGGGAACCAGAGCCGGTACAAGAAGTGCCATTAAAAGTAGAGGTGCCACCTAGGGCACTTTTCAAGATTGAAAACTGCTTCAAAACTATGGGAGCCGTAGAACATTGGGTTTCTGATAATAACACAGGATAACCAGACTCCTTATAGGGAGTTATTGTGATGCCCACCGAGAAAAACAAATCTCTCTTAGAGAGAATAGAGTAAGCTACTGTGGCAGAAATTAACAAAACCAGGGTGGAGTCCCTTGGGTGGGGCCCCCTAGAGTCCAGAAATTCAATGAACGCAATGTCACTCTTACAAAACACTGCCACATTGGACAATTCGAAACACACACACCTGACACACATACACACACCACTCCCACACACCCATTACAATATAAAACACGCACCCACAAAGCCCTACGACCACAATTACCGAGAGAAGGCCACAGAGAGACACCACAAACAACTACCAAGTATCCACAGGCACATAATACCATCACCCACAGAACTTCCACGCACCTCACACAACACACCACTAAATATCACTTACGACCTAAACCACCATCACACAAGGTAACGCACAGAAATGCAAGCACTGGGGTACCCGGTCACCCACCTATTGCACACCATGGCACACACAGATCCCTATTTCTTGGGTGCTGTCCC
The DNA here is from genome assembly GCF_031143425.1 of Pleurodeles waltl. Classification (NCBI taxonomy): domain Eukaryota; kingdom Metazoa; phylum Chordata; class Amphibia; order Caudata; family Salamandridae; genus Pleurodeles; species Pleurodeles waltl. The sequence continues at coordinate 439,866,946 of NC_090449.1, forward strand.
ACTGCGTTGACCCTGTCCACTATTCTTCACCATAGCTCCATCTTCCTAGCTATGGAGGTGTGCTGCACCTGTGATCCGAATAGCTGTGGCTCTACCCAGACGATTTCCTCCACCATGACCCTGAGCTCCTCCTCAGAGAACCTGGGGTGTCTTTGCAGTGCCATGGGGTGGTGTGGGTAATGTGTGGGGTGGTGTGTGTAGTGATAAGTGGGGTGATATTTAGTGGTGTGTTGTGTGAGGTGCGTGGAAGTTCTGTGGGTGATAGTATTGTGTGCCTGTGGATACTTGGTAGTTGTTTGTGGTGTCTCTCTGTGGCCTTCTCTCGGTAATTGTGGTCGTAGGGCTTTGTGGGTGTGTGTTTTATATTGTAATGGGTGTGTGGGAGTGGTGTGTGTATGTGTATCAGGTGTGTGTGTTTTGAATTGTCCAATGTGGCAGTGTTTTGTAAGAGTGTGTGTATTTTGAGCGCGGCGGTGTGTACCGCCAATGGAATACCGCGGTTGAAAGACCGCTGCATGGATTCGTGTGTCGTGATAGTGTGGGAGTATTTCTGTTGCCGTGACAGTGGGTGTTTTGTTATCGCCAGTTTATCACTGACCTTTGGTGTGGCGGACTTGTGTGGGTGTCAGTATTTTGGCAGATTCCGAGCTGTGGGTCATAATGGCTGTGGCTGAATTCCGCGGCCGTGTGTTGGCAGTCTTCTGCTCCGCTGTAAGCGGTTTTTACCACCAATGTTGTAATGAGGGCCTTAGTGTTTCATTAGCTGCCCCCAAGGGATATTCTCTTTGACGCCTCAGTGGTGTGTGCATAACTTAAAAACCCAACATTATTCTCTTTCAAGTAGAAAGGATTCACTATTGATCTCTTTGTGGTGTTCAAGAATAACCCATCGGTAATCCTCCAGTGTATGTTCTGTTTCTAGGTAACGGGTGGAAATTTTTGTGGTGGATCGGCCACATTTCAGATTGCGCCGATGTTCACAGATGCGAGTTTTTACTTTGCAGGTGGTCATTTCTATATATTGTAAGTTGCATGGTCTAGTGATCATGTACACTGCTCGCTGGGTGTGACAGCTGGAGAAAACCCTGATTTCCCATGTAGTATTATAATTGAAGGTGGCCCTTTTGGTAGCAATGAGCACACACTACAACTCCCACACCCATAACGTCCTGTGGGTGGTGGTAAATAGTTGTTGCCGTCCAGTTTTTTCTTGGACAGCCATGGTCCGGTATGCACTAGTATGTCCCTGAGACTCTTGCCACATTTGTGGTAAAACATGGGTTTAGGAATCTTTAATGAGCCACTATTCAGGATGCGCCAAAGTTTGTTTATGATCTTGCTCACTTGTTTAGAGGCTACATTTAGGCCCATATTTATACTTTTTGACGCTAAACTGCGCTAACGCAGTTTAGCGTCAAAAAGTTTTGCGCCGGCTAACGCCATTCTGCAGCGCCATGTGGGCGCCGTATTTATTGAATGGCGTTAGCCGGCGCAAGCAGACCGGCGCTGCCTGGTGTGCGCGAGAAAAACCACGTACACCAGGCAGCGCCGGCGTAGGGGGAAAATGGCGCATGGGCGTCTTAAAATGGGGCAAGTCAGGTTACGTCGAAAAAATCGTCGTAACCCGACTTGCGCCATTTATTTTCGACGCCCATCCCCCATCAACATGACTCCTATCATTGTAAAGATAGGAGTCATGCCCCCTTGCCCAATGGCCATGCCCAGGGGACTTCTGTCCCCTGGGCATGGTCATTGGGCATAGTGGCATGTAGGGGGGCACAAATCAGGCCCCCCTATGCCACAAAAAATTATTAAAAAAAAAAAAAAAAAAACTTACCTGAACTTACCTGGGGTGGGTCCCTCCAGCCTTGGGTGTCCTCCTGGGGTGGGCAAGGGTGGCAGGGGGGGTCCCTGGGGGCAGGGGAGGGCACTCTGGGCTCATTTTGAGCCCACTTGTCCCTTAACGCCATGCCTGACCCAGGCGTTAAAAAGCGGCGCAAATGCGCCGTTTTTAGCCACGCCCACTCCCGGGCGTCACTTTTGCCCGGGAGTATAAATACCACGTAAAGGCCTGGGAGTCATTTTTTAGACGGGAACGCCTCCCTTGCATATCATTAACGCAAGGAAGGGGTTCACGCTAAAAAATGACGCACATTCCGGGAACTTTGGCGCTATTCGCCTCTAACGCCATAGTATAAATATGGCGTTAGTTTGCGTTAGTTTTGCGTCGAAATTGCGTCAAAAAAAACGACGCAATTTCGGCGCAAACGGAGTATAAATATGCCCCTAAGGCCCATATTTATACTTTTTGACGCTAAACTGCGCTAACGCAGTTTAGCGTCAAAAAGTTTTGCGCCGGCTAACGCCATTCTGCAGCGCCATGCGGGCGCCGTATTTATTGAATGGCGTTAGCCGGCGCAAGCAGACCGGCGCTGCCTGGTGTGCGCGAGAAAAACCACGTACACCAGGCAGCGCCGGCGTAGGGGGAAAATGGCGCATGGGCGTCTTAAAATGGGGCAAGTCAGGTTACGTCGAAAAAATCGTCGTAACCCGACTTGCGCCATTTATTTTCGACGCCCATCCCCCATCAACATGACTCCTATCATTGTAAAGATAGGAGTCATGCCCCCTTGCCCAATGGCCATGCCCAGGGGACTTCTGTCCCCTGGGCATGGTCATTGGGCATAGTGGCATGTAGGGGGGCACAAATCAGGCCCCCCTATGCCACAAAAAATTATTAAAATAAAAAAAAAAAAAACTTACCTGAACTTACCTGGGGTGGGTCCCTCCAGCCTTGGGTGTCCTCCTGGGGTGGGCAAGGGTGGCAGGGGGGGTCCCTGGGGGCAGGGGAGGGCACTCTGGGCTCATTTTGAGCCCACTTGTCCCTTAACGCCATGCCTGACCCAGGCGTTAAAAAGCGGCGCAAATGCGCCGTTTTTAGCCACGCCCACTCCCGGGCGTCACTTTTGCCCGGGAGTATAAATACCACGTAAAGGCCTGGGAGTCATTTTTTAGACGGGAACGCCTCCCTTGCATATCATTAACGCAAGGAAGGGGTTCACGCTAAAAAATGACGCACATTCCGGGAACTTTGGCGCTATTCGCCTCTAACGCCATAGTATAAATATGGCGTTAGTTTGCGTTAGTTTTGCGTCGAAATTGCGTCAAAAAAAACGACGCAATTTCGGCGCAAACGGAGTATAAATATGCCCCTAAATGTTGTAATACTTATAGGCAGTGGTTCCCAAACTGTGTGGCGTGGCACCCCAGTGCGCCACCAATCTCAGCCACGGGTGCCACGGTCACTGCAAAACTATCAATGCTGCACACTTTGTTCAACAGTGAACCTTTGCAGATTGTTTCAATGAACTGCAGTTCCTGTAATAGCCACCAGATGCCAGTATGAGCACAGATTTCCTGACTTAATTTTTATTGCTGAAGGACAGCTTTAGTTCTACTTATCCGTGTTTTCACTTTTGTAAGCCACCTCATCCAGACAAAAAGTGCAGTTTTTCAGATGAGTGGTACCTCTGCCCTACACACTCAAGGTAACTCAGTTTTGATTTCATTGTTGCATTCTCTCAGCCTTGCTGGAATACTGCTGATATTTTACTTTCTTTTGAAGTAGTGAAACATGCTGGTGTTAACATGTTTTTTTACATTCTTGTGTTAGTAAGTCAGTCTGGCCTTTAAATTACCATAGGTTCTCAGGCTTACCCCTGCAACAAATTGATATAATTTTGATTCCAGAATGTTTGCAGTAGGGTTTTACACATATCCTCTTTCAGTGTCTGATAGTGTACAGAAACAACAAGCTGCCAGGATTGCATTTGGCATTTTAATGTATTCTCTTTTCCTTCACTGTGAACTGATGCTGCATTAGCCATCATTATACAACGTCTCTGCTAGAAGGCTGATGAATGAGAATTACAGTGCACACTTTAGCAACCCCCCCCCGCCTGCCAAATAAATGTAATGTAATGGGGAGCTGCAGCCAACGGCCAATTGGTCAAGAGAGCCGCAGGTCGAAGACGTTTGGGAACCACTGCATATAGGTCTTTCTTATTTCTCCTTTTGTGGTGGTGTGTCCAGAAGGGCTTCTCTGTTATTACGTGCTCGTTTCATGGCCCCGTTAATGATTTTGGGGGATATTTCCATGCCTCCAGCTTTGATGCTAGGTTCTGGGCTTGTAGTTTGTAGTCAGGCACCTCAGAACAGTTCCTCCTCAAACTGATGAACAATGCAAATGGGAGGTTCTCCCTCAAATGGCGGGAATGGGCACTGTCAAAAAGTAATAGACAGTTTTTAGCTGTCGGTTTTTCATGGGTGGTTGTTTTGAGGGCCCCATTAGTAGCTATGATATTGAACTCAAGGAAGACCAATTGTTTCTTGCATTTAGTGTGAGTGAATATCAGGAACTGATCCTGTCTATTGAGCCACTCTCAGAAAGACTCTACTAGTCTTACCTTTGTCCACCCTGTGGAATCTTTTTTGGGCTGGCCTTTTTGCAATGCTACTGTTACCCTGCCTTTGCTATGTTTTGACTGTATGTTTGTTCAGAGTGGTTTGTCCAACCCACATTTTCGAATCAGCGTGCCTCCATAGTCGGCAAGTGCTGTTGGTAGTGTAATGGCTGTACTGATGGCCTTACTTTTCACCTCTGTGATTGGGTCTCCCTGACAGTTTCCCCAGCACTGGATGCCATGCCGGATAGTGCGCCATACAGACAACATGGCATGGCTCTATTACTGGTGTGTGTTCTAAGGCCATTAGTGAGGTTGTGTCATGTGCATAGTTATGTTGATAGTTCATTACAGTGCTGTATTTGTGGGACATGAGGTTTGTGAATCTAGTATGGTATTTGACACTGGATCATGTTGTTTGACAATTATCTATTTCCAATGTGTATGTCATGGATGTTTTACACTTTTTACAGATCTTGCAGTGGTCACTACTGTGTACCCATGGAATAGCTGCTGACTGCTATCACTGAGATTGGTGGATGGTGAATGGTAAAATGCACTTACACTGAGAAACATTATAAGAAGCTGACAATACTTTTATTGGAAACTGATGTCCTGTAACATTTACACTATCACGTTGTAGAACAGACATTGCATAGTGAGTGAATGAAAGCGGAAATTCAACAGCTGTGTTTAAGTGTGTTTTTTGTCAATAAAACAGGAAGGGATAGTGCAAAAGAGTGGGCTGATGGTGGACGAAGTCTTCAATGTCTTGGTCCAAGCAGTTGGTAGCACAGGTCCAGTATCCATGGGGCCATAGGAAAATGGAGCAATGGCAGTCCAAAGTCAACAAGATGTGTCTGTGGCACACAAGGAAGACATATTAGGAGAGGATCACTTCCTGGCAGTGGTTTTGGTCTTGGCTACAGTTTCTATCTGATGTCTGGCTCGCAGGGAACATTTGCAGGGAGGCTCCTCAACTACACAGGGAGGGGTTCTGGTGGCCTGTGAGTCCTCTGGCAGGGCCTCTAGTCCACTGGCTGCAGCAGATGTAGAGGGCTGGCCGTGACTCTGGCCACTGGAAGGGGCGTGCTGATAGGGTGGAGGACACACACAGACTGGTGGCTATATCCCTAAGCCCCCCTACAATGGAGGCCATGGTGGCATTGTGGGCCTGCCTCTGCTGCATAGCCTCCTGGTGGTGTTCCCTCTGCAGCCTCTGGTTCTCCTGCAAAGTGGTGAGTACCAGGTCCATCCTGTCCGGGGATTTTTGGTAGGCTCACAGGACTTGTGATAGTGCCTCCTGGCAGTCAGTTCCCTATGGTTGCCCCGCCCCTTGGCCCACAGATGACCTCTGTAGGAGCCTGACCTGGTTTGTAGTGGGTACCTTGGGTACTTACACCTTACACCAGGTCCAGTTATCCCTTGTTAGTGAATGTAATAGTGTTCTAGCAGCTTAGGCTGATGAAGGTAGCTATAGCAGAGCAGATTAGGCTGAACTAGGAGACATGCAAAGCTCATGCAATACCACTTACAGTTACACAGTATGTATACACAAGTAAAGACAATACTCAGTGTTACCAAAAATAAAAGCAGTTTATTTGGGTGACACAAGGCCAAAAATATCTTAGAGGCAATACTCCTTCTGGAGGTAAGTATTATACACAATATATACACTAGACATCAAAGTAAAGTAAGTAATTAGACATAGGATAGTGCAAACAATAGGAAATGCTATAGAATGCAATGGGATAAAATAGGTCTGGCGGCAACACAAACCATACACTAAGAAAGTGGAATGCGAATCATGAATTCCCCCCTAGACAAGGTATTTATTTGGGTGACACACTACCAAAAATATATTAGAGACAATACTCCTTCTGGAGGTAAGTATTATACACAATATATACACTAGACACCAAATTTAGACATGTAAATAGTCATAGAACAATGCAAACAGTAGGAGATCCGATAGAATGCAATGGGAGAAAATAAGTCTAGGTGCAACACAAACCATATACTAAAAAAGTGGAATGTGAATCACGAATTAACCCCTAGACAAGTGTAGTGTGTGCAGAATCACTGAGAGAGTAAGAATACAGTAAAGGTAAGTAAATTACCCTACCCCAGAGCCCAGAAAAGCAGGAGTAAAGTACTGTTAGGACACACTATACCTCGTTTTTGGGGATTTTGCAGCAGCCAACCAAGTCTGCAAAGAACAATTGCCAGATTATTGGACCTGAAGATCTGCAAAGGAAGGGGACCAAGTCCAGAAGTCAAAAGAAGTTCTAGGAAGGACAGAAGCCCCTGCCAACCCAGAAGACGGTGCAAAAGAAGAGTCCCCAGTTAGTCGAAGACTGCAGAAATGCTCCCTTGGAAGATGCAAGCGGGTTCCTGCATGATGCAAAAGATGTCTCACTGCGTGAAGATCGTTGCAGATGAGATTTCGTGTTGGAAGGCTCCAACAAGCCTTGGCTACGGCAAAAGTGCATTTTTCATCAAAATGGCGCTGGATGGACCCAGGAGGGATCTGGGGGCCTCAACTCTGTGTGAGGTGGAAGAGGGGGGTCTCAGCACTTTAGAGAGCCCTCAGAATGCCAGCCAGCACCGGTTCAATGGAAGTGCAAAATGTGGTTGATGCAGCACAAATAAAGAAGGTCCCACGCCACTGGAGAGCTGAGTTGAGCGTCACAGGGTGGAGTGCTGGGGACCTGGGCCAGGCTGTGCATAAAGGAATTTTGCAAAGAGTACACAGAGGCCTCAGGAGGCGAAGAAGACACAATACACAGGGGTACCATCGTTCTCAGGGCAGGCAAGGTCTTACCTCCTCCAAATTGCGTCAGCAGGACCTCAGGACAGTCTGTGTCGATGATGTCCACCCTCTGTGTCCTTAGGGGCATACTTGTCACCTTGGAAGGTGCCTGCTTGGAGCAGGGGAGTGACTCTGTCACTCCACAGGAGATTTATTTGGTCCTTCTGGTGCAGGATGAAGACAGGGAGACCCCAGAGCATGCAGACCATTGAAACTGTTGCAGTTGCTGACTTGGAGCTGAGGTTGCTGAAGAAAAGTGTCTCTTGTAGACACTTTGTTGCAGTTACAGTGTTTCTTGGAGCAGCCTGCGGTTGATCCAAGGTCAGAAGAGTCTGAAGTTGTTGCAGAGGATTCCTGAAGGAAACTTGCAAGCAGAATCTGAGGAGAACCCAGAGGAGAGGCCCTAAATAGCCCTGAGAGGGGGATTGGCTACCTTATCAGGTATGGACCTATCAGGAGGGGTCTCTGATGTCACCTGCTGGCACTGGCCCCTCAGAGCCCTCCAGAGTGCCCCCACACCTTACAAAGCAAGATGGCTGAAGTCTGGGACACACTGGAGGAGCTCTGGGCACCAGCCCTGGGGTGGTGTTGGACAGAGGCCTCCCCAGCCTGTAACACCTATTTCCAAAGGGAAAGGGTGTAACACTCTGCTCTCAGAGGAAATGCTTTGTTCTGCCTTCCTGGGACTGGGCTACCCAGACCCCAGGAGGGCAGAACCCTGTCTGTGAGGTTGCAGCAGCTGTAGCTGTAGCTGCAGTGCAAGCCTCAGAGAGCTGGTTTGGCAGTACTGGGGGTCCATGGTGGAGCCCCTAGGATACATGGAATTGGCTCCCCAATACTAGATTTGGAATGGGGGGACAATTGCATGATCTTAGACATGTTACATGGCCATATTCAGAGTTACCATTGTGAAGCTACATATAGTTATTGACCTATATGTAATGCATACGTGTAATGGTGTCCCCGCACTCACAAAGTCTGGGGAAATGGCCCTGAATTATGTGGGGGCACCTTTGCTAGTGCAAGGGTGCCCTCACACTTAGTAACTTTGCACCTAACCTTCAGCAAGTGAAGGTTAGACATATAGGTGACTTATAAGTTACTTAAGTGCAATGAAAATGGCTGTGAAATAATGTGTGCGTTATTTCACGCAGGCTGCAAAGACAGGCCTGTGCAAGGGTTTGTCTGAGCTCCCTATGGTGGCAAAAGAACTGCTGCAGCCCATATGGATCTAGTGGAACCCCAATGCCCTGGGTACCTTGGTCCCATATACTTGGGACTTATAAGGGGGGTCCAGTATTCCAATTGTATTTGTAAATGAAGTCACTGGCCTACAGTGACAAGTATAAAAGCAGAGAGAGCATAAGCACTGAGGTTCTGGTTGGCAGAGCCTCAGTGACACAGTTAGGCACTACACAGGCATACATATTAGGCCACAAACTATAAGCACTGGGATCCTGGCTAGCAGGATCCCATTGAGACAGGCAAAACACACTGACATATAGGTTTTAATCTATGAGCACTGGGTCCTGGCTAGCAGGATCCCAGTGACACAGTAAAAACACACTGACACACACAAACAGGCCAAAAGTGGGGGTAACCATGCTAGAAAGAGGCTACTTTCCTACAACCTCCCATTGGCACTCGCCCCCTGTGCATGTGTCCCCGGAACTGTGTGCCCACTCCCACTTGCACCAGGTCCTTCATCGTCTTGCCTGGTAGGTATTGACTCTCGTCCCTTTATATGTGGGCACACTGTTGATTGACGTGTCCTGGGGAAATGGGTGTTATGGCATTGGGCGACTGGTGTTGTATCTGCCTCAGTAGTGGGGGGGTCAGACGTGGCCTGGGTGAGGCTTGTGGAATGTGACTGACCAGAGGTGCCAGATGGGTCAGGGAGATCTTCCTGATCTAACCATCCAGAGTTGCTGTCATCACTGTGGCCTTCTTCTGGTGGAGGACTGGGTGTTCGTTGCACCTGCTGTTGGCTGATATTAGCAGTGGAACCTGTGGACCGGAAACAAGAGACATTCACATCTGCCTCACATTTACACATTGCCTGACCTGGGACATGGTGCTGGATGGTTGCTCCCCAGGTATGGCATTGCCAGTAGGTAGTTTATTATTTGCTTTGTGGCAAACAGAGTTTAATTTATTATTTTACATCTGATTTGTGATGACATATCAGTATATTTGCATTACTGACATTGCCATTTCCTGGTTTGCTCTTAGGACATGTTCATTTATTTGTAAATGTCATCCTTTCCCTATGTTTGTGTGCTTATGGGATGGGTGTTGTGCATATTTAGGTCAGTGAAGGGTGATGCATTGTGGGATTGGTAGTGCTTCATGCTGAACATGCTTAACCATAATTGTGAGTGCAGACGTTGGGAAGGTGCTAGTTAAGTGGTGTGGACATGCAGGGGTAAGGAGTATGGCTGGTTAGGGGGGTATTGGTTTAAGTGTGGGTTTGGGTAGGTTGGGGAGTGATAGGGTGACGGGGCACATGCAATACAAGTGTTCATAGTGGTAGGGGAGTATATGTGACTTACCACTTTCAATTCCTCTGGTGATTCCAGTCAGGCCCTCTGGATGAAGGATGGCCAAGACCTATTCCTCCCATGATGGTAACTCTGGGGGAGGAGGTGGGGGTCCACCGCCAGTCCTGTGGATGCAATCTGGTGTTATGATGCCATGGATCGCACCTTCCCCTGTAGGTCATTCCACCTCTTCCTTATGTCGTCCCTTGTGCATGGGTAGTTTCCCACTGAGTTCACCTTATGGACGATCCTCCGCTATAGCACAATTTTCCTGGATATGGATGTCTGCTGAACCTGTGCACCGAACAGCTGTGGCTCTAGCCTCACGTTTTTGTCCACCTTGGCAGCCAACTCATCATCTGTGAAATGGGGGTGCTTTTGCGGGGAAATGGTGATGTTCATGTGTGTGTGGTGAATGGGTTGTGCAGAGGATGGTTTGTTTTGTGGGAGTTGGTGGTTGTGTCATTATGTGGGATTGAGTGCTAGTGGTCTATTGTACAATGGTGCGGTGCTTCTTTGTGTGCAATGCTGTTGTGTGTGATGTGTGCTTGAGGTGTACAGGAGGCTGTGTTGTGTATGTGCAGTTCCTTGTCATGAGTGGCTGCGAGTTGTGTGGCAAATGTTTTCCGTTGCAAAGGATTGTGGGATGTGTGGGTGTGTGTTTTATACTTGTGGGTGACGGTGTGTGTGGTGTTTGTATGTGTATCAGATATGGCATATTTGAAATGGCCAATGTGGGGTGGTTTTGTTGGGAAGTCAGTATTGGGACTGCAGCGGTCCATACCGCCAATGGCTTACCACCTTTGAATGAGCGCTGTGCTGATTTGTGTATCGTAATTTGGAGGGCGGTCTATTCTTGCTGAGGTGGTGAGGGTGGTGGGCCAGCCTCTCTCCCGCTGTAGTTCGGCTTGGCGGTGTCAGATTTGTGGCGACTTCCTGGCAGTTTTGTGTTTATGACTCATTATACTGCGGTAAATTTACTGCCTCCGCGGCAGTCTTTTGGCTGCCGCCAACACGGCGGTCTTCGCTAAAAACAGTCAATACCATAATGACCACCTGAGACTGGAAAGTGACTTTAAGCAGAGTCTGGGTCAGGCATATTGTAGGAAAGTACCATCTTGCCTGGCATGTTACCCCCATTTTCACTGTATGTATGTGTGTTTAAGCCCTTGTGTCACTGGGATCCTGCCAGGCAGGACCCCAGTGCTCATAGTATGTGCCCTGTATGTGTTCTCTGTGTGGTGCCTAACTGTATCACTGAGGCTCTGCTAACCAGAACCACAGTGTTTCTGCACTCTCTGCTTTCTAAATTTGTCACTGTAGGCTAGTGACTACATTTACCAATTCTCATTGGCACACTGGTACACCCATATAATTACCCCCTTGTATATGGTACTTAGGTACCCAGGGTATTGGGGTTCCAGGAGATCCCTATGGGCAGCATATCTTTTGCCTCCCATAGGGAGCTCAGACAATTCTTACACAGGCCTGCCACTGCAGCCTGAGTGAAATAACGTTCACGTCCAACATGCATACCTGGGGAATCCTGGGGATCAAAAGACTGGTACCCCATTCTGTGCAGGGTAACACCAAACTTCAAAACTCCTGCACCTGCCTACACTCCCAGGCCAAATGCAAAAGGGACGCACCAACCTCCCTGCATCACTCACATTTAGCCCCTCTGTGGGCTTTATCTTATTTAGTGTACATGGCGTGACATATGTGCAGTGTAAAAATTGGAAGTGGAGCAAATTAAATCTTTTGTTGCATGAGATTGTGTGCACCAATCCCGCAGCTCTGGTGAAACCGAGTCAGGGATGGACATGCCCAGGTCCCGTACCCAAGCCGCCTGAGCCACAAATTGTTTGAGTCATGTCGCCCCTAAGAACTCTGCAAAAGCGCGAGATCAGTTGTCACCCATCTCCCGAACTAAGCAGATCATCTAGTACTTCAGAGGGCCTAGGCCCCACAGAAAAAGCCAGCCAGATCTCCCTTGCGATGCATTCTAATTTAGCATAGTGCAAGTGTGCTAGACCAACCTCAAGTGTGTCCTGAGCATCCTCAAACAAAATAAACTTTTCCCCTGGGTATATATCCCCTGCAATCTGGCATCCTCCCGCTCTCCAATGCTCCATGGATAGGTCCTTATCTATATTCCTGAAAGGTATCAGGTCCCACAATTGAAGTTCCTTGCTGTAGGGGGTATGCCAGAGAACCCTCTGCACTACCCGTTCCCAAATCCCAGCAGTGGTTACTATAAGGTACAGGACTGGAGTGTCATACCTGCCACCTTGCATTGTTGTGTAGCCATTTTATTTGTAGCTCCATGCATGTTATTTTAGCATACTGGGCCTGCTGTTGTGCACGTTAACTTAGATATATTTTATTCAGCTTCGCTTTACTATGGTTACAATAGCCATTTTTATGGTCTAGTTTTATTTCGCTCTAGCTAACTGTTTTTGCCTAGGCAAGTTTTCTGTTCTCAAACAAGACATTCTTGCTCACTCTGTGCTTCTTCCAAGGCTACAGTAAGATAGGTTGAGGTGAATTTGGTATGAGTTTAGTCTCTGGCATTCATAGAAAACACACATCCTTACGTAGGGACATTTTCTCAGAATATCAACTGTTTTATTATAAAAACAGTTCCTTGTCCCTTACACGTTGGAGGGAGATTCCAGCCAGAGAACCACGACTGTATGCCGGTTGCTGAATGCATCGCTACAGATGCTAACGCAGACTCCAGGCCTTTGCTCAGGTATGGGGGATGATAGTGGAACCCAAAGGGCAGAATTGGAGCTTAACATGCTGTGCTCTAATGTAGCCTAGGTAGGAATTAGTCTATTGATTCTAGTGACAACATGGTAGCGATATTTCTATGCTTTACTCTCCTCGTCACAATTTTAATCTTATTATGTTGTGTCATCCTGGTTATTGCAGCTCATGCTTTGTTATCTAAGATGCAGTCGCTTTATTAAAATCTTATTGAAACATATACTGCCTCTGTTTGTCATTGTGTATATGTGACTAATGTAACTGAGAGAAACGAATGAGACCTGATTGACCACGGCTTCCCTAAGAAACCATATACCATTTATGTCATGTGCTCGGCTGCCCAATCATCCCTGCCCTTGGGTAGAGATGAGGCACTGCTAGTTAGCCAGAGCAAAATCCAGATTGGAGCGACAGGTGTCACCTGCAGTGGGTCGGACTCAGTCTCCCATACCGCAGGCGATTTTGCCTCTCGAAACCCAGTAGTCTCGCTAGAATAATGAGAGCCTATGCGACATGGCGCCACCAATGTTTGGTCAGGCTCTAATTTTTGTGTTCTGAGTATCTCTGTCTCATTATATACAATGATACCTCAGTACTATATATGGAGACGTCCGTGGTATTGAGGATTTCCTCCTCAGCTAAGTAGGCTATCCTATCTAAAGCTGGAGGTTGTTCAAGCTTGAACTCTAAAAGGAAAATCCCTATTTGGTGTGACTTCTCTGAACAAATTTACCATCTACTATTGTGAATCCGCAACAGGTAGCAATTGGAGTTATTATGAGACAACCCCTGACTGCACATTTACTGGCAGATGGCCTAACGGCCAAGGGGGGTCCAGTCACATTTGTTGTTAATGCAGATGCAGCTTATAGAACAGAACTCTTCTATTCCTAGGTCACATTTCCAGCAGTTGATGGGAATACAAACACATTTCATCACTGTACACTTGCAAACGTCGCTGGACAATACAAAGCATATGCATATTTAGAAATACCTTTATCTTATCAAGAACATAATAATTGGCTTGATGGCGCCCTACCCCACACGATTTTACCAGTTAGGTTAAGGTCCTCTAAGTAATGATGGTCCTACCTGGCCTTTATTGGCTGCTCATACACCTCACCCTGCAGTAGCAAATTTAGCAGTAGCTGAAGACCGTCGCTTATACACTGAACTGACAGCAATATATAGACGATTAGTACAGTTTGTAATGCAAACATTGAATACAAACCCAGCACGTGCTACTCCAGCGCATTCACATGCAGTGACGCCAGGTATTAACCCGGCAACTGTACATTCGATCATGGGTAAAGTACCTGCCAAATGAGAGGAAACTCAGTTTTGGCTAGCTCAAAACATAAACGCACTGGAAGCAGTATTTCCCCATAAGGAACCTCAGGATAAACATAGAATTTTAGCAATGTGCTTGCCATTTGGGATGGTCACCACTGTAGATAACTGCAATATATGGGGCACGGTGTTTGCCGTACTCTACACTACTGCACACGGTACGCCGACACTTGCCAACTTGCCGGAAGTGTTGAAACAAATTCAAGATGAATATGGGGCTGCCCCAGCCCTAGATTTGGGGTAGAAATTATTAGGCAATTTTGCCACATTATCCTCAATCATTTTAAGTAACCTCAAAGGGGAAGCAGTCGCGCTAGCAGTGCTCATGCAGCTCCGGGATGTTCCTCAACAGGATTAAGAACATGAGCTGCCAAAGATTATTGCTGAGACCTATTCCAGTATTGGCCGAGATAGTCTAGGGGCCAGACCAACTAAACTACAGTTTCAGGGCAAATCTAATAAAGACTTTTCCAAGCAAGCACCTGAGGGTAACAGGAAATGCTGGGACAAAAAACAACAAACTCCTAAAAAAGAAAGGGGAGAATCTCCACGTATGGAGACCCCACAGAATAGATATAATCTTCGAAATAGAGATAATATAAAAACGCCTGATAGATATCAATATACTGATACACGCCAATCTCGTTCTTTTCAGGACTCATCGGAAAAACGCAGTGAGAGAGGTGGGCGATCAGAGCGAAGAACAGAGTATGTGAAACTGAGACAGGAATCACAATGCTCATCTGAGGTTTCTGTTAAAAAGGAAGAGAAACCTCCCCAACAAAAACCCCAATTTAAAAAGAAAAAGGTGGCAGCAGTTGTAGTTCGAAATGCCACTCAAAAAGAGGGTCCTCTTGAAGAACAGGAAGTGGGGCAGAGGTCACAATAGTTCGTCAGAGTCTTCTAGAGGATCTGGAGGTGAAAGCAACTGATGACTTTCTGCAAGTAGAAACTGCGGACATGCGTGTCTCCACACCTGATAGGGTGTATAAAGTAATGCTACAGTTAGAAGGACACTTTGAACGCACAATAGACGCAATCTTTTGGGATCGCGTATTAAATATATATGATGTTTTATTTGCTGAACAAGATTGGCAACCAGACTTTGTCTGTACCTGCCCATATGGGGAAGAGGTTATTAAACCTTCTTTCTCGCCCCTTGTTCCGGAGGAACTCGCTGAATCCTACGCCATCGATTGGGCATTGACGCAGGCACCCGGGTCATATCGCAACCACGTAGGATGGGATCAAGAATCCCCCTACCACTTAATACCTATTATAAATCAACCCCAACCTCAACCTCAAAATCCAATAAAACATGATGCAAAAGCACCCATGAGAGAAATACTCACACAACCTGAGTACCAGGGCGTAATTTAACTCTGTGTCTCCCCAATGAATAATCCTTTATTCTCAGTAGCTAAACCAGACCATTCATACAGAATAAGTTTAAACTACAGACACTTAAACAGTCATACACACAAATATGCTATACAAAACTCACGTAGCACAGCACTGATGAACAACATAGTGCGTAAAAAATACAAAACAACACTGGACATTTCCAATGGTTTCTTCTGCCAGAATTAAGCACCTGAGAGTAGGGACTTAACAAGTTTCAGCGCACTAGGCTGTCAGAAAAATTCTGTCGATTACCCCAGGGGTACAAGAACAGTCCAGGACTGTTTGCAGCTTGTGTGACTGAAATTTTGCACGACATTGATCCTGAAGCATTGTCCTATGTAGATGATAGCTATCTTACTGATAATGAATTACTGCAACATTTAAGACGGGTAGCCCGCATTGTTGTGGGATTTGCTGAATTTGGCTACAAATTCAACTTCAAAAAAACAAAATTAGCCTTCCTCAGCATCCTGTTTTTAGGATGTGAGCTATCGAGTGAAGGAAAGACCCTAGCGCCAAAATTCGTCTTAGAAAAATGTGCACAATTACAACCTCCACATACAATTTAAAAAGTCCAATCTCTTTTGGTTTTTCTAATTTTTGGCAAAACTTACATTCCAGATTATGCTTCACACATAAAACCATTATATGACTTAATACGTCCTGATTTTTCAAGTAAATTTTGGACAATCAAACACACACGCATTCTCCGAGATCTGTAGACAGACATGCTTGCGGCACAACATCTACACACGAGGGACAACAAAACACATTTGGTCATCAGAGTAATTGCTGGTGCCATTGGTTTAACCTATGTGACATTTAATGAGGGTGAGACAGTCCAGATTGCATACAAATCACATTTGTACTCAGCAGCAGAACAACGGTTTGCTCCGACTAAGAAAATTCTCACTGCTGTTCAGATGGCTGTCATTAAAGAAAGAACTCTAGCCCAGGGCAAACGCATGATTGTCGTTTCTCCAATCCCAGCCCTAGAGGCTGTTACAAAAGCCAGCATTCCTAACACAAAAACATTACATCCACGTTGGATACAATGGGCCACGTCTTTGACAGCCACTGATGTAGATTACATTTTTGACCCAAAATTACAAACTCAAGATTTTTTGCAGTACAAACTAGAATACCTGGTTCCAGCAAATACATTACCTATTGAACAATATTATAGAGTCATGTACATCGATGACTCTGCACAACCTGCAATTGGCACAAAGCATCAATATTCCGCTGCTTGCGCAGCCGTAAGCGACTATATGGAAGAAAATAGATTTTTTCCCCTACATACATTTACACAAACCCTAGGGGATTGCACAGCACAATTAGCAGAGCTGAAAGCTCTGGTGATGGCACTGGAACATACGGATCCTGCACAGCCAATACTGATCATTTGTGATTTGTACTATTGTGTCCAGTCCTTTAATGAATACCTGCATTATTGGCGCCAGAATGGGTTCAGAGATTCTAAAGGCAACACCATCAAACACAGACTTCTGTGGGAAAGTAGCGGATCTGAAGGAAACGCTACCAAATGTCTATGTTGTGCATACACTTGGACACCAGCGTGTTGGAATACACGTTGCTTTGAATACACTGGCTGATGAAGCCGCTAAGTCAGCAGTAGCTACGGCTGCTGTTGCTGCAGTAACACGTTTAAGTATGAAACAGGACGCAGACATATAGGCTGTCGTGAAAGTTACGGCTGATGGTACGCCCTATCCAAAAACATTTCCTGCTAAATATTCCTACCGAATGGGAGGCTGCCTGAACGCTGAGGTTAAAATACCAAGTGTAGGGGTGCAAGATATTCCCAACAAAGATATAAGACCAGAGTTGATTAAAGCAGCGCTTGAAGGGGTAGCATCTGCCCATGCTAGTGTGGCGGCTACAATATCATTGTTACAAGCCCATTATTGGTGGCCAGGCATATACAAAGAGGCCAAGCAGTATGTCCTTTGTTGTGACATCTGCCAACAAATTAAAGTTTCCACTGCTAAGCGCCCACTGCAGACATCTCTCCTAATTTCCAACAAACCTTTACAATGTGTGTACTTGGACCACTGTGGTCCCCTAACACCGGACAGTGCATACAAATACATCTTAGTCGCTGTTGACGCCTGCTCCAGATTTCTATGGGTGTGGCCACAACGCTCTGCTGACGCTCGGACTATTATTGAAGATTTTCCGAGTCTTTATCAGTACATATGCAGTTGCGGCTATCCACTCAGACCAGGGCCCTGCTTTCGCCTCAAGGGCATTCGGGGACGCCATGGCTTCATTGGGGGTCCAACTCCAGAACTCGTCTGCATTTCATTCCGAGGGAAATAGTGTTGTGGAGCGATTAAACCATGATTTAAAGCAATCCTTAACAGCCAGAGTCCTAGGTACGGGTCGTAGTTGGCTTAATCACCTGTATGGAGTCCAGAGAGCACTTAACATGCTGCCTAGAAGGTCCCTGGGGTGTCGTACTTCATACGAGTGCCTGTTCGGAACTCACATGTATGTTCCAGATCTTGATGGTGGCGGCAGAAACACCCTTTGACATAAATGAACGTGTCATTGTCTTACAGGAATTACAACAGTTCCGTGACTACAACTGTTCTGGCAGTGCTGCCTCCACAGGAATTAAGGATGTACCTGTAACACCAACCGGCTGGATTCCTAGAGTGGGGGATCGAGTACTTGAAAAGGTTTCTGTGAAAAAAGAATTTGGTCCTTCTTATCGTGCACCAGTCCCAGTCTTGGGAATACATGGTACCAGAACTGTCATTCTACCACCGCTGACAGGTGCCGAAGAAAATCACTATGTCTCCATCGACAATGTCAAACTACACCATGTGGCCGATCCTGCACAGTCGACCAAAAGATACAACTTCGACACAGACGGATGGTGCTATTTGCCACCACAGGAAACACCAACTCCACCAATTAACATGGCTCCAATTGTTGCACAAACTGCTTCTGGATATTTTGCCGACGTCAGTGATGACAGCTCAGACTCATTCACCTCTTCGAACTGTCAAAAACACGTAAGCTGATAAATTGGCTTAAAGTAACTTATTTCATTCTTCCATGGATCTGTGGCTTTCTTTAACTGTACTAGCATTCCTGCTTTGGATTGGGTTTGTCATCACTTTCTTTTTGTTAATACATGGTCACCTTCTTCCTGAAAAATCAACAGTTGAACTGGTGAATAAGGTCCTGAAACCACATTATTCTTCACATGAGGTCCGCAGAGACTTGTCCTTTGTGAACATTTCCGCTATACCAATTCCCGGTGGGATTGTTTGGGGTAAAGTAATATTTGTTATATACGGCCCTACGGAGGTCATTCAAATACCATATGTGTTTAAACTTTCAATGAATGATATAATAATGCCCAGAGTTGTTTCTGATGATTGGGATATGAAAGCAGTTGATTCTATGATGACCGAACTGCAGTATTATACTGTATTTGAAAACGAAGATGTTTATCAGTCTAAAGAGAATTATGGTGATATGTTTTGCTATAATTATTATGGGCACCATTTCATCCACAGAGGAAGCAGCCTAAAGACTGTTTTTAATTATACACATTGGAAACATTGTCCAACTCCCCCACAAGGGAGTTCTAAAAAGTATGCTGAAAAGTTTACATATTTTTCTGGGAATGATGTTAAAAATACTGAGTCGTATTATTTTAAATTGCCCCCTACAGAAAACATATGCATATTATTGACAAATACGAAATTTATATATTCTGATTCCTTTGTTTCCCGGTTGACTATAGAAGGCTATGAATATTGGCTGAAGTCGATTGACTTAAAAAGTGTGTGAGGAACTAGACATTGGCAAATAAGGGGGAAGGAAGCTTTATTTAAAGCATGCCTAATACCTATTCACATGACATTTTTAAATGAAGCTGTACAACAAACAAGTTGTTTAAGCTTAGTAAAGATTAAGGAATTGAACACGCCCAGTATACCTGCCCCTGCAAAATTTTACAAATGGCAAAACGGAAGATCAGCTTGATGAATGGGTCCAGAATGGCACATTTAATGTTTCACTGACACGTCCTTGCGGGTGGTTATTGTGGCCAATAGATAACAATGGGTGTCACAAATGTTTTATTAACTCCTCGGGGGTTTTAGAACAAGTAGGCCGGACCCTCGCTATATATCATCCGAACATGCGAGTATAGTAACAACAAACAGTGTAGGGAAACTATACCAGCAATGGTTATAGACTTCCTCATTAGATGCAGTTAGAGAACACCTCAGTCTCCTGTCTAATAACACTGACTTACAGGACGTCTTGTTAGGGACCAGAAATCAACGCAGAAAACGCTTCCTATATGAAGTATATAATGAAATTTGGAAGCTTTCACAACAAGAAGCTGCTGCCCGGTTAAGGCAAATAGACCAGGAAAATTAAAAAAAGGCATTAGCTCTTGTAGATAATGGGATTAATACCCTGTCCGACCGGATATACACTTTAAACAACATTGTTTCTTCTGTAATAGACATTATACAAACAGATATGTCTTCCTTACATCATGGACAGAGTCAGCTAAGGTGCAGAGCCCCGTCGCGCAGGTCACTGCCCAATTTTCGGGCAGTGATCCGCATGACGGGTGCAACTGCACCTGCTGAACAGAGGCGTTGACGGCAGCTCCATGTGGAGCCGCCGTCAATGTCCCGGCCGAGCTTTTTTGTGAGCCGGCGGGCGGAAACAATGTTTCCGCCCGCCGTCCCACAGAAAAGTTCATTGTCTGGCCGGCGGGGTTCCGGGGTCGCTGGCGGTCAGTGTTTTGACCACCAGCATGAACACAGAGGTTGTTTCCACAGTGTTCATAATGACTACCTATATTTGTAACAGCACCCACTCGGATCCCCCAGGGTTTCATCTCTTTGTGCAGCAGCAGTGTACGAGAGGCTCTATGAGAGGGGAGAGGGGGCATCCTTGCCGTGTACCTTTACCCACCCTCCAGGGTGCAGACAGTTAATTTCCCACTCCAGTGTGAATAGTGGGCTCAAAAGAAAGAAGATGAATCCAGGAGCAATAAGTTGGACCGAACCCCATACCCTGCATTACTGACTCTAGATACCCCAATTCCACTGTGTCAAATTCCTTTTCAAGATCCAGGGAGATCAGAGGAATCTCTTGATCTGCATCCCAGGCATCATGCAACACATATGTCAGTCTGGACAAGTTATGTGTGGTGCGGCTTGCAGGCATGAAGCCGCATTGGTCCTTGTGAACCAACTCACAGACCACCCCCTGCAACCTGGTTGCCAGAATTTTATATAATATTTTAAGGTCTGTATTCAGCATGGTGGGGGGCCTATATGAGGAGGGACCTGCTGGGTTGCTCCCTGGTTTGAGCATCAGGCATACTATTCCCTCACTCATGGACAGTGGAAGAAGCCCACTCCACTTGGCCTCCCAGAAGACCTCCAATAGCTTATACTTGTGACTAGCGGAGTAGGTGAGGCCTTGGACTTGATGACTGCTTTCACAGCATCACCCACCGACTCTACAAAAAGATCCTTTTCCAGTTCTACTCTAAGTTAAACCCACAGCTTTAGCAGAGCAGCTTAGGCTATACTAGGAGGCATGCAAAGCTCATGCAATTCCACTTATAGTTACACAGTACTTATACACAAGTAAAGACAATACTCTGTGTTACCAAAAATAAAGGTAGTTTATTTGGGTGACACAGTACCAAAAATATCTTAGAGGCAATACTCCTTCTGGAGGTAAGTATTATACACAATATATACACTAGACACCAAAATAAGGTAAGTAATTAGCCATAGGAAAGTGCAAACAATAGGCAATGCTACTCAATGCAATGGGAGAAAATAGGTCTAGGGGCAACACAAACCATATACTAAAAAAGTGGAATGCGTATCACGAATTCCCCCCTAGACAAGTGAGTTGTGTGGAGAATCACTGGGAGAGTAAGAATACAGTAAAGGTAATTAAATTACCCCACCCCAGAACCAAGAAAAGCAGGGGTAAATTACTGCAAGTTTCCCTAGGACACACTACACCTCGTGACATGGATTATTGCAGTAACCAACCAAGGGGCATATTTATACTCTGTTTGCGCCAAATGTGCATAAAAAATTTTGATGCACATTCGGCGCAAACTGTGCACCATATTTAAACTTTGACGCCCGAGCCCGCGGACGTCAAAATTCCACTGTGTGAGTCGTTTTTTGGATGCGGGGCACTGCCTGGCGTTAATGACATGCAAGGTAGGCGTTCCTGCCCAAAAAATGAATCTAAGGCCTGTGCGCCTTATTTATACTCCAGTGTCATTTTGACGCACAGGAGAGGGCGGGCCTTAAAAAACGGCGCACAGCCTGATGTGCGTCGCTTTTTAATGCCTGGATGAGGGCAGGCGTTAAGGGACCTGTGGAGTCCAGAGGTGCCCTTCCCTGCACCCAGGGACACCCCCTGCCACCCTCGCACACCCCTGGAGGACACCCATGGATGGGGGGACCCATCCCAGTTAAGTACAGGTAAGTTGAGGTAAGTATTTTTAATTTTTTTTAAGTGGCATAGGGGGGCCTAATTTGGGCCCCCCTACATGCCACTGTGCCCAATGACCATGCCCAGGGGACAGAAGTCCCCTGGGCATGGCATTGGGCAAGGGGGCATGACTCCTGTCTTTGCTAAGACAGGAGTCATTTCAATGGGGGCTGTACGTCAAAAAATGTCGCAACTCCGGTTTGAGGCATGATTTTTGCCTCAAACTTGACTTGCACCATTTTTTGATGCACAACCCCCATTTTCCCCTATGCCTGCACTGCCTGGCTTGAGTCATTTTTTTTTACTCAGGCCAGTCCACAGCGCCGGCTAACATTATTCCTTAAATAAGGCGCCCGCATGGTGCGTAGGAATGGCATTACCCGGCGGTAACATATATGACGCAAACCAGCACCGTTGCTGGTTTGCGTCAAAAAGTATAAATATTGTCCCAAGTCTGCAAACAACAACTACTGGATTCCTGGACCTGAAGACCTGAAAAAGAAGGGGGACAAGTCCAAAAGTCAAAAGAAGTTTCAGGAGGGACAGGAGCCCCTGCCAACCCTGAGGAGGGTGCAAAAGAAGAGTCCCCAGTTGGATGAAGACTGCCGGAATGCACCCTAGGAAGATGCCAGCAGGTTCCTGCATGATACTCAACATGTCCCACAACGTAAAGATGGCTGCAGATGTGATTTCGTGTTGGAAGTCGCCAACAGGTCTTGGTTACGACAAATATGCGTTTTGCATCAAAATGGCGCTGGCTGGACCCAGGAGGGACCTGGGGGTCTCAACTCTGTGTGAGGAGGAAGAGGAAGCTCTCAGCACTTTAGAGAGCCCTCAGGATGCCAGACAGCACCCACAGGAGTCCCAGGACACAGGGACAAAAGAGGTGCAAAACGCAGTTGGTGCAGCACAACAAAGGAAGGTTCCACGCCGCCAGAGACCAACTCAGTGAGTTGACCATCACAGGATGGAGTGCTGGGGACCTGGGCCAGGATGAAGGAATTTTGCAAATAGTGCACAGAGGCCTCAGGACGTGAAGAAGACACAGTGCACAGGGGTACTGTTGCTCTCAGGGAAGGCAAGATCTTACCTCCTCCAAATTGCTTCAGCAGGACCTCAGGACAGTCCATGTCAATGGAGTCTGCCCTCTGTGTTTCTAGGAGCACGCTCATCGCTGTGAGAGGAGTCCAGGAGTACCAGTCGTTGACATGGAAGATGCCTGCGTGAGCAGGGAGATTTCTTCTGTCCTTCTGGTGCAGGGTAAAGACAAGGAGTCCTCAGAGCGTGCACACTATAAACTCTTGCAGTTGCTTGCTGGAGCTGAAGTTGTAGAAGAAAAGTATTCCTTGTGGATACTTTGTTGCTGTTACAGCGGTTCCTGGAGCAGGCTGAGGTTGATCCGAGGTAAGAGGATGAAGTAGTAGTGGCAGAGGATTCCTGAAGGAAACTTGCAAGCAGAATCTGAAGAGAACCCACAGGAGAGACCCTAAATAGCCCTGAGAGGGGATTGGCTACCTTATCAGTTAAGGAACTATCAGGAGGGGTCTCTGATGTCACCTGCTGGCACTGTCCACTCAGATCCCTCCAGAGTGCCGCCACACCTTGCAAAGCAAGATGGCTGAAGTCTGGGCACACTGGAGGAGCTCTGGGCACCAACTCTAGGGTGGTGATGGACAGGGGAGTGGCAGCTCCCCTTTCCTTTGTCCAGTTTCGCGCCAGAGCAGGGGACAAGGGGTCCCTGAACCGGTGTAGACTGGCTTATGCAAGAAGGGCACCATCTGTGCCCTTCAAAGTATTTCCAGAGGCTGGAGGAGGCTACCACTCCCCAGCCTGTAACACCTATTTCCAAAGGGAGAGGGTGTAACACCCTGCTCTCAGAGTAAATGCTTTGTTCTGCCTTCCACAGACTGAGCTGCTCATATCCCAGGAGGGCAGAACCCTGTCTGTGAGGTGGCAGCAGCTGTAGGTGCAGTGCAAGCCTCAGAGAGCTGGTTTGGCAGTACTGGGGTTCCATATTGGTGCCCCCAGGATGCATGGAATTAGCTCATCAAACCAGATTTGGAATGGGGGACAATTCCATGATCTTAGACATGTTACCATTGTGAAGCTACATATAGGTATTGACCTATATGTAGTACACGTGTGTAATGGCGTCCCTGCACTCATAAAGTCCCGGGAAATGGCCCTGAACTATGTGGGGGCACCTTTGCTAGTGCAAGGGTGCCCTCACGCATAGTAACTTTGCACCTAAAGTGCAGTGAAACTGGTTGTGAAATAGTGTGTGCACTATTTCACGCAGGCTGCAATGGCAGGCCTGTGTAAGGGTTTGTCAGAGCTCCTTATGGGTGGCAAAAGAAATTCTGCAGACCATAAGGATCTCCTGGAACCCCAATACCCTGGGAACCTAGGTACCATATATTAGGGTCTTATAAGGGGGATCCAGTGTGCCAATTGAAATTGGTAAATGAAGTCACTAGCCTACAGTGACAAATTTAAAAGCAGAGAGAGCATAAGCACTGAGGTTCTGATTAGCAGAGCCCCAGTGTCACAGTCAAGCACTATGCGGACACACATATTAGGCCATAAACTATGAGCACTGGGGTCCTGACCAGCATCCCAGTAAGACAGTGTAGGAGGCTGGCCTGGCTTGTAGTGGATACCAAGGGGTACTTAAACTCTGTACCAGGTCCAGTTATCCCTTATTAGTGTAGAAGAGGTGTTTCTAGCAGCTTAGGCTGATAGAAGGTAGCTATAGCAGAGCTGCTTAGGCTGAACTAGGAGACATGCAAAGCTCCTACTATACCACTGGTGTCATATGCACAATATCATAAGAAAACACAATACACAGATATACTAAAAATAAAGGTACTTTATTTTATGACAATATGCCAAAAGTATCTCAGTGAGTACCCTCAGTATGAGGATGCCAAATATACACAAGATATATGTACACAATACCAAACATATGCAGTAATAGCAAAAGGAAGTAATGCAAGCAGTGTAAAGTTATAATAGATTGCAATAGGAGCACATAGGTATAGGGGCAACACAAACCATATACTCCAAAAGTGGAATGCGAACCACAAATGGACCCCGAACCTATGTGAGCTTGTAGAGGGTCGCTGGGACTGTAAGAAAACAGTGACGGTTAGAAAAATAGCCCACCCCAAGACCCTGTAAGGTAGGTGTAAAGGGCACCCACAACCCCCAGAGAGCACGGAAGTTGTGATAGGGGGATTCTGCAAGAAAAACCAACACCAGTAAAGCAAAAACAGTGGATTTCTGGACCGGAGTACCTGTAAGACAAGGGGACCAAGTCCAAGAGTCGCAACAGTGTCGAGAGTGGGCAGGAGCCCAGGAAATGCCAGCTGAGGGTGCAAGGAAGCTGCCGCTGGAAGGAAGAAGCTTAGTGTTTTGCAAGAACGAAGAGGACTAGGAACTTCCCCTTTGGAGGATGGATGTCCCACGTCGTGAAGAAGCTTGCAGAGGTGTTCCCACGCAGAAAGATTACAAACAAGCCTTGCTAGCTGCAAGGGTCGCGGTTAGGGTTTTTGGATGCTGCTGTAGCCCAGGAGGAATCAAGATGACGCCACTTAGATGAGGAGACAGAGGGGGCACCCAGCAAGTGAGGGAGCCCTCCCAGAAGCAGGCAGCACCTGTAGAAGTACCGGAACAGGCACTTGGAAGAGGAGTGAACCGGAGTCCACCCGAAGACACAAAAGGGAGTCTCACGACACCGGAGGACAACTCAGAAGGTTGTGCACTGCAGGTTGGAGTGTCGGGGACCCAGGCTTGGCTGTGCGTGAATGAAATCCTGGAAGAGTGCACAGGAGCCGGAGCAGCTGCAAATCACGCGGTACCCAGCAATGCAGTCTAGCGTGGGGAGGCAAGGACTTACCTCCACCAAACCTGGACTGAAGAGTCACTGGACTGTGGGAGTCACTTGGACAATGTTGCTGCATTCCAGGGACCACGCTCGTTGTGCTGAGAGGGGATCCAGAGGACCGGTGATGCAGTCTTTTGTTGCCTGCGGTTGCAGGGGGAAGATTCCGTCGACCCACGGGAGATTTCTTCAGAGCTCCTGGTGCAAGAAGGAGGCAGGCTACCCCCAGAGCATGCACCACCAGGAAACAGGCGAGAAAGCCGGCAGGATGAAGCGATACAAGGTTGCAGTAGTCGTCTTTGCTACTTTGTTGCAGTTTTGCAGGCGTCCTGAGCAAACAGCGGTCGATACTTTGGCAGAAGGTGAAGAGGGAGATGCAGAGGAACTCTGGTGAGCTCTTGCATTCGGTATCTGAAGAATTCCCCAAAGCAGAGCCCCTAAATAGCTAGAAAAGGTGGTTTGGCTACCTAGGAAGGAGGATAGGCTAGTAAGAAAGGTAAGAGCCTATCAGAAGGAGTCTCTGATGTCACCTGATGGCACTGGCCACTCAGAGCAGTCCAGTGTGCCAGCAACACCTCTGTTTCCAAGATGGCAGAGGTCTGGGGCACACTGGAGGAGCTCTGGGCATCTCCCCTGGGAGGTGCAGGTCAGGGGAGTGGTCACTCCCCTTTCCTTTGTCCAGTTTTGTGCCAGAGCAGGGCTGGGGGATCCCTAAGCCGGTGTGGACTGGCTTATGCAGAGATGGGCAGCATCTGTGCCCATCAAAGCATTTCCAGAGGCTGGGGGAGGCTACTCCTCCCCAGCCTTCACACCTATTTCCAAAGGGAGAGGGTGTTACACCCTCTCTCAGAGGAAATCCCTTGTTCTGCCTTCCTGGGCCAGAGCTACCTGGACCCCAGGAGGGCAGAAACCTGTCTGAGGGATTAGCAGCAGCTGCAGTGGAGACCCCGGAAAGGCATTTTGGCAGTACCCGGGTTCTGTGCTAGCGACCCGGGGGATCAGGGAATTGTCTCCCCAATGCCAGAATGGCATTGGGGTGACAATTCCATGATCTTAGACATGTTACATGGCCATGTTCGGAGTTACCATTGTGAAGCTATACATAGGTAGTGACCTTTGTATAGTGCACGCGTGTAATGGTGTCCCCGCACTCACAAAGTCCAGGGAATTTGCCCTGAACAATGTGGGGGCACCTTGGCTAGTGCCAGGGTGCCCACACACTAAGGGGGTTATTCCAACTTTGGAGGAAGTGGTAATCCGTCCCAAAAGTGACGGTAAAGTGACGGATATACCACCAGCCGTATTACGAGTCCATTATATCCTATGGAACTCGTAATACGGCTGGTGGTAAAACCGTCACATTTGGGACGGATTACCACCTCCTCCAAAGTTGGAATAACCCCCTAAGTAACTTTGCACCCAACCTTCACCAGGTGAAGGTTAGACATATAGGTGACTTATAAGTTACTTAAGACTTAAGTGCAGTGGTAAATGGCTGTGAAATAACGTGGACGTTATTTCACTCAGGCTGCACTGGCAGGCCTGTGTAAGAATTGTCAGATCTCCCTATGGGTGGCAAAAGAAATGCTGCAGCGCATAGGGATCTCCTGGAACCCCAATACCCTGGGTACCTCAGTACCATATACTAGGGAATTACAAGGGTGTTCCAGTATGCTAATGTGAATTGGTGAAATTGGTCACTAGCCTGTTAGTGACAATTTAGAAAGCAGAGAGAGCATAACCACTGAGGTTCTGGTTAGCAGAGCCTCAGTGAGACAGTTAGTCATCACACAGGGAACACATACTGGGCACACTTATGAGCACTGGGGCCCTGCCTGGCAGGGTCCTAGTGGCACGTAGACTAAAACAACATATATACAGTGAAATATGGGGGTAACATGCCAGGCAATATGGTACTTTCCTACACAACCCCCCCCAAACGAAGGACAATAAGACTAGCCATGACCTGATGAGTCTTCATTGTCTAAGTGGAAATATCTGGAGAGTCCATCTGCATTGGAGTGGGTAATCCCAGGTCTATGTTCCACTGTATAGTCCATTCCCTGTAGAGATATGGACCACCTCAACAATTTAGGGTTTTCACCTTTCATTTGTTTTATCCAAAGTAGAGGTTTGTGGTCTGTCTGAACAATGAAGTGAGTGCCAAACAGGTATGGCCTCAACTTCTTCAGTGCCCAGACCACAGCAAAGGCCTCCCTCTCTATGGCAGACCAACGCTTTTCTCTAGGGGTCACCCTCCTGCTGATAAAAGCAACAGGTTGATCCTGGCCCTCAGAATTGAGATGTGATAAGACTGCCCCTACCCCTAATTCAGATGCATCAGTTTGAACAATGAATTTCTTGGAGTAAAATTGGCTTTTTAGGACAGATGCAGTGCACATTGCCTGTTTGAGCTCCTCAAAAGCTTTCTGGCAGCTAGCTGTCCACAATACCTTTTTAGGCATCTTCTTGCTAATGAGATCATTAAGTGGGGCTGCAATGGAGCCATAGTTTTTAATGAATCTCCTGTAATATCCAGTGAGGCCTAGGAAGGCTCTCACTTGGGTCTGAGTTGTAGGGGGAACCCAATTTATGATTGTCTGGATTTTCCCCTGAAGTGGTGCAATCTGTTCTCCACCTACCAGGTGTCCCAGATAAACCACTTTCCCCTGCCCTATCTGGCACTTTGAAGCCTTAATAGTGAGGCCTGCCTTTTGCAGAGCCTCCACAACTTTCCACAGATGGACCAACTGATCATCCCAGGTGGAGCTAAAGACAACTATATCGTCCAGATATGCTGCACTAAAAGCCTCCAACCTTTGCAGGACTGTATTCACCAACCTCTGAAAAGTGGCAGGTGCATTTTTCAAACCAAAGGGCATTACTGTGAATTGGTAGTGCCCTCCAATAGTCGAAAATGCAGTTTTTGCTTTAGCATCCTCTGATAATTTGATCTGCCAATACCCTGCAGTCAAATCAAAGGTGCTTAGATACTTGGCAGATGCCAGTGTATCTATGAGCTCATCTGCCGTGGGTATAGGGTGAGCATCCGTTTTTGTTACCTGGTTGAGACCTCTGTAATCTACACAAAACCTCATCTCCCTTTTTCCATCTTTTGAGTGAGGCTTTGGTACAAGCACCACAGGAGAAGCCCATGGGCTTTCATAATGTTCAACCACTCCTAGTGCAAGCATTTTCTGAACTTCTTGCTTTATGCAGTCCCTGACATGGTCAGGCTGCCTATAGATTCTACTATTCACAGGCATGCTGTCTCCAGTATCAATTGTGTGTTCACACCAAGATGTGGTGCCTGGCACAGTTGAAAAGAGTTCAGAAAACAGACCTAGGAGATTTATGCAGTTCTCTTTCTGCTCTGCAGTAAGACAATCTGCCAAAACTACTCCTTCCACTAGAGCATCCTCTTCTGTGGAGGAAAAGAGATCAGGGAGAGGGTCACTCTCTTCTTCCTGTCCCTCATCTGTTGCCATGAGCAGGGTGAGATCAGCCCTGTCATAGTAGGGTTTTAGGCAGTTTACATGAATCACCCTAAGGGGACTCCTGGCAGTGCCTAGGTCAACCAAGTAGGTGACCTCGCCCTTCTTTTCAACAATGAGATGGGGTCCACTCCATTTGTCTTGGAGTGCTCTTGGGGCCACAGGCTCCAATACCCACACCTTCTGTCCTGATTGGTACTGAATCAGAACAGCCTTCTGGTCATGCCATTGCTTTTGTAACTCTTGGCTGGCCTGAAGGTTTTTACTGGCCTTTTTCATGTACTCCGCCATTCTGGATCTTAGGCCAAGTACATAGTCCACTATATCCTGCATAGGAGCTTTTAAAGGTTGTTCCCAACCCTCCTTCACAAGTGTTAGGGGACCTCTTACAGGGTGCCCAAAAAGGAGTTCAAAGGGGCTGAAGCCCACTCCTTTCCGGGGTACCTCCCTGTAAGCAAAAAGGAGGCAAGGTAACAGGACATCCCATCTCCTCCTGAGTTTTTCTGGGAGTCCCATTATCATTCCTTTCAGAGTTTTATTAAACCTCTCTACCAGTCCATTTGTCTGTGGATGATAAGGTGTGGTGAATTTGTAGGTTACACCACATTCTTTCCACATAGCCTTCAAGTATGCAGACATAAAGTTGCTACCCCTGTCTGATACAACCTCTTTTGGAAAACCCACCCTGGAAAAGATTCCTAGGAGGGATTTTGCCACTGCAGGTGCAGTAGTGGTCCTTAGAGGAATAGCTTCAGGATATCTTGTGGCATGGTCCACTACCACCAAGATAAACCTATTGCCTGAAGCAGTAGGAGGGTCAAGGGGGCAAACTATGTCAACCCCTGCCCTTTCAAAGGGAACCCCAACCACAGGTAGTGGAATAATGGGAGCCTTTGGAGTGCCACCAGTCTTGCCACTGGCTTGGCAGGTCACCCAAGACTTACAAAAATATTTTATGTCCTCTGACATCCTAGGCCAGTCAAACAGGGGGACAAGCCTTTCACATGTTTTAATCTGGCCCAAATGCCCAGCCAAGGGAATGTCATGAGCCAGAGTTAGGAGGAACTCTCTGTACTGCAGGGGAATGACCAATCTCCTGGCTGCTCCAGGTTTTGGGTCCCTTGCCTCTGTGTAGAAGAGGGTGTCCTCCCAGTAAACTCTATGTGAGTCACTGACATCCCCATTTTGCTGCTTGACAGCTTGCTGTCTGAGACCCTCTAATGTGGGACAGGATTGCTGTGCCACACTCAGCTCTTCCCTGGCAGGCCCCCCTCCACCCAAAAGCTCAGCAGTGTCTGCTGCCAGCTCATCTGGAGAAGGTTCTGCACAGGGAGGAAATTCTTCTTCCTCAGAAGTTGAATCATCTGTAGAGGGCGGGATAGTGGGTAGGGATTTACCCATGCTACCCCTAGCTTGTTCCAGGATCCAAGTCACCCTGTCCTTTTTGCTTTTTGGCCTGAGCCCTTGTCAAAGCAATGATATGCCCAGGAATGCCCAGCATTGCTGCATGAGCCTCCAACTCCACTTCTGCCCAAGCTGATGTCTCTAAATCATTTCCTAGTAGACAGACTAGAGGCAAATCTGAAGCAACCACAACTTTCTTTGGACCAGTAACCACCCCCCCCCAGTTGAGATTCACAACAGCCATGGGGTGGCTAAGAGTGTTGTTATGAGCGTCTGTCACTTGGTACTGGTGACCAAGTAGGTGTTGTTCAGGGTGTACCAGTTTCTCTATCACCATGGTAACACTGGCACCTGTGTCCCAGTAGGCCTGAACCTCAACACCATTTATTAGGGGGAAGTTGCTTGTACTTATCCATATTAAGGGGACAAGCAACTAAGGTGGCCAAATCAATGGCACCTTCAGAGACTAACACAGCCTCTGTGGTCTCTATAACAAGACCAACCCCAACTAAATTACCAAAAGTGAGCCCAGCTACTCCCTTGGATTGGCTATTAGTAGGTTTGCTCCCACCACCACTGCTATTACTAGGGGCACTAGAGGTTGCAGTAGAGGTTGTGGTAGTGGGAGGTTTGGCGTTTTTCTTTGGACAACTGGCATCAGTTGTCCAATGGCCTTTTACTTTACATAAATAACACCAAGGCTTTTTTATTTGATTTGAAGAGGATTTGGACCCTTTTGTGGGCCTAATGAAGACTAATTTTTAGATCTGTCCCCACCCTTGTCAGAAGACTTACCATCCTTCTTCTTGCCATCCTTGTCACCCCCTGTATGAACTTTTCTGTTCACTCTTGTTCTGACCCATTTGTCTGCCTTCTTTCCCAATTCTTGGGGAGAGGTCAGATCTGAGTCCACTAGATATTGGTGTAACAAGTCAGACACACAGTTATTCAGAATATGCTCTCTCAGAATAAGAATATACAGACTTTCATAATCAGATACTTTCCTGCCATGTAACCACCCCTCCAAGGCCTTCACTGAACAGTCAACAAAGTCTATCCAGTCTTGTGAGGACTCTTTTCTGGTGTCTCTGAACTTAATCCTGTATTGTTCAGTGGTTAAGCCAAATCCATCCAAGAGTGCATCCTTCAAAACTGCAAAATTATTGGCATCACTTTCTCTAACAGTAAGGAGCCTATCCCTACCCTTTCCATTGAAAGATAGCTATAGAATAGCAGCCCACTGCCTTTGAGGGACCCCCTGTACCATACAGGCCCTCTCAAGTGCAGCAAACCACTTGTTAATGTCATCCCCTTCATTTAAGGGGGAACTATCTTATGCAGATTCCTGGAATCATGCTCTCTCACAGGATTACTATCAGGAATACTGCTGCTGCCACCATGGGGTCCAAACCCCAATCTCTGTCTCTCCTTCTCCAGGTCTAGGGATTCCCTGTCTAGAGCCAGCTGTTGCTGTTTAAGCTTCAGCCTGGTCTCTTCCACTCTCAACTTTATGAGTTCCCTTTCTAACATGTTGTCTTCAGGGTGGGTGGGTTGGGAATGCTTGGACACTGAGGATATATTGGAACCAACAGAGGGAGACCTGTCCCTAACAGCTTGCACTCTAACAACCTGGCCTCCAGGAACAAAAACATCCCTACTATGATGGGAGCTTCTATTACTACCACCATTGGTAGGTGGTCTGCTAAGGGGCAGATTTAGAATAGAACCCTCCAAACCTCCCTCAAGGGGTTCCTCTGAGTCAGAGTGTGAGCTATCTACCATCTTCTCATTTGAAGTGCCAGCTAGGGACTGTGAGAAAGTAGCCTCTTTCTAGCCTTGTTACCCCCACTTTTGGCCTGTTTGTGAGTATATGTCAAGGTGTTTTCACTGTCTCACTGGGATCCTGCTAGTCAGGGCCCAGTGCTCATAGAGAAAACCCTATGTTGTCAGTATGTTTGTTATGTGTCACTGGGACCCTGCTAGCCAGGACCCCAGTGCTCATAAGTTTGTGGCCTATATGTATGTGTTCCCTGCGTGATGCCTAACTGTCTCACTGAAGCTCTGCTAACCAGAACCTCAGTGGTTATGCTCTCTCTGCTTTCTAAATTGTCACTAACAGGCTAGTGACCAATTTCACCAATTCGCATTGGCATACTGGAACACCCTTATAATTCCCAAGTATATGGTACTGAGGTACCCAGGGTATTGGGGTTCCAGGAGATCTCGTTGGGCTGCAGTATTTCTTTTGCCACCCATAGGGAGCTGTGACAATCCTTACACAGGCCTGCCACTGCAGCCTGAGTGAAATAACGTCCACGTTATTTCACAGCCATTTACCACTGCACTTAAGTAACTTATAAGTCACCTATATGTCTAACCTTTAACTGGTGAAGGTTGGGTGCAAAGTTACTTAGTGTGTGGGCACCCTGGCACTAGCCAAGGTGCCCCCACATCGTTCAGGGCAAATTCCCCGGACTTTGTGAGTGCGGGGACACCATTACACGTGTGCACTGTACATAGGTCACTACCTATGTACAGCGTCACAATGGTAACTCTGAACATGGCCATGTATCATGTCTAAGATCATGGAATTGTCAACCCAATGCCATTCTGGCATTGGGGGGACAATTCCATGATCCCCTGGGTCTCTAACACAGAACCTGGGTACTGCCAAACTGCCTTTTCAGGGTTTGCACTGCAGCTGCTGCTGCCAACCCCTCAGACAGGTTTCTGCCCCCCTGGGGTCCATGCAGCCCTGGCCCAGGAAGGCAGAACAAAGGATTTCTTCTGATAGAGGGTGTCACACCCTCTCCCTTTGGAAATAGGTGTGAAGGCTGGGGAGGAGTAGCCTCCCCCAGCATCTGGAAATGCTTTGATGGGCACAGATGGTGCCCATCTCTGCATAAGCCAGTCTACACCGGTTCAGGGATCCCCCAGCCCTGCTCTGGCACGAAACTGGACAAAGGAAAGTGGAGTGACCACTCCCCTGACCTGCACCTCCCAGGGGAGGTGCCCAGAGCTCCTCCAGTGTGCCCCAGACCTCTGCCATCTTGGAAACAGAGGTGTTGCTGGCACACTGGACTGCTCTGAGTGGCCAGTGCCATCAGATGACATCAGAGACTCCTTCTGATAGGCTCTTACCTGTGTTACTAGCCCATCCTCCTTCCTAGGTAGCCAAACCTCCTTTTCTGGCTATTTAGGGTCTCTGCTTTGGGGAATTCTTCAGATACCGAATGCAAGAGCTCACTAGAGTTCCTCTGCATTTCTCTCTTCACCTTCTGCCAAAGGATCGACCGCTGACTGCTCAGGACACCTGCAAAACCGCAACAAAGTAGCAAAGACGACTACTGCAACCTTGTATCACTTATCCTGCCGCTTTCTCGTCTGTTTCCTGGTGGTGCATGCTCTGGGGGTAGCCTGCCTCCTTCTTGCACCAGAAGCTCTGAAGAAATCTCCGGTGGGACGACGGAATCTTCCCCCTGCAACCGCAGGCAACAAAAAGACTCCATCAACGGTCCTCTGGGTCCCCTCTCAGCACGACGAGCGTGGTCCCTGGAACTCAGCAACTCTGTCCAAGTGACTCCCACAGTCCAGTGACTCTTCAGTCCAAGTTTGGTGGAGGTGAGTCCTTGCCTCCCCATGCTAGACTGTATTGCTGGGTACCGCATGATTTGCAGCTGCTCCGGCTCCTGTGCACTCTTCCAGGATTTCCTTTATGCACAGCCACGCCTGGGTCCCCGACACTCTAACCTGCAGTGCACAACCTTCTGAGTTGTCCTCCGGCATCGTGGGACTCCCTTTTGTGTCTTCGGGTGGACTCCGGTTCACTCCTCTTCCAAGTGCCTGTTCCGGTACTTCTGCGGGTGCTGCCTGCTTCTGTGAGGACTCCCTGACTTGCTGGGCGCCCCCTCTGTCTCCTCATCCAAGTGGCGACATCCTGGTCCCTCCTGGGCCACAGCAGCATCCAAAACCCTAACCGCGACCCTTGCAGCTAGCAAGGCTTGTTTGCGGTCTTTCTGCGTGGGAACACCTTTGCAAGCTTCTTCACTACGTGGAACATCCATCTACCAAAGGGGAAGTTCCTAGTCCTCTTCGTTCTTGCAGAAACCAAAGCTTCTTCCATCCGGTGGCAGCTTCTTTGCACCCTCAGCTGGCATTTCCTGGGCATCTGCCCTCTCTCGACATTGTCGCGACTCTTGGACTTGGTCCCCTTGTTTCACAGGTACCCAGGTCCGGAAATCCACTGTTGTTGCTTTGCTGGTGTTGGTCTTCCTTGCAGAAACCCCCTATCACGACTTCTGTGCTCTCTGGGTGTTATAGGTGCACCTTACACCTACTTTTCAGGGTCTTGGGGTGGGCTATTTTTCTAACCCTCACTGTTTTCTTACAGTCCCAGCGACCCTCTACAAGCTCACATAGGTTTGGGGTCCATTCGTGGTTCGCATTCCACTTTTGGAGTATATGGTTTGTGTTGCCCCTATACCTATGTGCTCCTATTGCAATCTACTGTAACTTTACATTGCTTGCATTACTTCCTTTTGCTATTACTGCATATTTTTGGTATTGTGTACATATATCTTGTGTATATTTGGCATCCTCATACTGAGGGTACTCACTGAGATACTTTTGGCATATTGTCATAAAAATAAAGTACCGCTATTTTTAGTATATCTGTGTATTGTGTTTTCTTATGATATTGTGCATATGACACCAGTGGTATAGTAGGAGCTTTGCATGTCTCCTAGTTCAGCCTAAGCTGCTCTGCTATAGCTACCTTCTATCAGCCTAAGCTGCTAGAAACACCTCTTCTACACTAATAAGGGATAACTGGACCTGGCACAAGGTGTAAGTACCCCCAGAGAGCACAGAAGTCGTGATAGGGGGATTCTGCAAGGAAAACCAACACCAGCAAAGCAACAACAGTGGATTTCCCGACCGGAGTACCTGTAAGACAAGGGGACCAAGTCCAAGAGTCGCGACAGTGTCGTGAGTGGGCAGGAGCCCAGGAAATGCCAGCTGAGGGTGCAAGGAAGCTGCCACCGGATGGAAGAAGCTTGGTGTTTTGCAAGAACAAAGAGGACTAGGAACTTCCCCTTTGGAGGATGGATGTCCCACATCGTGAAGAAGCTTGCAGAGGTGTTCCCACGCAGAAAGACGCAAACAAGCCTTGCTAGCTGCAAGGGTCGCAGTTAGGGTTTTTGGATGCTGCTGTGGCCCAGGAGGGACCAGGATGTCGCCACTTGGATGAGGAGACAGAGGGGGCGCCCAGCAAGTCAGGGAGCCCTCACAGAAGCAGGCAGCATCCGCAGCAGTACCGGAACAGGCACTTAGAAGAGGAGTGAACCGGAGTCCACCCGAAGTCACAAAAGGGAGTCCCACGACGCCGGAGGACAACACAGAAGGCTGTGCACTGCAGGTTAGAGTGTCGGGGACCCAGGCTTGGCTGTGCACGAAGGAAATACTGGAAGAGTGCACAGGAGCCGGAGCAGCTGCAAATCACGCAGTACCCAGCAATGCAGTCTAGCATGGGGAGGCAAGGACTTACCTCCACCAAACTTGGACTGAAGAGTCACTGGACTGTGGGAGTCAGTTGGACAGAATTGCTGAGTTCCAGGGACCACGCTCATCGTGCTGAGAGGGGACCCAGAGGACCGGTGATGCAGTCTTTTGTTGCCTGCGGTTGCAGGGGGAAGATTCCGTCGACCCACGGGAGATTTCTTCAGAGCTCCTGGGGCAAGAAGGAGGCAGGCTACCCCCAGAGCATGCACCACCAGGAAACAGGCAAGAAAGCCGGCAGGATGAAGCGATACAAGGTTGCAGTAGTCGTCTTTGCCACTTTGTTGCGGTTTTGCAGGCGTCCTGAGCAGTCAGCGGTCGATCCTTTGGCAGAAGATGAAGAGGGAGATGCAGAGGAACTCTGGTGAGCTCTTGCATTCGGTATCTGAAGAATTCCCCAAAGTAGAGACCCTAAATAGCCAGAAAAGGAGGTTTGGCTACCTAGGAAGGAGGATAGGCTAGTAAGAAAGGTAAGAGCCTATCAGAAGGAGTCTCTGATGGCACTGGCCACTCAGAGCAGTCCAGTGTGCCAGCAACACCTCTGTTTCCAAGATGGCAGAGGTCTGGGGCACACTGGAGGAGCTCTGGGCATCTCCCCTGGGAGGTGCAGGTCAGGGGAGTGATCACTCCCCTTTCCTTTGTCCAGGTTCACGCCAGAGCAGTGCTGGGGGATCCCTAAACCGGTGTAGACTGCCTTATGCAGAGATGGGCAGCATCTGTGCCCATCAAAGCATTTCCAGAGGCTGGGGGAGGCTACTCCTCCCCAGCCTTCACACCTATTTCCAAAGGGAGAGGGTGTTACACCCTGTCTCAGAGGAAATCCTTTGTTCTGCCTTCCTGGGCCAGAGCTGCCTGGACCCCAGGAGGGCAGAAACCTGTCTGAGGGGTTGGCAGTAGCTGCAGTGGAGACCCCGGAAATGCAGTTTGGCAGTACCCGGGTTCTGTGCTAGAGACCCGGGGGATCATGGAATTGTCTCCCCAATGCCAGAATGGCATTGGGGTGACAATTCCATGATCTTAGACATGTTACACGGCCATGTTCGGAGTTACCATTGTGACGCTATACATAGGTAGTGACCTATGTATAGTGCTCGCGTGTAATGGTGTCCCCGCACTCACAAAGTCTGGGGAATTTGCCCTGAACAATGCGGGGGCACCTTGGCTAGTGCCAGGGTGCACACACTAAGTAACTTTGCACCCAACCTTCACCAGGTGAAGGTTAGACATATAGGTGACTTATAAGTTACTTAAGTGCAGTGGTAAATGGCTGTGAAATAATGTGGACGTTATTTCACTCAGGCTGCACTGGCAGGCCTGTGTAAGAATTTTCAGATCTCCCTATGGGTGGCAAAAGAAATGCTGCAGCCCATAGGGATCTCCTGGAACCCCGATACCCTGGGTACCTCAGTACCATATACTAGGGAATTACAGGGGTGTTCCAGTATGCCAATGTGAATTGGAGAAATTGGTCACTAGCCTGTTAGTGACAATTTAGAAAGCAGAGAGAGCATAACCACTGAGGTTCTGGTTAGCAGAGCCTCAGTGAGACAGTTAGTCATCACACAGGGAACACATACAGGGCACACTTATGAGCACTGGGGCCCTGCCTGGCAGGGTCCCAGTGACACATAGACTAAAACAACATATATACAGTGAAATATGGGGGTAACATGCCAGGCAAGATGGTACTTTCCTACAACCGCCACAGCACCCACCCAGCGGGCACATCCCTCTGTCCCCAGGACACGTCAATCAGCAGTGTGTCCTCCACTACAGGGAACCCAGGCAAACCCAGCAACCCAAGAAAATCAGGGACCTGGGGTCAGTGGCAGTGAGCACACGGTTCAGGGAACAGAGGCACTGGATAACAGGGAAGCTGGGAGGACTTCTGTGCGACAGGGCCAGGGAACCGACACTCCACGAGGCACTCTCCAACATCATGGGAGCTTACCACCATTCCCAGGAGACCATGGGCACAGTACTGGCCAAGTTTCACGAGACCCAGCGGCTGCAGGAGGAACACTACCTGGGGATCAGGGAGGACTTGAAGCCCATTAAGACCACCCTGGTCACCATTGCAAGGGTGCTGGCCGACCTTGTCAAGACCATGAGGGACACAGTAACACACCAACGGGCCCCTGACACTAGCCTGGACGATGAACAGCCCTCCAGCTCCACTGGTGCTAGTGGACAGAAGGCACTGCCACAGGACCAACAGGCCACCAGCACCCCACCCCCTGCAGAAGGAGAACCACCACGCAAACGGTCCCTGAGATCCAGGAACAAGACAGAGAACACTGCCAAGACCCCCGCCAGGAAATAAGACCCTCCTGAATGTCACCCTTCTGTCCCATTTTGTCACCCTGTCCACCTTAAACTGCCGTTGCTCCCCTTCCTATGCCCCATTGGACAATGCACCTGTGAGACCAAGAGACTAGACTCTGCCTTGGACATTCCTCCACCATCACCCCAGCCCTTTTCACACACCCTCCACTTATTAGCACAGAAATAAACACCCTTGAATCACCAAAAAATCTGGAGTCAGTCTGTGCTTTCACAAATGTGTAATTGCTAAATCTCTGTAATATAGCAATGTCAATGTACTTGTTCACATACCAATGATACACAGCTGTAGGCCAGGAGTAAACATAGCAGAGGGCACAAATTGTGACCCAGATCTGTGAAATGGAAAGCCAAAGTGACACGTCAGGGCCCATACACAGAGGAAAAAAGGCAGACTTATGCTAGGTCCTACAGTAGTATGAGATGTGGGAAGCAGTTCCATCTTCTTACCTGTGTCTTACTGAAAGTATTGCATGATGATGTTGTTTCGGTTGGCTACATC
Organism: Pleurodeles waltl; assembly: GCF_031143425.1. Lineage (NCBI taxonomy): Eukaryota > Metazoa > Chordata > Amphibia > Caudata > Salamandridae > Pleurodeles > Pleurodeles waltl. Next base: position 439,906,003 of record NC_090449.1, read on the forward strand.
TTCTTCTGCCTCCTCTTCTTCACTGTCCACAGGCTCCACAGCTGCCACAAGACCAGCATCAGGCCCATCCTCCTGCAGAAAAGGCACCTGCCGTCGCAAAGCCAGGTTGTGCAACATACAGCAGGCCACGATGATCTGGCATACCTTCTTCGATAAGTAGTATAGGGAGCCACCTGTCAGATGGAGGCACCGGAATCTGGCCTTCAGGAGGCCGAAGGTGCGCTCTATTATCCTCCTAGTTCGCCCATGTGCCTCATTGTAGCGTTGCTCTGCCCTTGTCCTGGCATTCCTCACTGGAGTCAGTAGACATAACTGGTTGGGGTAACCAGAGTCACCTGCAAATATCGAGGGACAACTGTTAGACATACTCCAAACATTAGTGAATCTCCAATACCGAGACAGCAAATGAAACTGTGTGGGGACTTTTCTCTCACCTATTAGCCACACACGGTGCCTCTGGAGTTGCCCCATCACATAAGGGATGCTGCTATTCCTCAAAATGTAAGCGTCCTGCACTGAGCCAGGATACCTGACATTCACATGGGATATGTACTGGTCTGCCAAACACACCATCTGCACATTCATAGAATGGTAGCTTTTCCGGTTTCTGTACACCTGTTCATTCCTTCGGCGGGGACAAATGCCACATGTGTATCATCAATGGCACCAATGATGTTGGGGATATGTCCCAGGGCATAGAGGTCACCTTTCACTGTGGGCAAATCCTCCACTTGAGGGAAAACGATGTACCTGTGCATGTGTTTCAGCAGGGCAGACAACACTCTGAACAACATGTTAGAGAACATTGGCTGGGACATCCCTGATGCTACGGCTACTGTTGTTTGAAAAGACCCACTGGCCAGGAAATGGTGTACAGACACGACCTGCACTAGAGGGGGTATTCCTGTGGGATGGCAGATAGCTGACATCAGGTCAGGCTCCATTTGGGCACACAGATCCTGGATTGTTGTACGATCAAGTCTGTAAGTGATAATTATGTATCTGTCCATTGTCGACAGGTCCATCAGGGGTCTGTACACCAGAGGATGCCACCATCTCATCACCTCCCCAGCGGATGTGCCCTATGGAGGAGAAGGATGAGCAGAGGGTCATACAACACTTAGGTATCACAAGGCAGTTTAGCAAAAACTTTAAATTTTCTCTATGTGCCTTTGTCTGTCCGTTTTCCTGGTCTAAATAGGTGTGACACAGTTATTTGGCCTGCCATGTGGCCCCCGGAAATGGCGGCCTCCTGACCTGTAAGGTGGGGCAAGGGGAAATGAGATAACTGGTGTTGTACTCCGTCGCAGTAGACGGTCAAAGACCGCGGCGCAATTCTGCATTGGTTATCATTGGTATCTGCATTGGTTATCATTGGGTTCCAGGAGCCAATGACGATGTACGCCGACAGTGACGGTACGCACCGCTGCGGAACAGACCGCCATTTTCTATCAGTTCCCTCACTTAAACAGTAGAGGACCTACACTGCAAGTGCTGCTATGACCTGTGTCTGGAAGCGACAATGGCTACAGTGTCTGGGGAAAGGGCCCCTGCCTTCACTTCGGAGGAGTTGGAGAAACTGGCGTATGGGGTCCTCCCCCAGTACACACAACTGTACGGTACTCCAGACAAACAGGTGAGTACACTGTGAGTATGGGGCATGGCACATGATTGTATGGAGTGTTGTGGATGGAAGAGGGAGGGGGGGGACAGGCCAGCATGTGAGGATGGTGTGTGTATGTATGTCTGGGCCAGGGTGGGAAGTTTGTGGGCAATGTGTGAGAATAACTGTACGTGAGAGTAACATCCATTCTAACTTCACTTTTCCTCTAGGTCAGCGCCCACCAGAAGAAGGGTATTTGGCATGCCATCGCCAAGGGAGTGCGGACCCTGGGGGTCTACCATAGACGGAGCACCCACTGCCAGAAAAGATGGGAGGACCTACGCCGCTGGAGCAAGAAGACGGCGGAGGCCCAGCTGGGGATGGCCTCCCAACGTGGAAGGGGTGCCCGTCGCACCATGACCCCCCTGATGTACCGGATCCTGGCGGTGGCATATCTGGAGTTGGATGGGTGCTTGAGGGTGTTAGACCTGACAGCCTTAGGGTAGTCACCCCTAACTTTTTGCCTGCCTCCCTCCACTTTTTGGACCATGTTTTCGCTGGCTTTTAGACTCTGCGCACTTTACCACTGCTAACCAGTGCTAAAGTGCATATGCTCTCTCCCTTTAAACATAGTAACCTTGGATCATACCTGATTGGACTATTTAATATACTAATAAGTCCCTAGTAATGTGCACTATATGTGCCCAGGGCCTGTAGATTAAATGCTACTAGTGGGCCTGCAGCACTGGTTGTGCCACCCACTTAAGTAGCCCCTTTACCTTGTCTTAGGCCTGCCATTGCAAGGCCTGTGTGTGCAGTTTCACTGTCACCTCGACTTGGCACTTAAAAGTACTTGCCAAGCCTAAACCTCCCCTTTCTCCACATATAAGTCACCTCTAATGTGTGCCTTAGGTAACCCCTAGAGCAGGGTGCTGTGTGGGTGAAAGGCAGGACATGTACCTGTGTAGTTTACATGTCCTGGTAGTGTAAAACTCCTAAATTCATTTGTACACTACTGTGAGGCCTGCTCCCTTCATAGGCTAACATTGGGGCTGCCCGCATACAGTATTGCAGTGGTAGCTGCTGATCTGAAAGGAGTAGGAAGGTCATATTTAGTATGGCCAGAATGGTAATACAAAATCCTGCTGACTGGTGAAGTTGGATTTAATATTACTATTCTAGAAATGCCACTTTTAGAAAGTGAGCATTTCTTTGCACTTAAATCTTTCTGTGCCTTACAATCCACGTCTGGCTGGGTTTACTCAGACACACCCCAAACACAGGGTACTCAGCCTCACTTGCATACATCTGCATTTTGAATGGGTCTTCCTGGGCTGGGAGGGTGGAGGGCCTGCTCTCACACAAAGGACTGCCACTCCCCCTACTGGGACCCTGGCAGACAGGATTGAACTGAAAGGGGACCTGGTGCACTTCTTAGCCACTCTTTGAAGTCTCCCCCACTTCAAAGGCACATTTGGGTATAAAACAGGGCCTCTGCCCTACCTCATCAGACACTTGCTGGAGAAGAAACCTGAACCAGAACCTGCATCCTGCCAAGAAGAACTGCCTGGCTGCCTAAAGGACTCACCTGACTGCTTTCTACAAAGGACTGCTGCCTTGCTGTTGCCCTGCTGCCTTACTGAACTCTTGCCTTGCTGCTGAAGTGCTCTCCAAGGGCTTGGATAGAGCTTGCCTCCTGTTCCCTGAAGTCTCAGGACCAAAAAGACTTCTCTTTTTCATTTGGACGCCTTGTGCGCCGAAATATTTGACGCACAGCTTGCTCCGCAGTGAAAAATTCACTGATCGCTGATCCGGAAAGACGCCGCTCGACGCGATGCCTGCGGTGCGACCGGAACTTCGTCGCCCGACTTCAGAAAGGAAATCAATGCGACGCCTCCGCAAGGGAGAAGATTCCACGCACAGCCCACCGGAACGACGCGCAGCCGGAATACAAGCCTAGGATTCCACGCACGGACCCCGGGACATCTGGTAATCCCGCGAACCACAGAAGGAGACTGTCCGCTCGCCGCGAAACTGATGCACACGCCATTTTTCCACATATCTCTTCCTCTGCGGCCCTTTGCGGAGATTTTCCACTTTAAACCAGGTACTTTGTGCTTGAAAGAGACTTTGTTTGCTTTTAAAAGACTTAAGACACTTTAGATCACTTTTCAGTGATATCTCTACAATTTCATATTGCATCTTTGATCGTTTTGACCTGCAATTATCCAGATAAATATTATATATTTTTCTAAACACTGTGTGGTGTATTTTTGTGGTGCTATATTGTGTTAGTGTATGATTTACTGCACAAATACTTTACAGATTGCCTTCTAAGTTAAGCCTGACTGCTCGTGCCAAGCTACCAGAGGGTGGGCACAGGATAATTTGGATTGTGTGTGACTTACCCTGAGTAGAGTGAGGGTTCTTGCTTGGACAGAGGGTAACCTGACTGCCAACCAAAAACCCAATTTCTAACAGAGGGCATCACAGCAGCCACAAGGGGGTGAGTACACTCTCATTCAGCTGACTCTGCGCGCTTGACAAAGGTGTCTGGGTGGGGGTGGTGGGCTGTGGGTTCCCCTAGGCCAGGGCAGACGCGCAAAGGTAGATCCATTGTTTTGCAGGCTCATTCCCACTCCAACCCCAAAGGTGGTATTGGCCCTCTAAACCTAGTCACGCTCCCATGGGTTCCAGCTGTGCATGAAATGGGTCTAGACAGGGTCCCCCTTGGGTATGTACTTTTCCCCTGCACTGTTAGTGCATGGCTTAGTGCATAGCGCTGCTCCCTGTGTGTTGTGTCCGCAAACGGTAGTGGTGTTGCATGCATTGACCATGTGTCTATTCTGTCTTTCCTCCCTTTTTTGTTTTGTCACCCTGTTCTTGCGTGCATTAGCATCATCTGGCGCAGGAGCAGTGGCACCGGAGCAGGAGGAAGCTGCATCCCACATGGCCCTGGAGGGTGCAGTAACGGAGTCTGAAGGCACCAGTGGGACAGAGGGCGAGGGGAGCTCCACGACGGGGACAGGAGCATACACCAGCGACAACGACTCCTCCTCTGATGGGAGCTCCCTTGCAGTGGCGGGCACCTCTATGCCCACGGCATCAACAGGTACAGCCGCCACCCCCCCACCAGCACCACCCTCCCAGCAGCCCCTCAGCGAGTTTCCCGTGCCCGCTCACCCAGGAGGGTGGGCATCTCCTTCACCCCAGGCACGTCAGGCCCTGCCCCAGTCAGACCTGCTGCCCTCAGTGAGGAGGCTATTGACCTCCTGAGATCCCTCACTGTTGGGCAGTCTACCATTTTGAATGCCATCCAGGGTGTTGAGAGGCATTTGCAGCAAACATATGCATACCTGGAGGGCATTCATTCTGGCCAGGCGGCCCAACAGAGAGCATTTCAGGCTCTGGCCTCAGCACTGATGGCAGCCATTGTCCCTGTGTCCAGCCTCCCCCCTCCAACTTCCTCCACCCAGACCCAATCCCCTGTACCTCAGCCTATCCCAAGCACACCATCAGACCAGCATGCACACTCATCAACACACAAGAGTGGATATGGCAAACATCAGCACCAAACATCCCACCGGCACTCACAGAAGCAACATCCACTGCCTCCACTGTGTCCCCCTCCTCCACGTCCTCCTCCTCCCTCCCTGTCTCGTCTCCACTTACACCTGCATGCACTACATCCTCAGCCACTACCTCCATCACCAGCACGCCCATCACCACACACCGCTCATGTGCAATCACCACCCCCACTACCACATCCCCTGTGTCCTCTCCCAGTGTGTCTGTGATCCCTCCTCCCAAAGTACACAAACGCAGGCTCACACCCACCCAACAGCCATCCACCTCACAACAGCCTCCGGCCCATGCACCTTCACCCAAATTCAGCAAACATACACCTCCTACAACCACTACCTCTTCCTCCACTCCCAGACCCCCTCCATCTTCCCGTCCCAGTGTGTCTAAGAAACTCTTCCTCGCAAACTTTGACCTCTTCCCTACACCTCCCCCGCCGTCCTTCCCCTAGGGCCAGGCTGTCCAGGTCCCAGCCCAGCACCTCAGCCACCAAATCCTCAAACACAGCGGTCCCAGCAACTTCGGTCTCAATGCGGGTGCCACCCATCAGAGCTGCCAGTGTGCCACCTAGCGTGGCCAAGGAGCAGGCCATTCCGCCACCTGCCAAGGTGAAGAAGGTGCCCACATGCCGGAGGGAGAAGCCGCACCTACCAGCAAGCAAGGGCTCCTCCAAGCCAAAAGGGGACAGTGGCAAGGCACCAGGAGCGACATCAAAGGTGGGGAAGGGACACAACCGAAGAGCAGGTCAGGACAGGGCACGATGGCTCCAGATGAAGGACCAGAGTCACCCCTTCTGTCAACCACAACATCAACTGTACGGCGGTGGACACCACCACCCGCACTGCCACCGCCACCAGCACCGCCACCTGCACGTCTGCTGCGTCAGCAACAGTCCCCAGCATCATCCCCAGTGGGCAGCCATCCGAGGCTGCAGGAGACGTCCTGCTGTGTCCCTCAACAGGTGCAGACACATGCACCACCGCCAGCACCTCTGCCATAGACACCGCCGCAAGCCCTGCCACCAGCCCTGCGATGTGCTCAGACAGTGCCACCACAGCTGACATGGCAATCATCCCCAGTGGGCAGCCATCCGAGGCTGCAGGAGACGTCCTGGACCCTGTCCAGCGTACATGAGGCATGACTCCCAGCACTGTTTTTACCTGCAGGTGGCAGGCGAAGTCGCAGCAGGGTGGAGGGTTTCTCTGTCTCCATGGAGTATCATGCTACCTGTTCCCAGACAATCTCGTGGCAACCACACCCAGGTGAGGGAACGGGACCTGCCACACTGCATGTGAAGCACTCTGGGCACAAAGCCCCCTCCAGAAGCAGTGGAGAATCACATCCACTACCTCAGTCCTTGTCAGGATGAAGCACTCTGGGCACAAAGCCCCCTCCAGAACCAGTGGAGAATCACATCCACTACCTCAGTCCTTGGCAGGATGAAGCACTCTGGGCACAAAGCCCACTCCAGAACCAGTGGAGACTGTTATCTACTTGAGAGACTGTGGCTTTGCACTCCCCAGGATACAGCAGTGGGCAAACCACCCACTGGAAAGACTTGTGAGACTGTGGCTTTGCACTCCCCAGGATGCAGCAGTGGGCAAACCACCCACTGGAAAGGCATGGAGCCCCCTCGTGGACCAGTGGCGTCGTCCGTTTATCTGGCTGAGGTGCTTGTTTATTTTCCATCTGATGCCCCTTCAGTGTTCTCTCCATATTTGTATATACTCACTTTTTCATTTGCCCTATCTGATATTTTAATGATTACACTTGTTACAATCATTTCCTTTTGTCCTTGCGTTCTTCCAGGGGGTGACGGGGTGTATATGTAATGTTGCTGCATGTATTTGTGTGTATGGTGCTGTGGATGAGGGGGGGTGGGGGTGTTGCGTGTGTGTGTCACTCTCTTTTCCCTCCCCCCTCCCCTGTGTGCTAGGTGCAGTACTCACCGTGGTCATCGCCGGCGTCTTTCCTGCTCCTGATACAAGAGACCAGCATGGGCAGGACCTGTAGTTCGGGCTCCATGGCGTCCTGGTTCCTCGTTGGGTATCGAGAGGTAAGTGGTTTCCATTCCAAGTCCTGTTTCCACCGTGCTTTTGATAGCGTTGGTACTGCACCGGAAAAGGTGGCGGATAGGCGTGTTGTAATACAGTGGGCGGAACCTTGTCTCCGCCTGTCTGTTGGTGGTTACCACGCGGTGTTTATTTCTACCACCGTGGCAGTCGGAGTGTTAAAGTGGCTGTCTATGTTGGCGGTTTACGCCATGGTCGTGATTCAATTTTTTTCTTCTGCCGGCCTATATTACCGCTGCTTTAACACAGACCGCCAGGGTTGTAATGAGGGCCTGAGTGTTTTCTTTCATGTGCGTAAGCACTATGTGTGACTACAGTGTTAATGCATGAGCTTTGCATGTCTCCTGGATAAGTCTTGGATGCTCATCCACAGCTACCTCCAGAGAGCCTGTCTTCTAGACACTGACTAAACTACACTATTAAGGGATACCTGGTATGAGGTGTAAGTACCATAGGTACCCACCACACGCCAGGCCAGCCACCTACATTGGTGTGCAGCAGTGAGATAAGTACTTGCAATTGCCTTATCACTCTGTCACCTGGTGCTTTCATAGGAAAGACCACTCCTTACCTAGAGACATACATAACACCTAGAGCAGGAATCTAGTCTCTAAGGTTAAGGCAAGCTAGGGTATATGGATAGCCCTTGCTCTAAACTTCTCTCTGGAAGACTAAGCGTTAGGCTGGTTAGGTACACCCTACACTATCCTAACTCACACCATGTCTACAGCTGGACTTAGCTCTGAGGTCATAGACTCTCCTTATGAGAACCTGACCTTCAAGGGATTAAAGGGGCTATGTGCAGAGAGGAAGCTGGACATGGGGAGGAGCCCTAACAAGAGTCTGCTTTTGGGCCTCCTCCTCAAGGATGACCAGGAAGGCAGGCAAATGGGTCAGATCAAGGGTGGGCAGAAAAGCTCATACAGGGGGTGTCAAGGACAAGAAGGAGGATGGTAAGTCCAATGACAAAGTGGGGACAAAGAAAAGAAAGAGTCTTCATCAGGCCCACAAAATTCTTCTGGCGGTGGGTCTAAATCATCTTCACAACACAATCAGAACAAAAAGCCTTGGTGCTACATTTGTAGCAATAAAGGCAATAGGGCAGAAGACAGCTCTTGCCTTAAGAAAAGCACCAAACCTCCCACCACCACTACCTCCACTACTACAACTAGTGCCAATAGTAATAGCAGTGGTGGTGGGAAGACTAAAACTAGCAATAGTCAATCCAAGGGTGTAGCAGAGCTAACTCTGGGAAGTGTAGTGGGGGCTGGTTTAGTTAGGGAAACCACTGAGGCTGTTTTAGTCTCTGATGGTGGCATTGACTTTGCCACCCTTGTTGTTAGTTCCCTTAATATGGGTAAATGTAGGAGGCTGGCCTGGTTAGTAGTGGGTACCTTGGGTACTTACACCTTCTACCAGGTCCAGTTATCTCTTATTAGTGAAGTAGTGGTGTTCTAGCAGCTTAGGCTGATAGAGGCAGCTATAGCAGAGCACCTTAGGTTGAACTAGGAGACATGCAAAGTTCATGCAATACCACTTATAGTTACACAGTACTTATATACAAGTAAAGACAATACTCAGTGCTACCAAAAATAAAGGTAGTTTCTTTGTGTGACACAGTACCAAAAATAACTTAGAGGCAATACTCCTTCTGGAGGTATTATACACAATATATACACTAGACACCAAAATAAGGTAAGTAATTAGACATAGGATAGTGCAAACAATAGGAAATGCTATAAAATGCAATAGGAGAAAATAGGTCTTAGGGCAACACAAACCATGTACTAAGAAAGTGGAATGCAAATCACGAATTCCCCCCTAGACAAGTGTAGTGTGTGCAGATTTGCTCAGAGAGTAAGAATACCGTAAAGGTAAGTAAATTACCCCACCCCAGAGCCTAAAAACGGAGTAAAGTACTGCTAGTTTCCTTAGGACACACTACACCTCATGATATGAATTATTGCAGTAACCAACCAAGTCTGCAAACAACAACTGCTGGATTCCTGGACCTGAAGACCTGCAAAAGAGGGAGACCAAGTCCAGAAGTCGAAAGAAGTTTCAGGAAGGACAGGAGCCCCTGCCAACCAAGAAGACGGTGCAAAAGAAGAGTCCCCAGTTGGACGAAGACTACAGGAATGCACCATAGGAAGATGCCAGCGGGTTTCTACATGATGCAAAGGATGTCCCACAACTTGAAGATGGATGCAGATGTGATTTTGTGTTGAAAGTCGCCAACAAGCCTTGGTTACGACAAAGTGACGTTTTGTGTCAAAAAGGCGCTGGCTGCATCCAGGAGGGACCTGGGCCCTCAACTCTGTGTGAGGAGGAAGAGGGGACTCTCAGCACTCTAGAGAGCCATCAGGATGCCAGGCAGCACCCACGGGAGTGCCAGGACACTGGGTCAAAGGAGGTGCAAAACGCAGTTGGTGCAGCACTGAAAAGAAGGGTCTCACGCCGCTGGAGGTCAACTCAGCGAGTTGAGCGTCGCAGGATAGAGTGCTGGGGACCTGTGCCAGGCTGTGCATGAAGTAATTTTGAAAATAGGCACAGAGGCCTCAGGAGGTGAAGAAGACGAGGTGCACAGGAGAACTGTTGTTCTCAGGGAAGGCGAGGGCTTACCTCCTCCAAATTGCGTCACCAGGACCTCAGGACAGTCTGTGTCGATGGGGTCCACCCTGTCTGTTTCTAGGAGCACGATCGTCGCTGTGAGTGGAGTCCAGGAGTACCGGTCGTCGACTTGGAAGGTACCTGTTTGAGCAGCGGAGTGACTCCGTCACCCCACAGGAGATTTCTACGGTCCTTCTGGTGCAGGATGAAGACAGGGAGTCCTCAGAGCATGCACACTGTGGAAACTGTTGCAGTTGCTGGCTGAAGCTGAAGTTGCAATAGAAAAGTATCCCTTGTGGATACTTTGTTGCTGTTACAGCGGTTCCTGGAGCAGGCGGCGGTTGATCCTAGGTCAGAGGATAAAGTAGTAGTTGCAGAGGATTCCTGCTGGAAACTGGCAAGTATAATCTGAAGAGAACCCTCAGGAGAGACACTAAATAGCCCTGAGGGGGGGATTGGCTACCTTATCAGGTATGAACCTATCAGGAGGGGTCTCTGACATCACCTGCTGGCACTGGCCACTCAGAGCCCTCCAGAGTGCCCCCACACCGTGCAAAGCAAGATGGCTGAAGTCTGGGACACACTGGAGGAGCTCTGGGCACCACCCCTAGGGTGGTGATGGACAGGGGAGTGGTCACTCCATTTTCCTTTGTCCAGTTTTGCGCCAGAGCAGGATACAAGGGGTCCCTGAACAAGTGTATACTGGCTTATGCAAGGAGGGCACCATCTGTGCCGTTCAAAGCATTTCCAGAGGCTGGGGGAGGCTCCCCTTCCCCAGCCTGTAACACCTATTTCCAAAGGGAGAGGGTGTAACACCCTCCTCTCAGAGGAAATGCTTTGTTCTGCCTTCCTGGGACTGAGCTGCTCAGTCCCCAAGAGGGAAGAACCCTGTCTGTGAGGTGGCAGCAGCTGTAGCTGCAGTGCAAGCCTCAGAGAGCTGGTTTGGCAGCACTGGGGGTCCATGGTGGAGCCCCCAGGATGCATTGAATTGATTCCCCAGTACCAGATGTGGAATGGGGGGACAATTCCATGATCTTAGACACATCACATGGCCATATTCGGAGTTACCATTGTGAAGCTACATATAGGTATTGACCTAAATGTAGTGCACACGTGTAATGGCGTCCCCGCACTCACAAAGTCCCGGGAAATGGCCCTGAACTATGTGGGGGCACCTTTGCTAGTGCAAGGGTGCCCTCACACTTAGTAACTTTGCACCTAACCTTCAGAAAGTGAAGGTTAGACATATAGGTGACGTATAAATTACTTAAGTGCAGTGAAAATGGCTGTGAAATAACGTGTGCGTTATTTCACGCAGGCTGCAGTAGCAGTCCTGTGAAATGCTTTGTCTGAGCTCCTTATGGGTGGCAAAAGAAATGGGACTAGGGACTTATAAGGGGGGTGCAGTGTGCCAATTGAAATTGGTAAATGAAGTCACTAGCCTACAGTGACAAATTTAAAAGCAGAGAGAGCATAAGCACTGAGGTTCTGATTAGAAGGGCCTCAGTGACACAGTCAATCACTATACAGACACACACATTAGGCCATAACCTATCAGCACTGGGGTCCTGACCAGCAGGATCCCAGTGAGACAGGCAAAAACATACTGACATACAGGTAAAAATGGGGGTAACGTGCCAAGGAAGATGGTACTTTCCTACAGTAAGAACAAGCCACAACCCCTAATAAATAGTGTTCAGGTTGAGGCTTACAGGGACACAAGTGCCAGTGTCACCATGGTGATTGAAGAACTGGTGTCCACTGAGCAACACCTACTTTGTCACCAGTACCAAGTGACTGACACCCACAACAATACTGTGAGCCACCCCTTGGCAGTTGTTGAGCTCAGCTGTGGTGGGGGGGGGGGTACTGGTCCTAAAAAAATTGTAGTGTCTACAGACCTACCTGTAGAGTGTCTACTATGGAACGGCTTGGAGAATTCAGCTTGGGCTGAAGTAGAGTTGGAGGCTGATGCAGCCATACTGGGCAATCCTGGCATATCTTTGCTTTGACAAGGGCTCAGGCCAAAAAGCAAAGGGAACAGGGAAACTTGCATCCTGAAAATGTGGACCAAGAGCTTTCAAAAAGCAGGGCGAGGAAGGGTAAGAAATGATCCTCTATCCAATCCTCTATCCCGCCCTCCACTGATGATTCCTCCTTTGAGGAGGAGGAATTCACTACCTGGACAGAACCTTCACCTAAAAAAACTTCAAGTTGACACAGCAGAACTCTTAGGTGGGGGACCTGCCAGGGAGGTGTTAAGGGCCGTATTTATACTTTTTGACGCAAAACTGCGCTAACGCAGTTTTGCGTCAAAAAGTTTTGCGCCGGCTAACGCCATTCTGAAGCGCCATGCGGGCGCCGTATTTATTGAATGGCGTTAGCCGGCGCAAGCAGACCGGCGCTGCCTGGTGTGCGCGAGAAAAACCACGTACACCAGGCAGCGCCGGCGTAGGGGGAAAATGGCGCATGGGCGTCTTAAAATGGGGCAAGTCAGGTTACGTCGAAAAAATCATCGTAACCCGACTTGCGCCATTTATTTTCGATGCCCATCCCCCATCAACATGACTCCTATCATTGTAAAGATAGGAGTCATGCCCCCTTGCCCAATGGCCATGCCCAGGGGACTTCTGTCCCCTGGGCATGGTCATTGGGCATAGTGGCATGTAGGGGGGCACAAATCAGGCCCCCCTATGCCACAAAAAAAAAAAAAAAAAAATACTTACCTGAACTTACCTTAATGTCCATGGGATGGGTCCCTCCGTCCTTGGGTGTCCTCCTGGGGTGGGCAAGGGTGGCAGGGGGGGTCCCTGGGGGCAGGGGAGGGCACTCTGGGCTCATTTTGAGCCCACTTGTCCCTTAACGCCATCCCCGACCCAGGCGTTAAAAAGCGGCGCAAAAGCGCCGTTTTTGGCCACGCCCACTCCCGGGCGTCATTTTTGCCCGGGAGTATAAATACCACGTAAAGGCCTGGGAGTCATTTTTTAAGACGGGAACGCCTCCCTTGCATATCATTAACGCAAGGAAGGGGTTCACGCTAAAAAATGACGCACACTCCGGGCACTTTGGCGCCCGAAGCGTCTAACGCCAGAGTATAAATATGGCGTTAGTTGGCGTTAGTTCTGCGTCGAATTTGCGTCGAAAAAAACGACGCAAATTTGGCGCAAACGGAGTATAAATACGGGCCTAAGTGTGGCTCAGTAAACTTGCCCCACACTTAATGGTTTAAGACTGCAAGCTGTCAAGGAAAAAGCAGGGGATGTCAGTGGCACCCACAGGGTGTACTGGGAGAACAGCCTCCTGTGTTCAGAACCAAGGGAACCCAAACCTGGTGCCACTAGAAGATTGGTAATCCCTCTGCAATACAGAGAGCTTTTGTTGCCCCTAGCCCATGACATTCCTCTTGCTGGTCATCTGGGGCAAAGTAAAAGTTGGGATAGACTGGTCCTTCACTTTCATTGGCCCCATATGTCAGAAGACACAAAGGGGTTTTGTCGCTCCTGTGTCACCTTTCAAGCCAGTGGCAAAACAGGTGGCAGCTGAAAGGCCCACTTAATCCCACTTCCAGTGGTTGGGGTACCCTCTGAAAGGGTACGGGTTGACATTGTTGGTCCCCTTGACCCTCCCGCAGCTTCTGTAAACAGATGTATTCTGGTGGTGGTGGACCATGCCACCAGAAATCCAGAAGCCATACCTCCTCGTACCACTACAGCTCCTGCAGTGGCCAAAGCCCTCCTGGCAATCCTTTCTAGGGAGGGTTTCCCAAAAGAGGTAGTATCAGACAGAGGTAGCAACTTCATGTCTGCATACTTAAAAGCAATAAGGAAAGAGTGTGGTGTAACCTACAAATTCACCGCACCTTACCATCCCCAAACAAATGGGTTGGTTGAGCGTTTTAACAAATTACTTAAAGGTATGATAATGGGACTCTCTGAAAAACTCAGGAGGAGATGGGATGTCCTGTTACCATGCCTCCTCTTTCCCTACAGGGAGGTATCCCAAAAGTGAGTGGGTTACAACCGCTTTGAACTCCTTTTTGGTCACCTTGTTAGGGATCCACTTGCCCTTGTGAAGGAGGGTTGGGAACAACCCCTGAAGCCCCCTAAACAAGATATAGTGAATTAAGTACTTGGCCTCAGATCAAGGATGGCTGAGTACATGAAGAAGGCCAATAAAAACCTTCAGGCAAGACAAGAATTGGAAAAGCAATGGCATAACCAGAAGGCTGTCCTGTGTACCAACCAGGACAGAAAGTGTGGGTCCTGGAGCCTGTGGCACCTAGAGCACTCCAACATAAATGGAGCGGACCACACATCATAGTGGAAAAGAAGGGTGAGGTCACTTACTTAGTTGACCTTGGCACTCCAAGTAGTCCCCACAGGGTACTTCATGTGAATCGTCTAACACCCTGCTATGACAGCACTGACCTAACCCTGCTCATGGCCTCTGATGAGGGACAGGAAGAGGAGAGTGCCCCTTTCCCTGACCTCTTCTCAAATTCTGCAGCTGATGGTTCAGTTGAGGGGGTAGTCTTAGCAGATTGCCTTTCTCAGTCTCAAAAGGAAGACTGCAGAAATCTCCTGGGATACTTCTATCAACTGTTCTCCCTTACACCTGGTCAAACCACATGGTGTGAACACACCATTGACACAGGGGACAACCTGCCTGTCAGCAGTAAAATCTACAGGCAAGCTGATCATGTAAGGGACTGCATCAAAGCTGAAGTGCAAAGGATGCTTGACCTGGGAGTTATTGAGCACTCACATAGCCCCTGGGCTACCCAGTGGCACTAGTCCCAAACCCACACTCCCAAAATGCGAAAAGAGAGATGAGGATTTGTGTTGACTACTTAGGGCTCAATACAGTAACCAAAATTAATGCTCATCCTATTCTTAGGTGTAGGAGGCTTGTCTGGTTTGTAGTGGATACCTATGGTACTTACACCTTATCCCAGGTCCAGTTATCCCTTATCAGTGACATTTAGGCAGTGTCTAGAAGCCAGGCTGTCTAGAGGTAGCTGTAGGCAGAGCAGCCAAGGCTGAACTAGGTCACATGCAAAGCTCTTGCAATACCACTGTAGTCAGACAGTTCTTACATACAAGAAAGACAATACTCAGTGTTACCAAAAATAAAGGTACTTTATTTTAGTGACACAAGGCTAAAAATATCTTAGAGACAATACTCCTTCTGGAGGTAAGTATTATACACAATATATACACTAGTAACCAAAATCAGTTAAGTAAACCGTCATAGAATAGTACAAACAGTAGAAAATACCATAGATTGCAATAGGCCTAGGGGCAACACAAACCATATACTAGAATAGTGGAATGCGAAAGTCGGAGTTCCCCCTAGGCAAGTGTAGTGTGTAGAGGAGTGCTGGGAGTATAAGGAAACACCAAAGGTAAATAAAATACCCCATCCCAGAGCCCAGGAAAGCAGGAGTAAAGTACAGCAAGTTTCCTCAGGACACACTGTAGGAAGCTGGCCTGGCTTATAGTGGGTACCTTGTGGTAGGTCCACTTATCCCTTATTAGTAGATTAGAAGTGTTCTAGCAGCTTAGGCTGATAGAGGTAGCTATAGCAGAGCAGCTTAGGCTGAACTAGGTGACATGCAAAGCTCCTACTATACCACTTATATCATATAGCACTATATCATAAGAAAACACAATACTCAGAGTTACTAAAAATAAAGGTACTTTATTTTTGTGACAATATGCCAAAAGTATCTCAGAGGATATACTCCCTTAGGATGTAAGTAAAATACACATAATATACACACAAACCAAAATCAGGTAAGTAAAACACTTAGAAAAGTAGTGCAAACACTGTAGAACACAATAGAATGAAATAGGAGAAAATAGGCCTATGGTCAACACAAACCAAATACTCCCAAAGTGGAATGCGTACCACGAATGGACCCCACGCCTAGTTTAGAGTGTAGAGGGTCGCTGGGAGTGTAAGAAAACACTAGGGGTGTCCAAGATACCCCACCCCAAGACCCTGGCACGTAGGAGTAAAGTTACCCTACTACCCCAGAAAGACAGTTAAGTCGAGATAGGGGATTCTGCAAAGATAACAACTAGCTGCGAAGCACTGAAGACGGATTCCTGGACCTGCGGACCTGCAAAGGAAGGGGACCAAGTCCAAGAGTCACAAAAGTGTCCGGGGGGCAGGAGCCTACTAAACCCCAGATGAAGGTGCAAAAGGGCTGCCTCTGAGTGGAAGAAGCCGAGGAATCTGCTACAACGAAAGGTGCCAGGAACTTCTCCTTTGGTCAGAAGATGTCCCACGGCGTGCTAGAGGATGCAGAGTTGTTTCCGCGCAGAAAGACGGCAAACAAGTCTTGCTAGCTGCAAGAGTCGCGGTTGAAGGTTTTGGGTGATGCCAGGGCCCTGGAAGGACCAGCAGGTCGCCCCTTGGAGGAGGAGACAGAAGGGGCACTCAGCAACAGAGAGAGTCCACACAGAAGCAGGCAGCATCCGCAGAAGCACCCGAACAGGAATTTAGAAGATCTGAGCATGGCGGTCATCTCAGCACAACAAAAGAGGGTCCCACGAAGTCAGAGTCCAACTCAGCGAGTTGGGCAATGCAGGACAGAGTGCTTGGGACCTGGGCTGTGCTGTGCACAAAGGAAGTCTTGCAAAAGTGCACAGAAGCCCAGCAGCTGCAGTTCACGCAGTGCACAGGATTACTGTCTGGCGTAGGGAAGCAAGGACTTACCTCCACTAAATTTGGACAGAAGGGCCACTGGACTGTTGGGGACACTTGGATTCAGCTCCTGTGTTCCAGGGACCACGCTCGTCAAGATGAGAGGGGACCCAGAGGATCGGTGATGCAGAAGTTTGGTGGCTGCGTTAGCAGGGGGAAGATTCCCGTCGACCCACAGGAGATTTCTTCTTGGCTTCTAGTGCAGGGTGAAGGCACACAGCCCTCAGAGCATGCACCACCAGGAAACCATCGAAAAAGCCTGCAGGATGATGCGCTACAATGTTGTTGGTAGTCTTCTTGCTACTTTGTTGCGGTTTTGCAGGCTTCCTGGAGCAGTCAGCAGTCGATCCTTGGTAGAAGACGAAGAGAGAAGTGCAGAGGAACACTGGTGAGCTCTTGCATTCGTTATCTGGTGAGAAACCCACAGGAGAGACCCTAAATAGCCCTCAGAGGAGGATTGGCTACCTAACTAGGTAAGAGCCTATCAGGAGGGGTCTCTGCTGCCACCTGCTGGCACTGGCCACTCAGAGGTCTCCATTGTGCCCTCACACCTCTGCTTTCAAGATGGCAGAGGTCTGGGACAGACTGGAGGGGCTCTGGGCACCACACCTGGGGTGGTGATGGACAGGGGAGTGGTCACTCCCCTTTCCTTTGTCCAGTTTCATGCCAGAGCAGGGGGTGGGGGCTCCCTGAACCAGTGTAGACTGGCTTATGCAAGGACACACCAAATGTGCCCTTCATAGCATTTCCAGAGGCTGGGGGAGGCTACTCCTCCCCACCCCTTAACACCTATTTCCAAAAGGAGAGGGTGTAACACCCTCTCTCAGAGGAAATCCTTTATTCTGCCTTCCTGGGACTGGGCTGCCCAGACCCCAGGTGGACAGAAACCTGTTTGAAGGTTGACAGCAGCGGAAGGGCTAGTTTGGCTACAAACAATGGATTCCTGGACCTGAAGACCTATGGAGAGAGGGGACCAAGTCCAGAAGTTGATGAAGAGTCCAGTAAGGACAGGAGCCCCTGCCAACCTAGAAGAAGGTGCAAAAGTGGATTCTCCAGTCAGAAGAAAAGTACAGAAGTGCACAAAAGAAGATGGCTGCGGGTTTCTGCTTGCTGCAGGAGATGTCCCACATCAAGTTGTTGGATGCAGGCTGTTTGCGCTGCTGGATTCTGCCAGCAAGCATTGGTACTCAGAGGTCTCCAGGTGGTCCCCACACCTTGGAATCCAAGATGGCTAACGCCAGGGACACTGTGGAGGAGCTCCGGTCACCACCCCTGGGGTGGTGATGGACAGGGGCGTGGTCATTCCCTTTTCCTTTGTCCAGTTTCACGCCAGAGCAGGGACTGGGGGTCCCTGAACCGTGTAGTCTGGATTATGCAAGGAGGGCACCGTTTGTGACCTTTAAAGCATTTCCAGAATCTCTGGGAGGCTACCCCTCCCCAGCTTGTAACACCTATTTCCAATGGGAGAGGATGTAACACCCCTCTCCTAAAGGAAACGCATTGTTCTGCCTTCCTGGTATTGGGCTGCTCAATCCCCAGGAGGACAGACCCCTGTCTGTGAGGTGGCAGCAGCTGAGGCTGCAGTGGAAACCTCATAGATCTGGTTTGGCAGTACTGGGGCATCCATGGTGGACCCCCAGGGTGCATGGAACTGGCCCCCCAATACCAGATTTGGATTGGGGGGACAATTGCATGATCTTGGACAGCTCACATGGCCATATTCGGAGTTACCATTGTGAAGCTACATATATGTATTTTCCTATATGTAGTGCATGCTTATAATGGTGTCCCTGCACTCGTGAAGTCTGGGGAATTAGCCATGGACAACGTGGGGGCATCTTTGCTAATGCAAAGGTGCCCTCACACACAGTAACTTTGCACCTACCTTTCAGTAAATGAAGGTCAGACATATGGGTGACTTATAAGTTACTTAGTGCAGTGTTAAATGGCTGTGAAATAGTGTGTGAACTATTTTACTCAGGCTGCAGTGGCAGTCTTGATGAACGGTTTGTTGAGCTCCTTATAGGTGGCAAAAGAAATGCTGCAGCCGATAAGGATCTCCTGGAACCCCAATGCCCTGGGTACCTAGGTACCATATACTAGATACTTATAAGGGGGGTCCAATGTGTACCAATCAGAATTGGAATATAGAGTCACTAAAGTATAGTGACAAATTTGGTAAGTAGAGAGTAGCAGAACTTCAGTAACACAGTCAAGCATACTGACAACACACCTAGGCCACAAACTATGAACACTGGGGTCCTGGCTAGCAGGATCCCAGTGAGACAGGCAAAACATACTGACAAATAGGGTTTAAAACCATGAGCACTGGGGTCCTGGATAGCAGGATCCCAGTGAGACAGTAAAAACTCACTGACAAACACTCACAAACAGGCCACACATGGGGGTTACCATGCTAGAAAGAGGCTACTTTCTCACAGGAGGGCACTACCAATTCACAGTAATGCCCTTTGGTCTGAAGAATGCACCTGCCACTTTTCCAAGGTTGGTTGAACAAAGTCCTCCAAGGTCTGGAAGCCTTCAGTGCAGCATATCTAGATGCTATAGCTGTCTTTAGTTCCACCTGGGATGACTACCTGGTCCACCTTTGGAAGGTTTTAGAGGCTCTGCAAAAAGCAGGCCTTACTATCAAGGCTTCAAAGTGCCAAATAGGGAAGAGTAAGGTGGTTTATCTGGGACACCTAGTAGGTAGAGAACAGATTCAGCCACTACAGGGGAAGATCCAAACCATTTTTGATTGGACTCCCCCTACCACACAAACCCAAGTCAGAGCCTTCTTAGGTCTCACAGGGCATTACAGGAGTTTCGTGAGGATCTATGGCACCATTGGTGCCCCTCTTAATGACCTCACCTCCAAGAAAATGACTAAAAAGGTATTATGGACAGGCAGCTGTCAGAAAGCTTTTGAGGAACTCAAACAGGCCATGCACTCTGGACCTGTTCTAAAGAGCCCAAACTACTCCAAGAAGTTCATAGTTCAGACTGATGCTTCAGAGGTAGGGGTTGAGGCAGTTCTTTCACAACTTAATACAGAAGGTAAGGATCAACCAGGAGCTTTTATTAGCAGAAGGTTGACCCTCAGAGAAAACCGTTGGTCAGCTATAGAGAGGGAGGCCTTTGCTGTGGTCTGGGCCTTGACAAAGTTGACCATACCTCTTTGGTGCTCACATCATTGTTCAGACAGACCACAAACCTCTCTTGTGGCTCAAACAGATGAAAGGAGAAAACCCCAAATTGTTGAGGTGGTCTATTTCCCTACAGGGTATGGACTTCACAGTGTAACATAGTCCTTGGAGTAACACTCTAGTGCAGACGGACTCTCCAGATATTTCCACTTAGACAAGGAAGACTCATCTGGTTAAGGTTAGCCTTCTTGTTCCTCGTTTGGGGGGGGTGTAGGAAAGTACCCTATTTCTTGGCATGGTTACCCCCTTTTTCTGCCTGATGTCAGTGTGTTTGACTGTGTTCACTAGGATCCCCATTATAAGTCCCTAGTAGATGGTACCTACGTACCAAGGGCATTTGGGTTCCAGGGGATCCCTATGGGCTGCAGCATATATTTTACCACCCACAGGGAGCCCATGCAAAGGCTTCTACAGGAATGCCATTGCAGCCGCGTGAAAAGGTGCAAGCAACCTTTCACTGCCATTTTTCACTACACCAGGTCACATATAAGTCACCCCTATGGCAGGCCTTCTTGCCCAGAGGGCAGGGTGCAAAGTACCTGTGTGTGAGGGCACCACTGCACTAGCAGAGGTGCCCCCACTTCACTACCTATGTCCAGCTACATAATGGTAACTCCGAACATAGGCATGTTTGGTATCAAACATGTTGGAATCATACCCCAAAGCTTTTGCACACATTGGTTGTATGACTCTGGGGGCTCCTTAGAGGACCCTCAGTATTGCCAATTCAGCCTTCTGAGGGTTTCCAGGCAGCCCAAGCTGCTGCCACCTCACAAACAGGTTTATGCCCTCCTGTTGCTTGAAAAGCTCGATCCCAGGGAGGCAGAACAAAGGATTTCCTTTGGGAGAGGCGTGTTACACCCTCTCCCTTTGGAAATAGGTGTTACAGGCTTGGGGGGGTAGTCTCCCCAAGCCACTGGAAATGCTTTGAAGGGCACATTTGGTGCCCTCCTTGCATAAACCAGTCTACACCGGTTCAGTGACCCCCCCAGTCCATGCTCTGGCCTGAAACTGGACAAAGGAAAGGGGAGTGACCACTCCCCTGTCAATCACCACTCCAGGGGTGGTGCTCAGAGCTCCTCCAGAGGGCCCCTGGGTTTTGCCATCTTGGATTCAAGGTTGGCAGGGAACTCTGTGAGCATCTGAGTGGCCAGTGCCAGCAGGTGATATAAGACCGTAAGAGTCCCCTCCTGATAGGTGGTCACCCAGCTAGGTGACCAATCCCCCTTTCAGGACTATTTAGGGTCTCTCCTTTGGGTGGTTCCTCAGATTCGGATTGCAAGACTCCAGCAGGAATCCTCTGCATGCTCCACTTCGACTTCTTCCCGAAGAAATTGCATCTGGACTCTTCAGGACCCTACAAGCTGCAACAAGGAAGCAAGACGCCTTCTGCAACATTGTATCTCCGGCTGCTTCCAGCAACTGCAACATTTCCCCAGTTGGGCATCCTCTGAGGGCAGCCCGTCTTCAGCCTTCATCCGAAGAAAGAAGGAATCTCCTTGGGAGTGAAGGAGTCACTCCCCTGCTTCTGCATACACCAACTGCGACGACGCCAGCTGCGTGGATCCCCTCTCCTGCTGAGCTGCATGGATTCTCCATAACGGGTGGTGGACTGAAGTGGTCCCGACGGTCCTCTCTTCCAATTGTCCAGCTTGGGTAGAGGTAAGCCCTTGCCTGCCCATGCAGGACAGTAATCCGGTGCACCACATCATTTGCAGCTGGCTTGTTGGCATCCTTTTCCAAATATCTTCATCCATCTTGAAGCTCCAGTCCCAAGCACTCCTTCCTGTGATGCACAGCTCCCTGAGTAGTTCACTAGCAGTGTGGGAGCCTTTTTCGTCGTGCTGCGTGGGCCTCTTTTGTGACTCTTCTGTCCCCGTCCTGTGGGACTCCTGTGGGTGCCGCCTGCTCTTCTGTGGGCTCTCTGTGTTGCTGAGGGCCTCCTCTGACTCTCCCTTCTGGGTAGAGTCCACCTGGTCCTTCTTGGTCCTCAGCAGCTCCATTTTCAGCTAACCGCAAGTTTTGCGTGTGCCAAGGCGTGTTAGCGGGACCCACAGACGCAAACCCGACTGCAATTCTCCTCCCGGTGTGGGACATCACCTGCATCCTCCAGGAGCCCGACTTCGTTTTCTTGGGTGCAGTGCTGACTCTTCTTCCTCACCGGTGGTTCACTTCTTGCACCTTCATCCTGGCCAGTAGGGGCTCCTGCACTTCCTGAACTATGCTGTGCTTCTTGGACTAGGTCCTCTTTTTCTACAGGTCTTCTTGCTCAGGAATCCACTGATGGTGTCTTGCAGTTTCTTCTGGGTTTGGCAATATTGTTCTTTACTTCTCTGTGTGTGTTGTGGGAAATTGACAGTGATTTACTCTTGCTTTCTGGTTGATGGGGTGGGTTGTGGCACTTACCTTTGGGCTTTCCTAGTACTCCCAGCTCCCCTCTACACACTACACTTACCTAGGTGGTGGACCGACATTCGCATCCCACTTTATTAGTATATGGTTTGTCCTCCCCCTAGGCCTATTTCTAACTATTGTGATTTTCACTTTTTTTCTAACTGTTTTTATGCCTAATTCTGCATACTAGGGTATATAATTTGTGTATTACATATCTCCCAAGGGAGTATAGTCTCGATGGTATTTTTCATATTTGTCTCACCAAAATAAAGTACCTTTATTTTTGTAACACTGACTGTTTTCTTTCATGTGTGTAAGTACTAAGTGTGACTACAGAGGTATTGCATGGGCTTTGCATATCTCCTGGATAAGGCTGCTCATCCACAGCTACCTCTAGAGAGTCTGGTTTCTAGACACTGCCTACGCCACACTAATAAGGTATACCTGGTCCTGCCATAAGGTGTAAATACCATAGGTACCCACCACACACCATGCCAGCCTCCTACAAGAATACCCTGGTGTTTCACGTTACCGTATTAATGTGATCGGCCATAAATGCAAAAGTGTGATTACTCTGTCCCACTCCATCATTACATTCTCACCAGCTGCCTTACTGTGAACCTTCTGACATTGAGATCTGTGTACCTATGAGCATCAAGCACTGTAAAAAAACATCTAACAAATGGCCCCCTAACTGGGGCTCTATGTACCAACAGCTAACTGAAACCAAACCTCCCACCCCAGACATGCAGCATAACAACACTACAGACTGCACATCCCATAGTTCAGTTGCTGCCAGGACCCACAGTCTAACCCCACTTCCCCAACCATAGCCTACCCCTGGTATATAGGAGCAACCTGACCGTTGTCTATCTCCAGTTTGCAAAACAGTAGTGAGGACCATTCCTCTGTAGACTTAGCACATCATAAAATTACATCTTGTACATCCAGTCCAGAATTAACCCCCCATACTCATCTCCCCTCCTCCTGGTGTCACTGTATTCTCAGAATTCTCGCCTCTGGTTCTGCGCTGCTCAAAACATTAATGAACAATACACTTGAAGTTAAGTGGTGACTCCTTTGAGTGACCCCTACCCCTGCAGAGGAAGAGGGAGTTATTATCCCACAGTGCTGATAAGCATTCAATATTATTACAGAATATCTTACAGAACATACGTAACCAGATCATAGACCTGCTCATCAAGTTATCAGACCCAGGATATCCAGCCAACGTCCTCAACTGACCAACACCAAACCTTCCATAGAATGATCCTAGGCCTCACTCACCTCTAAATCTGGGTCTTACTGGACCACCACTTTAGAGCCATCCTCCTGGATCTCCACCCTGCCTTGGAAACGCCCTCCAGGAGACCCACCGGGCTCCGTGTCCATCTTCCCTCCTCACACCAACAGAGAAAATCCGTAGCAGGGGTTCTGCGTGGCCCCTTCCTCCCGGATCTTATGCGATTCTTGGGTGCTTTGTCCCAGACCTCCAGTCAGGGCAACACATCCTCAGGATTGTCAAAGAAGTGTGAGTTCCCTCCAGACAACACTTTAAGCTTGGCAGGGTACAGGAGTATATAGGGTAGTCCCATGGCTCACAGTTTCGCTTTTACCTCTAGAAATGTCTTATGAGCCCCTTGCACCTTGGTTGTATAGCCGGAATAAATTGATGTCATCTGTTTTTTTTAACCTGGCTGTGTCTGTGTCTCTGTGTGAGAAAGTAACCTCTTTCTAGCATGGTTATCCCTACTTTTGGCCTGTTTGTGAGTGTGTGTCAGTGTGTTTTTACTGTGTCACTGAGATCCTGCTAGCCAGGACCCCAGTGCTCATAGATAAAATCCTATATGTTGGTGTGTTTTGCCTGTCTCACTGGGATCCTGCTAGCCAGGACCCCAGTACTCATAGTTTGTGGCCTAATGTATGTGTTGTCAGTAGTGCTTGACTGTGTCACTGAGGCTCTGCTAACCAGAACCTCAGTGCTTATGCTCTCTCTGCTTTCAAATTTGTCACTGTAGGCTAGTGACTTAATTTACCAGTTTCAATTGGCATACTGGACCCCCCTTATAAGTCCCAAGTATATGGGACCAAGGTACCCAGGGCATTGGGGTTCCAGGAGATCCTTTTGGGCTGCAGCATTTCTTTTGCCACCCATAAGGAGCTCAGACAAACACTTCCACAGGCCTGCGATTGCAGCCTGCATGAAATAGTGCACACACTATGTCACAGCCATTTTCACTGCACTTAAGTAACTTATAAGTATATATATGTCTAACCTTCACTTGCTGAAGGTTAGGTGCAAAGTTACTAAGTGTGAGGGCACCCTTGCACTAGCAAAGGTGCCCCCACATAGATCAGGGACATTTCCCAGGACTTTGTGAGAGTGGGGACACCATTACACATGTGCACTACATATAGGTCAATACCTATATGTAGCTTCACAACGGTAACCCCGAATATGGCCATGTAACATGTCGAAGATCATGGAATTGTTCCCCCATTCCAATTCTGGCATTCGGGAGCCAATTCCATGCGTCCTGGGGGATCTACCATGGACCCCAGTACTGCCAAACCAGCTCTCTGAGGCTTGCACTGCAGCTACAGCTGCTGCCACCTCACAGACAGGGTTCTGCCCTCCTGGGTTCTGAGCAGCTCAGTCCCAGGAAGGCAGAACAAAGCACTTCCTCTGAGAGCAGGGTCTTACATCCTCTCCCTTTGGAAATAGGTGTTACAGGCTGGGGAGGGGTAGCCTCCCCCAGCCTCTGGAAATGCTTTGAAGGGCACAGATGGTGCCCTCCTTGCACAAGCCAGTTTACAGTGGTTCACTGACCCCTTGTCCCCTGCTCTGGTGGGAAACTGGACAAAGGAAAGGGTATTGACCCCCAGAGGTCCTCCAATGTGTCCCAGACTACAGCCATCTTGCTTTGCAAGGTGTGGGGACACTCTGGAGGGCTCTGAGTGGCCAGTGCCAGCAGGTGACGTCAGAGACCCCTCCTGATAGGCACATACCTTATATGGTAGCCAATCCCCCTCTCAGGGCTATTAAGGGTCTCTCCTGTGGGTTCTCTTCAGATTCTGCTTGCAAGTTTCCTTCAGGAATCCTCTGCAACTACTACTTCATCCTCCAACCTCGGATCAACCTCAGCCTGCTCCAGGAACCGCTGTAACAGCAACAAAGTATCCACAAGGGATACTTTTCCTCTGCAACTTCACCTTCAGCCAGCAACTGCAACAGTTTCCACAGTGTGCACGCTCAGGGGACGCCCTGTCTTCATCCTGCACCAGAAGGACCAAAGAAATCTCCAGTGGGGTGACGGAGTCACTCCGCTTCTCCAGCAGGTACCTTCTAAGATGACGACTGGTACCCTTGGACTCCTCTCACAGTGACAAGCGTGTTCCTAAGGACACAGAGGGTGGACCCCATCAACATAGACTGTCCTAAGGTCCTGCTGACACAATTTGGAGGAGGTAAGACCTTGCCTTCCCTGAGAGAGACAGTACCCCTGTGTACTGCGTTTTCTTCACCTCCTGAGGCCTCTGTGCACTATTTGCAAAATTCCTTCGTGCACAGCCTGGCCCAGGTCCCCAGCACACCATGCTGCAACGCTCAACTCACTGAGTGGTTCTCCCGCGGCGTGGGACCTTCCTTTGTTGTGCTGCACCAAGGGTGTTTTGCACCTCCTTTGTCCCTAAGTCCTGGGACTCCCATGGCTGCTGTTTGGTATCCTGAGGGCTCTCTAAAGTGCTCAGAGATCCCTCTTCCTTCTCACACAGAGTTGAGGCCCCCAGGTCCATCTTGGCTCCAGCCAGCACCATTTTGACACAAAATGTACTTTTGTCGTAACCAAGGCTTGTTGGTGACTTCCAACCCGAAATTACATCTGCATCCATCTTCATTTCGTGGGACATCCTTTGCATCATGCAGGAACCCTCTGGCATATTCCTAGGGTGCATTCCTGCAGTCTTCGTCCAATTCGGGACTCTTCTTTTGCACCCTTTTCTGGATTGGCAAGGGCTCCTGCCCTTCCTGAAACTTCTTTCGACTTCTGGACTTGGTCTCCTTCTTTTGCAGGTCTTCAGGTCCAAGAATCCAGCAGTTGTTGTTTGCAGACTTGGTTGGTTACTGCAAAATCCCAATCACGAGGTGTAGTGTGTCCTAAGGAAACTTGCAGTACTTTACTCCTGCTTTTTTGGGCTCTGGGGTGGGGTAATTTACTTACCTTTACTGTATTATTACTCTCCCAGCGATTCTGCACACACTACACTTGTCTAGGGGGGAGTTTGTGACTCACATTCCTCTTTCTTACTATATGGTTTGTGTTGCCCCTAGACCTATTTTCTCCCATTGCATTCTATAGCATTTCCTATTGTTTGTACTATCCTATGTCTAATTACTTACCTTATTTTGGTGTCTGGTGTATATATTGTGTGTAATACTTACCTCCAGAAGGAGTATCTTCTCTAAGATATTTTTGGTACTTTGTCACCCAAATAAATACCTTTATTTTTGGTAACAGTGAGTATTGTCTTTACTTGTGTATAAGTACTGTGTAACTATAAGTGGTATTGCATGAGCTTTGCATGTCTCCTAGTTCAGTCTAAGCTGCTCTGCTATATCTACCTCTATCAGCCTAAGTTGCTAGAACACTAATACTTCACTAATAGGGGATAACTGGACCTTGTTTAAGGTGTAAGTACCCAAGGTACCCACTGCAAACCAGGCCGGCCTCCTTCATTGGCGGTGCAGCGGTGGGATAAGTGCTTGCAATTTCTTTACCACTTTTGTTACCTGTGCATTTCACAAGAAAAGCTTGCTCCAATACATAGAGCATATATAATATGTACCTAAAAACAATTTTCTAACTTTCTTAAAAGTCCTTTAAACTTTGCAAAAGTTTTTACAAAGTCTTGAAAAGTTTTCTTTTTTTCTCTAAAAAGTTAGCTGTGTTACTCACTTTCGTAAACTTTTTTTCTTTCAATATTTCTTCTGTAGAAGCTACCCCTAGAGATGTCAAGACTACCTATGAAAATCTAAACATTAAAAGTTTGAGGTGTCTCTCTATTGAAAGAAGTTTAGGGATTGGGAAGAACCCCAATAAGGAGTTCCTCTTAAACCTTCTCCTCCAAGATGACCAGGGACTCAGAACTGGTCCAGATCAGACAGGGGAAGAGGTAGAGGATGACTCCAACCAGCAAGGCTCAGAGGAGCAAGATGGCAATCCTGGGGAGGGTCATTCCACAGACCTATCTGTCAATAAGGCCCCCAGTATAACTGGTAGTGGGAAGGGTTCAAACACAAGTAGGGCTCCCTTCACCCCTAGGGGCCAGGTCACTAGAGTGGCCCCTGTTAGAGATAGGTCTGCCTTTGCATACTCTCATGTTACCTCTGTTTTAAACGCTTCACATAATTCTAACCCTGAGGACCACCTAGATAGGGAACTCAGAAAGCTGTGGTTGGAGGAGGCCAGACTGAAGCTAATGCAGCAGCAGTTGGCCTTAGACAGGGAATCCCTGGATGTGGAGAAAGAGATGCAGGGTTTGGGGTTAGTTCCCCATAGCGGCAGCAGGTTTAGGAATACAAATGTTAAGGAACCTTCATTTGATTCTAGAAATCTGCATAAAGTTCTCCCTCCTTATAAGGATGGTGATGACATCAACAAGTGGTTTGCTGCTCTTGAGGGGGCCTGTAAAGTTCAGAGGTTCCCTCATGTACAGTGGGCTGCTATCCCTTGGTTATCCTTCTCTGGCAAGGGGTGAGACAGACTTCTTATTGTCAGAGAGGATAATGCAGATAATTACCAATTCTTAAAAATGAACTCTTGGATGGTCTGGGCTTAACCATTGAACAGTATAGACTTAAGTTCAGAGAGACCAGAAAGGAGTCATCATAGGACTGGACAGACATTGTGGACTGTTCTGTGAAGGCACTAGAAGGGTGGTTACATTGCAGTAAGGTGACTGACTATGAAAGCCTATATAGCTTGATTCTGAGAAAGCATATCTTGAATAATTGTGTGTCTGATGTGTTGTATCAGTATCTTGTGGACTCAGATCTGACCTCTACCCAAGAATTGGGAAAGAAGGCAGACAAATGGGTCAGAACAAGGGTGAACAGAAAAGTTCATACAGGGGGTGACAAGGTTGGCAAGAAGAAGGATGGTAAGTCACATGACAAGGGTTGGGACAAAGATAAAAAGTCATCAGAGTCTTCATCAGGCCCACACAAGTCCTCTGGGGGTGGTGGGTCCAAATCCTCATCTCATAAAGATAAGAAACCTTGGTGTTATTTATGTAGAGCCAACGGCCATTGGGCAACTGAGAGACATTATACAAAGAAAAACAGCAAACCTCCCACCACCACAACCCCTATTGCAACCACTAGGGCTCCTAGTAATAGCAGTGGTGGTGGGAAGAGCACTACTAATAACCAGTAAAAGTGTATAGCTGGGCTCACCAATGGTAATGTAATTGGGGTTGGTCTAGTTAGGGAGATCACTGAGGCTGTTTTAGTCTCTGATGGTGGCATTGACCTAGCCACGTTAGTTGCTTGTCCCCTTAACATGGCTATTTACAAGCAGCTACTACTGTGTAGAGGCTGTGGGACCTTTTTACCAGGGGGGAGACGTAAATAACCCTGTCAGAGTCACAATACTTTGCAGTAACGTTCTTTTATTACTATGTGGATTTATTTTATTGTCTTAGATGTCCTCACCAGTTCTTATCTTCCTCCCTTTTTGTTTTCTTCCTCTGGTTCCCTCTGTTTCTTCTCTTCTTTCTGTCCTTCTTATTTAGTCCTTCCATATCTTACTCTTTTCTTTTCTTCTTTTTAGGGTGTTTTCTTCTCCGGGTGAAGCCTCGTCGGTGTCAGGATGTGTCAGCAGGAACCCGTCAGAAGAAAATAAAAGTGAAGAGAAAGGTAAGTGACTTGTTCTGACTTCTGTTTAAAAAGTTTAGTGAGGGAAGGTGCGGAGTAGTGGGTAAAAACCAAAAGAAAAAGTGGTTTGTGCCCAGATTCTCACCACAGTGTTTTTGTGCTTGTTGTGAGAAACAGAAAATTATTTCTACTGTATCGTTCACAAGTCTGTTATCTCCACAGCGCCTGTTTCCCTCACTGTGTGTTTTGTGAGGGTTAGGAAAACAAAAAAAATTAAAAAAAGGAATGATAACTATATAATCGAATGTGACTGGAATTGGGCAAACAAGGGAAAATAATACTTTACGCCGACGTCTTTATTTAGTTCTTTATTCCCACTGTTAGTCCCAAAACACCCGCCTTCCCTTCCTGCTACTAAAGTATTCTGCTGGTTTAGTAAGCAGGCACGTATCTGCGATAGCCACGTCCCTCCAGGGATGTGGCAGGAGTTTGCATCCAAAATCCGACTGGACGCTGGTATGTCCACGTCTCCTGTGCTTGTCGGCTCTCTGTTTTTTTTGGTCCTTGTCTCAGGCAGGGGGTAGGCTTCTCTTCTCCGTCGCTCTTACCCTGGCTCGGCTTTCATGTCTTCTCTCCTCTGTCACTCTTCTCCTGGCTCGGCTTCCGCGTCTTCTCTCCTCCGTAGCTCTTCTCCTGGCTCGGCTTTCACGTCTTCTCTCCCCATCGACTGCGGTAGACGTTTTTTTTGTCCCTTCCCAGTATCCCCTTTTACCCGGATATCCGGGTTTGTTGAAGTCGTCTTGGATCCTTGGCTCTTCCTGATGTCCCTGGGGTATCGGTCAGATGGTTCGGGGTCATCATACTGAAACAGGGTCCTGCGACCCTGTTACATCCTGATTAATGGTGTTCAGGTTGAGGCCTACAGGGACACATGTGCCAGTGTCACCACAGTGATAGACAAACTGGTTGCCCCTGAGCAGCGACTACTTGGTCATCAGTACCAAGTGACAGACGCCCATAGCAACACTGTAAGCGATCCCATGGCTGTTGTGAATCTCAACTGGGGGGGTTACTGGTCCAAAGAAAGTTGTGGTAGCCACTGATTGGGCTGAAGTGGAGTTGGAGACCCATGCAGCAATGCAGGGCCTTCCTGGTCATATCTTTGCTTACTCTTACCAAGGCTCAGGCCAAGAAGCAAAGAGGACAGGGAAACTTGGATCCTGGAACAATGGACCAACTGTTCCCAAAAACTAGGGGTAGGAAGGGCAAACCCTTGTCCACAATCCCTCCCTCCACAGATGATTCCCCTTTTGAGGAAGAGGAATTCTCTCTGTGTGCAGAAGCTACACCAGAGGAGCTGGAAGCTGATACAGCTGAGCTTTTGGGTGCAGGGGGGCCTGCCAGGGATGAGCTCAGTGTGGCACAGCAAACCTGTCGCACATTGGAGGGTCCCAGACAGCAATCTGGCAAGCAGCAAAATGGTGATGTCACTGACACACACAGGCCCGTATTTATACTCCGTTTGCGCCGAATTTGCGTCGTTTTTTTCGACGCAAATTCGGCGCAAAACTAACGCCATATTTATACTTTGGCGTTAGACGCGTCTAGCGCCAAAGTATGAAGAAAGAGCGTCATTTTTTTGCGTGAACGCCTTCCTTGCGTTAATGAGATGCAAGGAAGGCGTTCCCGTCTAAAAAAATGACGGCGACGCAAATGCGTCGTATTTATACTCCCGGGCAAAAATCACGCCCGGGAGGTGGCGGGTCAAAAAAACCCGCATTTGCGCCTGAATTTAACGCCTGGGTCAGGGTAGGCGTTAAGGGACCTGTGGTCTCAGAATGAGCCCACAGGTGCCCTCCCCTGCCCCCAGGGACATCCCCTGCCACCCCTGCCCACCCCAGGAGGACACCCAAGGATGGAGGGACCCATCCCAGTGAAGTACAGGTAAGTTCAGGTAAGTATAATTTTTTGTATTTTTTTATTTTTTTTGTGGCATAGGGGGGCCTTATTTGTGCCCCCCTACATGCCACTATGCCCAATGACCATGCCCAGGGGACACAAGTCCCCTGGGCATGGCCATTGGGCAAGGGGGCATGACTCCTGTCTTTACTAAGACAGGAGTCATGAAATGGCGTCTGGGCGTCGAAAAAATGGCGCAAATCGGGTTAAGACGATTTTTTTGCGTCAACCTGACTTGCGCCATTTTAAGACGCCCTAACGTCATTTTTTCCCAACGCCGGCGCTGCCTGGTCTACGTGGTTTTTTTCCACGCACACCAGGCAGCGCCAGTCTGATTGCGCCGTCTAACGCCATTCCATAAATACGGCGCCCGCATGGCGCTTCAGAATGGCGTTAGACGGCGCAAATTTTTTTACGCTAAACTGCGTTAGCGCAGTTTAGCGTCAAAAAGTATAAATATGGGCCACAGAGTTTATTGGGAGAATAATCTCCTTTATACTGAAGCAAGGGACCCTAAACCTGGTGCCACCAGGAGATTGGTCATCCCCCTTCAGTACAGGGAATTACTCCTAACTCTGGCTCATGACATCCCTTTAGCTGGGCATTTAGGCCAGAGTAAAACATGGGAAAGACTTGTTCCACATTTTCACTGGCCTCATATGTCAGAAGACACTAAGAAGTTTTGTCGCTCCTGTGTCACCTGCTAAGACAGTGGCAAGACTGGTGGTACCCCAAAGGCCCCCTTAATACCACTGCCAGTGGTTGAGGTGCCCTTTGAAAGGGTAGGGGTTGATATTGTTGGCCCCCTTCACCCTCCAACAGCTTCTGGCAATAGATTTATCCTTGTGGTGGTGGACCATGCCACACGGTACCCAGAAGTATTAGGAAGGGATACCTTTAATCATCATATTAAAAAGTGACAGTTATCCCGCCCCCCGGAAATGACGTCATTTCCGGTGGCTGGGACTTCCGGTGTCCCTGAAAGCCCTCCCCGGAAGTGACGTGTGTGCATGGGGGTGTCAAGTGGGATGTGCCCTCATGGTGTCACGTGTTAGCCCACCTTTTTTTTTTTAAATGTTGCATATAAGGAGCTGGTTAGAACCGGCTGTCAAACCGTGAACCAGGGCTGAAACAGTTTGGCAAGGTGCCATGAAGAGATACAATCCGATCGCAAGAAAAGCCGCCTCCTCAGGGGCCCTGAACACTATTGGTAGATATTACCGGACCCTAGCCCCTCTTACGATGGATGAGAATGCACAACAGGGTGTCCCTGCCACCCGGGATACCGATGTTACCGGTTTTGAAGAGGAACTTTGCTATCGGCTTGAAAAGCTCAACCTCAAGGATGTGTCGACCCAGATATCCCCTATTAAGGGGTCCGACAGCGACAGCAATGCCTCGAAAGATGAATTAAGTGTTGCATCTAACTTCATAGACATTGACGATGTTGAAGAATGTGTAGCACCACCGAATTCGCCCATCTATGAAGACATGGGCGTCCAGGAGGACCCCGAGTCAGAGGCCGTTATTGTACAGCCTTTAGGTGTAAGCTCCGGCGATGTTTCTACCCCAATGGACCTCTGCGACTCCCAGGATTTCAGAGGAGCCTCTGAGTGTGATGCGAATATGGAGGTTGGTATTGACAGTTTTTTTTTTTTTTTATGCCTGTATACTCTAATGTCATACTTTTAACTAATAATGTGTCTTGTGCTTTCTGTTTGAACCCTAGAACGTAGCTGAAGAAAGAGAGCCTCTAGAAGGGTCAACTCCAAAGGTTAACGCCGTAGATTTTTACTGCTTATGCTGTTCCAGACAGTCTGAAAGTATTACAAGCCAGAACAAAGAGCCTCGTAAGAAATGTGTCTGCACCTACACTAGCCGCGATTTTGAAAAGGAAGCTCCGGACGTACCCTGGGCCACCATATGGCCAGTTAAAGGTTTTGCAGCGGCCGCTGTGAACGCTTGTGTTAAACGGGATTATTATGATCTTTGTTACGGGCATAAAATTAATGAGCCTCAACAGGAGGCTCATGAATGTTTATACGATGCATACACAGCAAGAATTATTCGCCACATTTGTAGTCGGATAGACCCTTACCGGGTATATAAGTTGTTAAGGGTTGTGTATGGGCTGTCTGCTGTGAAGAAAGGTGTCCACAGTGATATGATTAAGGTCTTGGCTGCGGCTGTCAATGAGATCCGATACGCTGCTGAGCCCTGCTCAAAACTCGACCGCATGCATGGGATGTGTCCCCACTTTGACATAAGTATGTTAGAACGGGTTATAGAAAGACGAATGTGTGACATTTATTATAAAAACAGAAGAATGATGTCTTTAGCCCCACGAAAGCTGTTTTAATAAAATAAATAAAATAAATAAATAAAATAAAAATAAAAAGTAGACCATAAATGTGTTACTTAACGCTCCATACTTACTCACTTTTAGGCGGGGAATCCGGGTATCGAGATGCAAGATGTCTATGAGTTACACCCGGGCTACATCTGTATCGGGAGATTGATTTTTGTGCTGGTTAAAGAAAGAATAGCTGAAATACATCCTGTGACTCTGCGGTATCTGAACATTTCGGAACCTTCGGCCTTGTTGCAATGTAGCAGTCATGTGTGTATCGCCAAGTGGTGTATCAATGGACGGCTAAACACATCTGTTAAATGCCGAACCTCGGACAAAGATCACAATCGAGAGTTAAGACTTTCACCTGAGACGGGGATACACGAGGCTTTGGAGAACATGACTGAAGATTATCTCACAAATAAAGGTTCTGAATGGTCCTGGCTAGAACTGTATGAACTGTTGAATTCTGTCAGTATCCTGAGTGTTCAGAGTTATAGGCGTGGGGAGCGGGAAGTCATGTCTAGAGCTATTGAGAGTATAGCTATAAAAATATCAAAGTTTGTGGCGCTTAGGGTTTGTAAAAGGACATGCTCTGAGTAACATGTGTAGTGGGTGTTGTACTATGTATACGATTGTAAAAAGACCACAGCGGTCCAGCGTTATGACATCTATAAGCTATGTAGCACAAAATGTCAAATACACGTTGGTTGTGTAGCCCAGCCGCACTTTTATGTTTTTCATGTTTAATAAAATGACCTTACACAAAACAGGCGTCTTTCATTTCGTGGTGTTGGTGGGAGACAACATGACGGATGCGGATTTAAGGAAGCTTTATTACGATAAACATGGGGTTGGAAGTTTCGGAGGCTCCGAAGCTCTATTTAGAAGGGCTCGCGCTGAAAATGAATCTGTAAAACGTGCCAGTGTGAAGACTTGGTTAGCTGGGGAAGAGGCTTATTCGCTGCACAAACCTGCCAGGAGACGCTTTAAGAGGAGGGCCACCGTTGTTAACGCACAGCTCGATTATCAGTGGCAGGCCGACATAATCAGTCTTCAAGATCTAGCAAAACATAACGATGGCGCCATGTATATATTAACAGTCATAGATGTCTTGTCCAAGTACGCCTATGCAGAGGCATTAAATGATAAAAGTGGTACCAGCGTTACATCTGCTTTTAAAGACATCTTCGCTAGCGGGCGTGTGCCCCAGAAACTACAAACAGACCCCGGAAAGGAATTTTTAAACAAACATTTCCAAAAATTATTAGACCAGCACGCTGTTCAACATTTTGTAACGCACACAGAGGTAAAGGCTGCTGTTGTAGAGCGTTTTAACCGTACTTTAAAGTCGAAGATGTGGCGCTATTTCACCGCCAACAACACCTACAGATACGTGGATGTTCTAAAGGCTTTTATAGATGTTTATAACGCCACCTGCCACAGGACAATCAAAATGGCCCCTGTTAAGGTAACAAGGGATAATTCGTTAACGGTGTGGAGAACGGTGTACGGTGGGCGTCTCACGCCGAAGGTCAAGAAACCGAATTTAAAAGAAGGGGATCATGTCAGGGTTTCAAAGTTGAAGGGGGTCTTCACCAAAGGCTACCAGCAAACATTCAGCGATGAGATATTCATAGTGGAAAGTGTGCAGCTCAAAGAAGGGATATACATTTACAGGTTAAAAGACTACGCTGGGGAAGAGGTATCGGGTGTCTTTTACACCGAAGAGTTGCAAAAGGTGCCCTACGATCCGAACAGGGTGTACAGGGTTGAAAAGGTTCTGAAAAGGAAAGGGAGCGGTGCCCGGAGACAGGCGTTGGTCAAATGGCATGGGTGGCCCGAGAAATGTAACAGTTGGGTCCTGGCCAGCTCATTGCACGGTGTGTGAGGTCAAGCTGTAAGCACCATGATGGAGAACTCCCCTTTTTATATCACGCTGCCATCCAATGCTTCGAAGGACATGTTCCCAGACAATCAGATTTCGAGTTATACGGTGAAACTTGCAAAACCAGTGGATTTGAAAGGCCCGTGGGAGGTGGCACTAACGGAAATACAGGCCCATATTTATACTTTTTGACGCTAAACTGCGCTAACGCAGTTTAGCGTCAAAAAGTTTTGCGCCGTCTAACGCCATTCTGAAGCGCCATGCGGGCGCCGTATTTATGGAATGGCGTTAGACGGCGCAATCAGACCGGCGCTGCCTGGTTTGCGTGGGAAGAAACCACGTAGACCAGACAGCGCCGGCGTAGGGGGAAAATGGCGCATGGGCGTCTTAAAATGGGGCAAGTCAGGTTACGTCGAAAAAATCGTCTTAACCCGACTTGCGCCATTTTTTAACGACGCCCATCCCCCATCAACATGACTCCTATCATTGGAAAGATAGGAGTCATGCCCCCTTGCCCAATGGCCATGCCCAGGGGACTTCTGTCCCCTGGGCATGGTCATTGGGCATAGTGGCATGTAGGGGGGCACAAATAAGGCCCCCCTATGCCACCAAAATAAAATATAAAAAATAAAAAATAAAACTTACCTGAACTTACCTGAATGTCCCTGGGGTGGGTCCCTCCATCCTTGGGGGTCCTCCTGGGGTGGGCAAGGGTGGCAGGGGGGGTCCCTGGGGGCATGGGAGGGCACCTGTGGGCTCATTTTGAGCCCACAGGCCCCTTAACGCCTGCCCTGAGCAGGCGTTAAAAAGTGGCGCAAATGCGCCGTTTTTAGCCACGCCAACTCCCGGGCGTCTCTTTTGCCCGGGAGTATAAATACCACGTAAAGTCCTGGGAGTCATTTTTTAGACGGGAACGCCTCCCTTGCATATCATTAACGCAAGGAAGGGGTTCACGCTAAAAAATGACGCACATTCCGGGAACTTTGGCGCTATTCGCCTCTAACGCCATAGTATAAATATGGCGTTAGTTGGCGTTAGTTTTGCGTCGAAATTGCGTCAAAAAAAACGACGCAATTTCGGCGCAAACGGAGTATAAATATGGCCCACAGTACCCTAGAACTTGGAATACCTTTACAAAGGCCGATGTTAAATTTCATATAAAGCGCCCTCAGGATACCCTGACCTATCACCTGTCTTTCCCACACGGCTATTACCCCACCGTAGCGACGGTAGTCGAGGCCATCAACAAATCTATAGGCAGCATCGAGACGTATGCGAATATGGGCCATATTTATACTCCGTTTGCGCCGAAATTGCGTCGTTTTTTTTGACGCAATTTCGACGCAAAACTAACGCCAACTAACGCCATATTTATACTATGGCGTTAGAGGCGAATAGCGCCAAAGTTCCCGGAATGTGCGTCATTTTTTAGCGTGAACCCCTTCCTTGCGTTAATGATATGCAAGGGAGGCGTTCCCGTCTAAAAAATGACTCCCAGGACTTTACGTGGTATTTATACTCCCGGGCAAAAGAGACGCCCGGGAGTTGGCGTGGCTAAAAACGGCGCATTTGCGCCACTTTTTAACGCCTGCTCAGGGCAGGCGTTAAGGGGCCTGTGGGCTCAAAATGAGCCCACAGGTGCCCTCCCATGCCCCCAGGGACCCCCCCTGCCACCCTTGCCCACCCCAGGAGGACCCCCAAGGATGGAGGGACCCACCCCAGGGACATTCAGGTAAGTTCAGGTAAGTTTTATTTTTTATTTTTTATATTTTATTTTGGTGGCATAGGGGGGCCTTATTTGTGCCCCCCTACATGCCACTATGCCCAATGACCATGCCCAGGGGACAGAAGTCCCCTGGGCATGGCCATTGGGCAAGGGGGCATGACTCCTATCTTTCCAATGATAGGAGTCATGTTGATGGGGGATGGGCGTCGTTAAAAAATGGCGCAAGTCGGGTTAAGACGATTTTTTCGACGTAACCTGACTTGCCCCATTTTAAGACGCCCATGCGCCATTTTCCCCCTACGCCGGCGCTGTCTGGTCTACGTGGTTTCTTCCCACGCAAACCAGGCAGCGCCGGTCTGATTGCGCCGTCTAACGCCATTCCATAAATACGGCGCCCGCATGGCGCTTCAGAATGGCGTTAGACGGCGCAAAACTTTTTGACGCTAAACTGCGTTAGCGCAGTTTAGCGTCAAAAAGTATAAATATGGGCCTATATATCTTGTATTGGATTACGTTAGAAGAAAAGTGTTTCTTAAAGCCCCAGAGCTCAGTACCGTGTTTAAATGTAGTGGTAAATTACAACGGGTTTTAGGGACCGTACAACATCAGCAAAGGCAGGTGGATCCAGACCCTACATGTCCTGATATTAACGGTGGATTTTATACACTCTACGTTTATAGCGATATTGTAGAGCCGCAGAGGGTCGGGGACAGTTATTCACCTTTGTTGAGGTGGGTCCCTGTGCAGGGCGAAAATAACACGATGGTTAATATACAACATCACAAACTCGACTATGTTGCAATTTCTAAAAACCATTTTGACACTATAACCATCATGGTGTACAACGATCAGTCGGAGCCGGTTGCCTTTAAATACTGGAAAGTTATTGTCAAGCTTCATTTAAGGCCACGGCGCAAAGGTGACTATTAGACAGCTGCAATGGTCATCATGAAAACCTACGGGGATCCCTCTATGTACAGGGACTATTATAGAGTTCAGGCGGGGTATGGAGGCCCCCAGCCCTACTTTCAAGGGGCTCCGGTTATGTATGGGGCGGGATTGGGTGGTTTCTTCCGGAGCATGTTTAGGAGAGCCATGCCCTTTTTGAGAAGAGGGTTCGAAATTGCAAAACCTCATGTTAAAGCGGCTGCTACAAACATCGCCCAGGATGTCGTGGGTAGTGTAACGTCTGCGGTAGCCGAACGCATGAATAGACAGCCCCAAGAAGGAGCGGGGTTGCTGTATAAAGCGCATGGTGGTGTTAAAAGGAAGCGCAGGGCTTCGAGGCGTAGGAGCCCACCAAGGCCCTATAAGAAGCGCCGGACTACTTCAAAAGGCCCTCACAAAAGAAGAGCCGTAAGACGGAAGAGATCGACCAGGAAGAAGAGAACTCGTTCTAGTGCGAATATTTTTTAAAACATCGATCATGGCCTTCGTACACTGTGCATCGGGTGAATGCGCCAAATCTGAGTTAGATCTGTTTTCTCTCAAACCCACACAGACCAGCATTGAAAACAGTTTTTTCATGGAAGTGTCGCCGATGGCCGCTCTGACACCCCTTGCACCGATAGAGTTTTATGTGTCGGGGTCCACGGATATGTACCTTGATCTCAACAACACTCTCCTGCACCTCGTCTGTAAAATAACCAAAGCGAACGGTGACAACATCGAGGATGATGCTAGAGTGGCCCCGATAGCCTACCCCATCGCAACAATGTTTAATCAAGTGGACATTAACCTAGGCGATCGCCTCGTCACACAGAGTGATAACATGTATGCCTACAGGGCCTACATAGAGAGTATTCTAAATTATAGTCGCGATGCGCTAGACACACATCTTTCAGCGGGGCTCTTCTACCGAGATACCGAAGCGCATTTGGAGAACACGGCTTTGGACGGGGACAATGAGGGATTTAAAAAAAGAGCCCGCTTCGTCGCCGGCAGTAGGCATTTTGACCTCCTAGGGGCGTACATTCAGACCTTTTCTTCCAAGACAAACTGTTAGTCAACGGTATCGATCTTAAGATCAAACTCAATCGTAACAAAGACGCTTTCTGTCTCATCAGCGGTGATGCAGAGCAGTATAAACTAGTTATATTGTCAGCGAGCCTGTTTGTAAAGAGAGTGAAAGTGTCCCCAAGTGTCAGACTGGCCCATGCTGAAGCTTTACAATTATCGAACGCCAAGTATGCCATTGAAAGAGTTGCTCTGAAGATATTCAGCATCCCCGCCGGAACCCGATTAACGCAGCAGCAGAATCTATTTCTGGGGCAATTACCGAAACTCATCATCATAGGGTTTGTGGACAATACCGCTTTTAGTGGCGTCTACAACTCAAACCCTTTCAACTTCAAACACTATGAGATCAACTATGCTGCTCTGGTTCACGAGGGCGCCGTGATCCCCGCAAAACCTTTCACGCCGAATTTTGGAACATCAAATTTTGTCCGGGAATATCTAGGACTGGTCTCAATAACGGGGAAACAGCTGAGGGACTCTGGAGTAGTTGTTTCAAGAGAAGGGTATGCTGCCGGCTACACTCTGTTTGCGTTCGACCTGACGCCGGACATGGAAGACGGCGACCATTACAACCTGATCAAAAACAGAAATCTAAAAGCGGAAATACGTTTTACACAGGCGCTGGCGGCCAATGTGAACATGGTTGTGTTCTCGGTATTCGACAGCGTTATCCAGGTCAACCACGCCCGTCAGCTTATGTTTGACTACCATTGAAAGAGTGTAAAATAAAAAAATACAATTTTTAATTTTTTTAAAAAAATATATAAAATGGTCACTACGGAGATACGGGACTTCTTCTCGTGGAGGGAATGTTGAGTTCCGCAGCTGCACTTAGGAACTGCTCCCAGCCTCTAGGAGCGTCTTGTGTCGATAGGGTTTTACCGTGTGTGAGACCCCGGACCAGATCATACATATGGGAACCAGCAACCGGCTGCCCTTTGTAAACGAATTCACCCCGGTCGTTCCAGGTGGTCAAATCTTTAGTAGTAGTCATTTTACTGAGCAACATTTGAGCAGCCCCTCTATATTTCTGACTGATATTTTTTAAAAGGTCTAAGACAAAGGGATCCGTTGTGGGTGTGGGGCCTATGTCTTGAGACGCCGTAGAGGGTCCTGGCTGCTGTTCAGCATCTGGGGTATACAGCGTCAGTTTGTTTTTTTCAGAGGTTAGCTGGTTGTAGTATTGTAGAAAGTTTTGAAGGGCTCCTGAGTAAAGCCCTGCTTTGTCGTGGGGTTTTAAATCAGTTCGGTTCAAAATGGCTTTGATTTCCGCATCGAGACGCTGCGTTTCGTTTTTGCGTATGTCCCAGACATCCGTGTTAGAAGGGCCAAGATGTTCCAGCTGTTGCCGTGGTACGAGGTACATTTTGTGGGCGTGCTCCATCAGGACCTCAACAGTAACCCTGTGATTAGGGGTATAGCTATACCTAACAGCGACCCTATAAAGCCTCCTGACTGTTTGAACAGTTTTCTTTTGGAAAGGAGCGATGCCCTCTTATTGCTGAGCTTCTTAATAATGTGGCGCTTCTTCTTCAGAACGCGGAACTGGCTCGTTGATATCGGGACATTACCTTTTAGGGTGTTTAGGGCTATTTCTGAAATGGCCGCCACTAAGTCGTCCGAGGCAGCGCAAAGGATTGCTTTTCTTTTAGAGGGGCTGGCTGTGATCCACATTTTTAGAAGGCCTAAATTACGCCGCAACCTCGCAGACATTGTGGGGTCCTTATATTACAAGGTTTAGAGTGTAAATGTTATAAACATCTTTTTACTTGTTCTTATTATAGGTTTTGGGCATTGTTTTAGGCGTGTAGGCGACAGGGAAGTCAGGTGGTAGTATGCCGGCTCGTAGTCTGTAGTCTTCAAGAGTGTTGGGTTTCAAATCCACCAGTAAGTAACCATGGGGTTTTGCTGTAGCGTCGTTAAAGGCCTCCATGAAAAACGGGGTGTTTCCGGGGTACATTTGTTTAGCTATAATTGAGATCTGAAGTTTGTCTCTGGGGTTTTTAAATAAGACCAGGTATGAGGCGTTGAGAGTTATGGACCGGCTGCTCTTGCCCTTGTAAAACAGGTTCTGCACTATATAGCATATGCTCAGATTACGGTGGTGTGAATATTGCTTAAAAGCCCGCTCAATCTCGGGGTGGTCCCCGCCTTCACGCATGAGGTCATCCACCACGACCATGTTTACAAGTTGTTTTGGTAGCAAATCATCATCGTTGAGATTATCGGGGATACCCTCTATAAACCGAATGTGGGGGAACTTTAGGGTGAGCTCCGTGTAAAGATCCTGCCAGCATGAATAAAGCCACACAATGTTGTTAGGGGTCTGAGATAAAACACCGGGAGCATTTTCTAGCAGTTTCTTTATAAAAAAACTTTTACCGCTATTGGAGGGACCTGCTAAAACGCAGGAGAATGGGTGTTGTAGTCTAGTGTCCATATCTGGGTGGAGTTCGAGCCTCTAATGTCTTTTAGTAACCGTAAGGCAGTGTTTTGTAGTCCGATGTGAGGACCCGTTTGTCAAACACTACTCTTAAGGTTTTATACATAGGTTGGGTTGTAATTTCCCATTTTTTCTTGGACCTGACAATGCTCGGGTGGTTTACAACAATGGCTTTGCTATTTTTGTGATCGCTCGAGGCGGAGTATTCGTGCACCAGACCCTTCAGACTGTCAAAGTTTATTTTAATCGTATTGTTGACGTTTAAAGTGATACCTTTGACTTTCATGCAAACCTTGTTGTTTGAGGTCTTATAACTGTACGTCTTAGGGCCTGATGAGGTAAATTCCTGTATATACTCCCCCTTTTTGAGCTCGCTGGTCAAATCCCCTAGATAATCACCCAGCGGAGGATCTTCATCACCCTCTTTACTCACAAAGATAACCGAGTCAGTGTCATGGTACAAACACCGTTCCTGAAGCTTGTCCAGCAACCTGTAAAGCTCTAGCCTGGCGTGAGCGGTTGTGAAGCAGGCTAGTTTATATTGTTACACGTTGTGGGGTACTCTTTGGCGTATTTCCAGCATAGAACGGCCGTCTCGTCGTCAATAAATTCACAACTGGATATGTCATAAACCGGTGTGAATATATACTTAAAAAGCTCATCTGGATCTGTGACGATGGATGTGTTTGACAAATTGGTACGCTGTGCGAACTTTCCCCACAAGGAATTGAGACAGAGCTTAGCTAGCTGACGGCGGGCGGGGTTAACCTTAATGAACGCAGGTCTCAGTTTAATACCCTCGTGAGCTTTGTAATCAGCGATATACTTTTTCTTTGAGGACTCATCGACACACCATTCTGGATACCCCGAGGCCTCCTGCTTGTCTCTGAGAAACAAGTTGATGTACTCAGAAAAGAGCTGGGTTGTTGTCTTTGGAAAGTGCCAGACTTCCAGGATTTTACCTAGGCGATACCCTTTCTCTAGGGCCGTCTGCACCTCGATGGTACACCATGTCCCTTCCAGCACCCTCTGCTCATCACTATGCAGACATTCGCTAAGCTGTTTACTTTCAGCGCAGGTACGGCATAGGGGGAACATTAGCTTACCCTCGACTCTATAAGGGAGCACCGGAAAGTAAAGTTTCCGCGGTGGGTGAATCTGACACTTAATGATTCCAAAGTACTCTTTGAGAGGTTTAAAGTTCCGGTATATGATTGTAGGATGGCCCATAGGGTACAACTTCACCTTGTTCACAAACGGATACAGACTTGTGAAGTCGTAGTAATGTATTTTCTCACCAGGGCCAGCTACACGGTACAATTGAATGGCGTTTGTACGACCACCGAATAAGGCGTCACGGGGTTCCAGCGGTGAAGGTAACTGCTGGCTCTTAATAAAAGTGCTCAGTTCACCATCTTTCGATAGCTCAGTTACCCAATCATGTTCCCAGAGAGTTCTCAAAACAAACCCACAACTCTCAATATACTGCGCCTTCGCCATAGTCCTGCGGTGCAGATGTTCAAACGTGGTTCCCTGCAGTCTATTAAACTCATGGGGCTTGTAACACTGAGGGCATCCATGGTAAAAACACCCGTTGAACTCAAAGGCCGTTGGTACACCGTTAATTAATGCATACCCGTCTAGATAGTAGCGACCCTGCCGGTATTCGCCGCCCTGCAAAGCGTGCTGAATGAAGATGCTCTCATTCGCAGAGACGTACATGAGCCACTGAATAGAGGGGGTGGAGTAACGTTTCTGCTTGCCGTTATAGAGGTCAGGTGGTACTAAGGCGATAGTTCCAGGCAATAAAAACATGTGTTTATAAATAGACATGCACATTGAAGCCAGAGTAATGTTTTGAAATGGGTCCAGGTATACAGTTATTTTTTCTTTACTCTTGAGTGATTCGGTTTCAACAAACAGGACCTGCTTTGTCATCGCCACCACAATATCTCTGAAAAGGTTGCATGCTTTTCGCAATATCATAACATCCGCCTGACAGTATGCTTTCAATTCAGTTTGAAAATGAAACAATTTTTCACGGTTTTCATCGTACCACTGTAGAAAACTCTCTTTTTCAGAGGGCATCATGTACTCGCAACCATAACTGTCGGGCGGAGGCATAG
Organism: Pleurodeles waltl; assembly: GCF_031143425.1. Classification (NCBI taxonomy): domain Eukaryota; kingdom Metazoa; phylum Chordata; class Amphibia; order Caudata; family Salamandridae; genus Pleurodeles; species Pleurodeles waltl. The sequence continues at coordinate 439,949,566 of NC_090449.1, forward strand.
GGCCGCTGTAATTCTGATTAGCCCAGGTGTTAAAAAAGTGAGGGAAATAACCTTTACAGCCTTCAAACCCAAAGGCTTTTGGCAGTTTGCTCAACTTCATGGGCAGAAAATTCAAGGTGTCTATGAACCTAATGTCAAAAGGTACAACCTTAAGCAGCATTAGTTTGGAACCTTGGGTTATGAGACTAATGGGCAGCTTTTCATGTATCAGGTCACGGATAATGAAGAATGAGTCATATGCTTTGGAGTTGTGAGCCAGAAATGTATAATCCTGGTATCGAGGTTGCATGAACGTGATGAGGAAATCATTCATGCATGACCGTCCTTCAAACTCCCAGCTCTCATCACCTGTTAGATGGTGGGCGTAAATATAGTTTGGCTGGTGCACACCCGTCTCTTGCGTACACTCTATATCAAATACGATATAGTCTTCTGTTTTTTTCTGGTAGTGACTTCTGAGCATGTAACACTCATGTGTTGTTCCGGCTATAAAAGCCTCGGTACACCTAGGGCATTCCATGCCTTTACATTTGTGGTCGACAGGTTTATAGCGACCGCATGTCCCACAGTCGGCTTTAAGAACACATTGGGCTAGGCCGATGTGTGTGATTAAGCAGTCTTGCGACCGACAAAACAGCTTACACTTTGTGCAGTTCACTTTCTGAGCATTGTCATTGACACAACCGTCCCTCTGACACATTTTACAGTGAAATTCACACTGGTGTTTGGTCCGATTGTTGTATATATGATCGCAATGCACGCACACATACTTGGCCCCTAGAAAACCCTTCAGGTTCAAGACACCGTAAAAGTGGTTTTCATGATGCAGCACATACACGGTCTTGTTTTTCACACCTTCATTGGTAGTGAAGTACTTCCAAGAACCGGCATGGTATAGAACTTTAACCGTCACGGCAAAGTGATTCTCAAAAAGGCCCAGATCCCCAAAACCTACCATTTTGTCAGACGGTATCTGAAGTGCCTCATGTGCCGCTACAGCCATCGACATAATGACGGCGTCTGGGGTAGAGCGGTCCACCAATAAGCCCGCAATGCTAGCGGCCAGACACATGTTGGTAGCTCCGGTATTAAAATCGAGCAACCACCGAGATTTCTTGCCAATGATTTTAATGTACATAACGCTCTTTAAGGCTCTGGTAGCACCACCCTCGCGACCCCTAACAACGAGGGCGATGATTCTAAAGGACCTGTACGCCAATAATTCAGCCTTGCTATGTAAAAGTTTAGATAGGTTTTCTAAAAACGTTACAGCGTCAAACACATCCCGAGATGACCGTCTGGTGAACAGGGGACTATTGAGACCCTGTCCCTGAAAACGCATCTGAAAGAAATCATTAGGACCCACATTGTGTAACAATCGTTCGATTAGCGCTTGCACAGCCTGATGTATAGCTATAATGCCATGATCTGAGGAGTGTAGGCGATCTAGGTTAACAAACCTAAACTCCTCATAATGCTCTGTAGCGTTAAACCGCTCTACAACTCGACTATACAGTCTCACACTTTCCATAAATACTGGTTCTGAAGCCTCAGTTTGAGAATTACTGGTTGTTGGAGAGCTCACAGGGGTATGGTTAGATGTAGATGTGTTTTTAGACCTTCTGGTAACGCAAAGTCTGGCTTTCTTTAACTTTTTTATTACAACCTTGCGTTTTCTAGAGCTACCAAGCCACTTTGGCTTCTTATGGGCCCATCTGGTTTTTGGTAACTGTCCCCCGCCGATCTGAACAATATTTGTGTTGTTTACAAATGGTGACACTGACCCTACACCTACTTCGGATGGGTCTCCTTCAGACTGCTTAAGGCTAAGACGGCTCGGACCGTCACCCCCAGAGGGCCTGTAAAGACCATCAGCACCTCCTAACTCTATATTTTGAGGTCTTATGGGTGTTGGTTTTGGGGGTTGACATGACCTCTGACTATTGAACGCTCGTAAAACTCTTAGAGCTCTACTAAGTAGGTGCTGTGGCTTCTTTTCATATTTAGACCTACGGCCCATTGTACTGGTAAATGTACCTCTAACATTCCCCGTGTATGTACGCGCGCCTAGTCATGATGCTATGTTACCCATGGCTATAACTGTTGAAGCGCAAGTTAGGGCCATTGTGTTTCTACACCGAGCCATCAGCTGTTTTAAAGCCTTTATGCTAGCTCTGGATGCCGCTATATTACCGCCGTTCTTACACAGTTTTAAAGTTTTTAGACGGAGCTGGCATTTCAATTGTCTGAACGACTGATGGATTTCTTTAATGTAGCTGTCTAGAACTCTAGTACGGTTTGAAAGGTTGGTTTCAAGGCCCGTACTTATGACATTAGAGGTATGATTGCCAACTCCCTGAGCCACCCCGGTTATAGGACAATGGCTGGCGTTATCACCCCCACTCACTGTTGATGGACCAGAGAGGGACGTAAAAACAGGGTTCCAGTGTGAAAACCCAGGAGTTTGAGAGCCCTGATCATCGCTCAAGGGTGTTCCAAAACTCTGATTTTGCGTTCCGCTACACCCTATACTGCTGTCGGGGTATATTGATGAGGAGGGTGAAGACCACTGCACACAGACACTTGGTGAAGGACTGGTGGGGTTGTATGACCCCGGGGGTGTATCGGGGGACATCAGACATGGGGAGGTTAAATGTTTATCGCAATAACGAATGGCCGCTGATGTAGAGGAAGTGTTGTGGCTGGGTGCTACTGATTGAGACCCTACTGATTGTAACCCTGAGGGGATCATCTTAGAAGTATCACAAGGGGATGCCGGGGCTTCAGAACTTTGGGTAGTACCAGCTAGAGCCTTAAGAAGTCCTATACAGTGGGAGTAAGGATCCTCTGCAGGGTGATCATTTTCCAATGACGAGTCATATAACACGGAGGGGATAGTTGTACACCCTGTAGGGGTTAGGGTGTGGCCTGACACCCCGGTATTAGAACTCTGGGCCCTAGGGGGAACCGGCTGTACCTTAACAGAATTTTTAAAAGACAGGTCTAAAGGCCCAGATTGCAGCTCAGGGGTCTGGAACTTCTTCCTACGACTCTTTAAGGACAACCGATTTATTTTAGGACTGCTGCACTGTTTTGGGGACCCTCCAGAGACCTCACACGGTACAAACAGCTGGGCGTTTGGTGTTGTACGATCGATAATGTCCGTTTGTCCATGCCCCAGCCCCGGGATAGTTGTTGCAGAAGTGTTCGCTGTACTAGGTATTCCCTTTATGACGGATGGTGTGGTGCCGTTAAGAGTTGTACCTGGACCATGATCGGTGGCTGTAGAGGGGTTGCAGGGCGGGTGTTGATGTCCGGGTTGGTTCACGTGTACCGATGACGCGGTGGGGTTTTGAGCAGTCCCAGTGCAGACCTTTAAAGACGACATCCGCTGCTTAGGCTGAGGGCCAGCATCTCCGGAGCTCTGGGGTGATGATTCTAGGATGTAAAGATAGCAAAATACATATTAGGGTTGGTTATAGCTGCTATACCGGCGGGTGTGAAAGACGTTTAGACACACTAAGGACAGTATACATCAGACTCTACATTTTCTAAAAATCACCTTGGGTTTTTCGGCTTGAGGGGCCCTTCTTAATAGGCGGGCCGTCCTTAGAACCAGGGGACTTCCTTTTGCGGGGCTGGCTTTTAAGCTTTGCATCCAAATTCCGGATCGCTTCATCCATAGGGACCCCTCGGGATAAAAAACATAAAAAATAATGTTACACATACAAGATAATACATAGACTATACGAACTCACTAAGATGACCAAATATAGGTCTGATTGTAGGGCTTGTTAGGTTTTCAGAGGGGTTACAAAAAGAACCCTAATATTTACCTGCAGAAACGTTATCCTGTGACAAGGTGTTTGACCCATCTTGAACATGAAGGATTTGTTGGAGAGAGGCAATCGCACACCTGAGTTCGGCATCATAACCTATGCAAACACATGGGTTCCCATTAGCAGTAAAATAAAAAAATAACATTCCTGACAACGTAGTTCAGAACGACCTATGGCCTGTAACTCATCTTGCTGCATGGTCTCCATTTCCACATGGGATTCCCCAGACTCTTGACAGTCCTGTGTACAAGAGAGACAGATTTACCTTTAAGCACCCCACAATTCATCTTCTAGGTCAGAACCCTTCATAAAAGCACACCGAGTGTTGAACATTGTATTTTTTTTATTTTTTTTTATTTGAGGAAAAAAAAAAAAAAAAAGGAATTACAAAAATATATATATACATATATATATATATATATATATATATATATATATATATATATATATCAAGATTCAAATTGTTGAATCCCTATGTTCCGTAAGTATAAATACATATTGACAACTGTAAAACTTTTCTCAAAAACTATACACGGTTTAATAAACAAATTCCACATGGTGGCGCTCTTGCATAATACGAGCTCTAAGATTGTCTCTATAAGACATAGCCAGGAAACCGGATCCTAGGAGCCATGCCTGGTTTTCACCTTAGCTGAACAAGGCTGTGAACCATGTGTGGGGGCGGAGCTCAGTCTAAACTCCAAGCTGAGCAAATTCCAACACCACACAGTCTTTGTTTAAAAAAAAAAGAAAATGGCCGGATGTGGATGCAACATGTGTGAGGTCCTGGGTTTTTCAGGGCAACAAAATCAGATCCAATGCCATCCTGAACTACGGTGAGTGGTGTGGGGTACTTGAGGGGTCTGAGGCTCCCTACCAGGGATAGTTATTTTTTAATCATTATTATTTTTTATTTATTTCAACAGCTTTTTTTTTATTTTAATTTATGTGATTTTCTATTTTTAAAATGTTCTAGACTTCAGGGTCTCCTAAAACCCTGGTCACACTTGCTATATATATATATATATATATATATATATATATATATATATTTTTTTTTTTTTTTTTTTTTAAAGCATGCCCCATGGAGACCTGGGGTCTCTGAACCTGGTTCTCAGGGCCCTCATGGCCACCCAAACTTTATTTGTATTTAAAAAAAAAAAAAATGCTGCCCTAAGGGACCCTGGGAGCCCCAATCCCAAGGCCCCCAAAACCCTATTCATTTATTTTCTTATTTTATATATATGTACGGGCCCCTAGGGCCCTAGCGCGCGTGGTCAGGGCCCCACAGACCATGGCCACGCGCCATTAATCCTTCTTCTTTTTTTTTTTTTTTTTTAAAAAACAAACAAACAAAGGCATTTAAAAATGCTTAGTAATGGCGCCCACGCGCCATTACTAAACATTTTTAAACTATTGCCGCACTTTGGCGGCTACCTATCGGTTCTCAGAGACCCCAGGGAACACCCCGAGGTCTCTGTGAGCCGGTCAGAAGGTTTAATTAGAGAGAATGCCGTGCTGAAACACGCACGGCATTCTCTCTAATTAAACTTTCAACGCGACTCTCAGAAGCCGCTGGGGTGTTCCCCAGCGGCTTCTGAGAGCCGCGGTGTTAAGACTGCCAGTGGAGGTCTCCGAGGCTGTAAGCGCTCGGAGACCTCGTTATCAAGTTAGGAGATCTCTTCTCTGAGGCAGCGCGACCTCCGAGAAGAGATCTCCTAACATGATAACGCTGTCTCCGGGCGTTTACAGCCTCTGGGGACCAGCGTTATTAACTTAACCAAAGCTGCTTTCAGAGACCTCGAGGTCTCTGAAAGCAGTTTTGCTAAGTTAATAACGCGGGTACCCAGAGCACAGGGCGGCTTTGGGGACATGCGTTATTAACTTAACAAAGCTGCTTTCAGAGACCTCGAGGTCTCTGAAAGCAGTTTTGCTAGGTTAATAACGCGGGTCCCCAGAGCACAGGCCGGCTTTGGGGACCCGCGTTATTAACACAACAAAGCTGCTTTCAGAGACCTCGAGGTCTCTGGGAGCAGCTTTGCTAAGTTAATAACGCGTGTCCCCAGAGCACAGGTCGGCTTTGGGGACCCGCGTTATTAACTTAACAAAGCTGCTTTCAGAGACCTCGAGGTCTCTGGGAGAAGTTTTGCTAGGTTAATAACGCGGGTCCCCAGAGCCCAGGACGGCTTTGGGGACCTGTGTTATTAACTTAACAAAGCTGCTTTCAGAGACCTCGAGGTCTCTGAAAGCAGTTTTGCTAGGTTAATAACGCGTGTCCCCAGAGCACAGGCCGGCTCTGGGGACCAGCGTTATTAACACAACAAAGCTGCTTTCAGAGACCTCGAGGTCTCTGGGAGCAGTTTTACTGAGTTAATAACTCGGGCCCCAGAGCACAGGCCGGCTTTGGGGACCCGCGTTATTAACACAACAAAGCTGCTTTCAGAGACCTCGAGGTCTCTGGGAGCAGCTTTGCTAAGTTAATAACGCGTGTCCCCAGAGCACAGGTCGGCTCTGGGGCCCTTGTGATTAACTTAACAAAGCAGCTTTCAGAGACCTAGCGGCCTCTGGGAGCAGTTTTGCTAAGTTAATCACGAGGGCCCCAGAGCTCAGGCCGGCTCTGGGGACCCATGCTATGAACATTTCGGCGCGACTCTCAAGAGGCCTCGCGGTCTCTTGAGAGCCGCGCCGAAAAGTTCATAGCATGGGCCCCCCAGAGCTATGGTTGACTCCTTGGAGCATAGTTATTAATTTTAGAGCTCTGCACCCCGGAACTCATGGCGCTGAGCTCTAAAATTAATAACTATGCCACCCCCAAAAGCTCACCACTTAAACTCACTATTGCGGCCATTAGTTGTGGGAGCATATACGGTAATACTGGCCCATACAATAAAATACACATAAAAAAATACCTAAAGAGCCTCATAACATTCCTGTACAAATTAAATACAGCCCCACCACTAATACCATTAGCTACACAACCCCTGAACCATGATGTACACAATAAGCCCACCATACAGCCATCAAAATAAGTGCAACCCCACAAAAATACCGGCCCAGACATAGCACAAGACACCACAAGTACCAATTAAGCATGGCCCGCAGCCCCCAAAATAAGTGCAGACCCTCAAAAATACATGTCCATACATAGCCCCAGAACCACCATGTTCATATTAAGCAGTCCCAATACACCCCACATCGCAAGTGCGCTCGCGCTGAAATACATGCCTATACATAGCACATTACCCCCACAAGTACCAATTAAACAACCCCGACCCATAAAACAAGTGCAGACTTTAAAAAATACCTACAGATACACAACCCCAAAACCAGCATGTACAAATCAAGCAGTACCAACACAATCCCCAAAATAAGTGCGCCCCCGTAAAAATACCTACAAATACATAGCACAAGCCCCTACAAGTACCAATTAAACAAAACCAACCCATAAAGTAATTACAGTATCTCAAAAATACACTAATAGCTTTTAAATTTGTATTTGTTTTTATTTATTTTTTAAAAGCAGGCATTTTACATATCTATGTATAGTTAAACAGGTTGGGGCTAATGTCATTGTTAAACTTTAGTAAAACACATACACACACCACACTGTTTCAGACCTTAAGTAGAAGATGTTCAGCATCACCAGTCTGAGCTCTGCCCTTCATGTTTCCAGCCATGATGTCCTGATACAGCCCTGCTTGCCACAAATGTCAGTATGTAGTTCAGAAAAAAGAGGTCTGTGAAGGTGGGGGGTTCTTATACCATGCTCACCGTGGTAATTATGCCGGTGCTCTATGATTGGTGGGACCTGGAAATAGACATCTGTTATAGGTTAGCAATACTTGGCCTTTGTTGTGTTTCAACTTTTAATTACTGGGTCAGTTTTCTAATTTAATCCCCTCTGTGACCCCTGGAAAGAATGTAGGCCCATCTCTGTTTTAGATTAGCCATGCCACAACAACCTCTGTTGTGTTTCAAACTTTTAATTACTGGGTCAGTTTCTAATTTAACCCCCACTGTGTCCCTGGGAAGAATGTAGGCCCACCTCTGTTTTAGATTAGCCATGCCCCTCATCCTCTGTTGTGTTTCAAACTTTAATTACTGGGTCAGTTTTCTAATTTAATCCCCACTGTGTCCCAGGGAAAGAATGTAGGCACACATCTGTTTTAGATTTGCTATGCCCATCATCCTCTGTTGTGTTTCAAACTTTTAATTACTGGGCCAGTTTCTAATTTAGACCCCACTGTGTCCCTGGGAAACCCTATAGGCACACAGCTGTTTTAGATTAGCCATGCCCATCATCCTCTGTTGTGTTTCAAACTTTTAATTACTGGGCCAGTTTCTAATTTAGCCCCCACTGTGTCCCAGGGAAAGAATGTAGGCACACATCTGTTTTAGATTTGCCATGCCCATCATCCTCTGTTGTGTTTCAAACTTTTAATTACTGGGCCAGTTTCTAATTTAGACCCCACTGTATCCCTGGGAAAGGCTGTAGGCACACATCTGTTTTAGATTTGCTATGCCCCTCATCCTCTGTTGTGTTTCAAACTTTTAATTACTGGGCCAGTTTCTAATTTAGACCCCACTGTGTCCCTGGGAAACCCTATAGGCACACAGCTGTTTTAGATCTACCTCTCTAAATTGATAGGCTGGCTCTAACAAAAGCAGCATTTGACCATTCCCACTTTTTTGGATTAGCCAACAGTGTGGAGGTTTGACCAGACCGCCCACTTTGCAGCCCTATGCAGAGGTACCCTAACAGCCACTTGGGCATGAATGTCTGACATGTCCAGACCTGTCCCTCTCAAGCTCTGAAACCACGTGCACATCACTAAGTCATACTTTTTACACATCTCATAGGCAAAAACCCAGGGGCTAGGACCCAGACACAGGGCTAACACGTGACACCATGAGGGCACATCCCACTTGACACCCCCATGCACACACGTCACTTCCGGGGAGGGCTTTCAGGGACACCGGAAGTCCCAGCCACCGGAAATGACGTCATTTCTGGGGGGCGGGATAACTGTCACTTTTAATATGATGATTAAAGGTATCCCTTCCTACTACTCCCAGAAGCTATCCCCTTAAGGACCACTACAGCTGCTGCAGTATCAAAAGGCCCTCCTGGGAATCTTTTCCAGGGTGGGCTTCCCTTAGGAAGTGGTGTCAGAGAGAGGTAGTAACTTCATGTCTGCATACCTAAATACAATGTGGAAGGTAAGGAGTGTGATGTTACCTATAAGTTCACCACCCCTTATCATCCACAGAGCAATGGACTTGGTTGAGAGGTTTAATAAAACTCTCAAAGGTATGATTATGGGACTCTGAAAAACTCAGAAAGAGATGGGATGTCCTATTACCATGTCTCCTTTTTGCCTACAGGGAGGTACCCCAAAAAGTAGTGGGCTACAGCCCCTTTGAACTCCTGTTTGGTCACTCTGTTAGGGGTCCCCTTGCTCTTGTTAAGGAGGGTTGGGAACAGCTTTTAAAAGCTCCAAAACAGGGCATAGTGGCCTATGTACTTGGCCTGAGAAGTAGAATGGCTGAGTACATTAAAAAGGCCAGCAAAAACCTTCAGGTCAGCCAAGAGCTGCAAAAGCAATGGTTTGATTAGAAGACTGTCCTGACAGAGTACCACCCAGTACAGAAGGTGTGGGTATTGGAGCCTGTGGTCCCAAGAGCACTCCAGGACAAATGGAGTGGACCCCATCTAATTGTAGAGAAAAAGGGTGAGGTCACCTACTTGGTAGACCTGGGCACTGCCAGAAATCCCCTTAGGGTGCTTCATGTCAATCTCCTAAAGCCTTACTATGACAGGGCTGACTTAACCCTGCTCATGGCTACAGATGAGGGACAGGAAGAAGAGAGTGACCCTCTCCCTGATCTCTTCTCCACCACTGAAACTGATGGTTTAGTGAAGGGAGCGGTTCTGGCAGACTGCCTTACTGCTGGGCAGAAGGAAGACTGTAAAATTCTCCTTGATCAGTTTTCTGAACTCTTCTCAATCACACCTGGTACAACTACTTGGTGTGAATATACAATTGACACTGGAGATAGTTTACCTGTCAAAAGAATAATTTACAGGCAACCTGACCATGTCTGAGATTGCATAAAAGCTGAAGTTCAGAAAATGAAATGTTAGACCTTGGAGTTATTGAGCCTTCTGATAGCCCCTGGGCTAGCCCAGTGGTGCTTGCCCCAAACCTCATAACAAAGAAGGAAAGAGATACATGCGGTTTTGTGTGGACTATAGGGGTCTCAATACAGTAACCAAAACAGATGCTCACTCTATACCCAAGGCAGATGAGCTAATAGATACACTGGCATCTGCCAAGTATCTAAGCACTTTTAATTTGACTGCAGGGTATTGGCAGATCATAATGTCAGAAGATGCTAAAGCAAAAACTGCATTTTCTACCATAAGAGGGCATTATCATTTCACAGTGATGCCCTTTGGTTTGTAAAATGCACCTGCCACTTTTCAGAAGCTGGTAGATACACTCCTCCAAGGTTTGGAAGCTTTTAGTGCAGCATATTTGGACGATATTGCTGTCTTTAGCTTCACCTGGGATGATCACCTGCTCCACCTCTGGAAAGTTTTGGAGGCCCTGCAAAAGGCAGGCCTAACTATCAAGGTTTCAAAGTGCCAGATAGGGCAGGGGAAAGTGGTTTATCTGGGCCATCTGGTAGGTGGGGAACAGATTGTACCACTGCAGGGGAAGATCCAGACCATTATGGACTGGGCTCCCCCTATATCTCAGACCAAGGTCAGAGCCTTCTTAGGTCTCACTGGGTATTACAGGAGGTTCATTAAGAACTATGCCTCCATTGCAGCACCTCTTAATGACCTCAACAGTAAGAAAATGCCTAAAAAGGTACTGTGGACAGCTAGCTGTCAGAAAGCTTTTGGGGAGCTTAAGCAGGCAATGTGCTCTGCACGTGTCTTAAAGATCCCAAATTACTCCCCAAAAAATAGTTGTCCAAACAGATGCTTCTGAATTAGGGGTAGGGGCTGTACTATCAAAACTTAACTCAGAAGGCCAGGACCAACCTCTTGATTTTATTAGTAGGAGGTTGACCCATAGAGAAAAGTGTTGGTCTGCCATAGAGAGGGAGGCCTTTGCTGTGGTCTGAGCACTGAAGACGTTGAGACCCTACTTGTTTGGGACTCACTTCATTATTCAGACAGACCACAAACCTCTATTATGGCTTAAACAAATGAAAGGTGAAACCTTAAATTGTTGAGGTGGTCCATTTCCCTATAGGGAATGAACTATACAGTGGAACATAGACCTGGGGGTACCCACTCCAATGCAGATGGACTCTCCAGATATTTCCACTTAGACACATCTGGGCATGGTTGGGCAAGGTAAGCCTTATTGTCCCTCGTTTGGGAGGGGGGGTGTAGGAAAGTACCATCTTGCCTGGCATGTTACCCCCATATTTCACTGTATATATGTTGTTTTAGTCAATGTGTCACTGGGACCCTGCCAGGCAGGGCCCCAGTGCTCATAAGTGTGTGCCCTGTATGTGTTCCCTGTGTGATGACTAACTGTCTCACTGAGGCTCTGCTAACCAGAACCTCAGTGGTTATGAGTCTCTGCTTTCTAAATTGTCACTAACAGGCTAGTGACCAATTTCACCAATTCACATTGGCATACTGGAACACCCTTATAATTCCCTAGTATATGGTACTGAGGTACCCAGGGTATTGGGGTTCCAGGAGATCCCTATGGGCTGCAGCATTTCTTTTGCCACCCATAGGGAGCTCTGACAATTCTTACACAGGCCTGCCAGTGCAGCCTGAGTGAAATAACCTCCACGTTATTTCACAACCATTTACCACTGCACTTAAGTAACTTATAAGTCACCTATATGTCTAACCTTCACCTGGTGAAGGTTGGGTGCAAAGTTACTTAGTGTGTGGGCACCCTGGCACTAGCCAAGGTGCCCCCACATTGTTCAGGGCAAATTCCCCGGACTTTGTGAGTGTGGGGACACCATTTCACGCGTGCACTATACATGGGTCACTACCTATGTAGAGCGTCACAATGGTAGCTCCGAACATGGCCATGTAACATGTCTAAGATCTGGCATTGGGGAGACAATTCCATGATCCCCCGGGTCTCTAGAACAGAACCCGGGTACTGCCAAACTGCCTTTCCAGGGTCTCCACTGCAGCTGCTGCTGCTGCCAACCCCTTAGACAGGTTTCTGCCCTCCTGGGGTCCAGGCAGGCCTGGCCCAGGAAGGCAGAACAAAGGATTTCCTCTGAAAGAGGGTGTGGCACCCTCTCCCTTTGGAAATAGGTGTGATGGGTGGGGAGGAGTAGCCTCCCCCAGCCTCTGGAAATGCTTTGATGGGCACAGATGCTGCCCATCTCTGCATAAGCCAGTCTACACCGGTTTAAGGATCCCCCAGCCCTGCTCTGGCGCGAAACTGGACAAAGGAAAGGGGAGTGACCACTCCCCTGACCTGCACCTCCCAGGGGAGGTGCCCAGAGCTCCTCCAGAGTGCCCCAGACCTCTGCCATCTTGGAAACAGAGGTGTTGCTGGCACACTGGACTGCTCTGAGTGGCCAGTGCCATCAGGTGACGTCAGAGACTCCTTCTGATAGACTCTTACCTTTCTTACTAGCCGATCCTCCTTCCTAGGTAGGCTATTTTCTGGCTATTTAGGAGCCAGACCTCCTTTTCTGGCTATTTAGGGGCTCTGCTTTGGGGAATTCTTCAGATACCGAATGCAAGAGCTCACCAGAGTTCCTCTGCATCTCCCTCTTCACCTTCTGCCAAAGGATCGACCACTGACTGCTCAGGACACCTGCAAAACCGCAACAAAGTAGCAAAGACGACTACTGCAACCTTGTATCGCTTCATCCTGCTGGCTTTCTCGCCTGTTTCCTGGTGGTGCATGCTCTGGGGGTAGCCTGCCTCCTTCTTGCACCAGGAGCTCTGAAGAAATCTCCCGTGGGTCGACGGAATCTTCCCCCTGCAACCGTAGGCAACAAAAGACTGCATCACCGGTCCTCTGGGTCCCCTCTCAGCACAACGAGCGTGGTCCCTGGAACTCAGAAACTCTGTACAAGTAACTCCCACAGTCCAGTGACTCTTCAGTCCAAGTTTGGTGGAGGTAAGTCCTTGCCTCCCCACGCTAGACTGCATTGCTGGGTACCGCATGATTTGCAGCTGCTCCGGCTCCTGTGCACTCTTACAGGATTTCCTTTGTGCACAGCCAAGCCTGGGTCTCTGACACTCTAAACTGCAGTGCACAACCTTCTGAGTTGTCCTCCGGCGTCGTGGGACTCCCTTTTGTGACTTCGTGTGGACTCCGGTTCACTCCTCTTCTAAGTGCCTGTTCCGGTATGTCTGTGGGTGCTGCCTGCTTCTGTGAGGGCTTCCTGACTTGCTGGACGCCCCCTCTGTCTCCTCATCCAAGTGGCGACATCCTGGTCCCTCCTGGGCCACAGCAGCACCCAAAAACCTCTACCGCAACCCTTGCAGCTAGCAAGGCTTGTTTGCAGTCTTTCTGCGTGGGAACACCACTGCAAGCTTCTTCACGACGTGGGACATCCATCCTCCAAAAGGAAAGTTCCTAGTCCTCTTCGTTCATGCAAAACACCAAGCTTCTTCCATCCGGTGGCAGCTTCCTTGCACCCTCAGCTGACATTTCCTGGGCTCCTGCCCACTCTCGACACTGTCGCGACTCTTGGTCTTGGTTCCCTTGTCTTACAGGTACTCAGGTCCGGAAATCCACTGTTGTTGCATTGCTGTGTTGGTTTTGCTTGCAGAATCCCCCTATCACGACTTCTGTGCTCTCTAGGGGTTGTAGGTGCACTTTACACCTACCTTACAGAGTCTTGGGGTGGGCTATTTTTCTAACCCTCACTGTTTTCTTACAGTCCCAGCGACCCTCTACAAGCTCACATAGGTTTGGGGTCCATTCGTGGTTCGCATTCCACTTTTGGAGTATATGGTTTGTGTTGCCCCTGTACCTATGTGCTCCTATTGCAATCTATTGTAACTTTACACTGCTTGCATTACTTCCTTTTGCTATTACTGCATATTTTTTGTATTGTGTACATATATCTTGTGTATATTTGGCATCCTCATACTGAGGGTACTCACTGAGATACTTTTGGCATATTGTCATAAAAATAAAGTACCTTTATTTTTAGTATATCTGTGTATTGTGTTTTCTTATGATATTGTGCATATGACACCAGTGGTATAGTAGGAGCTTTACATGTCTCCTAGTTCAGCCTAAGCTGCTCTGCTATAGCTACCTTCTATCAACCTAGGCTGCTAGAAACACCTCTTCTACACTAATAAGGGATAACTGGACCTGGCACAAGGTGTAAGTACCTTTGGTACCCATTACAAGCCAGGCCAGCCTCCTACAGGGGGGTTGTGTAGGAAAGTACCAACTCCCTTGGCATGTTACCCCCATTTTTACCTGTATGTCAGTATGTTTTTGCCTGCCTCACTGGGATCCTGCTCGTCAGAACCCCAGTGCTCATAGGTTATGGCCTAATGTGTGTGCCTGTGTAGTGCTTATCTCTGTCACTGAGGCTCTGCTAATCAGAACCTCAGTGCTTATACTCTCTCTGCTTTTAAATTTGTCACTGTAGGCCAGTGACTGCACTTACCAATTTCAATTGGCACCATGGACCCCCCTATAAGTCCCTAGTACATGGTACATAGGTACCCAGGGCATTGGGGTTCCAGGAGATCCATATTGGCTGCAGCATTTCTTTTGGCACGAATAAGGAGCTCAGAAAACCCCTTACATAGGACTGCCATGGAAGCCTGTGTGAAATAGTGCACACACTATTTCACAGCTATTTTCACTGTACTTAAGTAACTTATAAGTCACCTATATGTCTAACCTTCATTTACTGAAGGCTAGGTGCAAAGTTACTAAGTGGGAGGGCACCCTTGCACTAGCAGAGGTGCCCCCACATAGTTCAGGGACATTTCCCAGGACTTTGTGAGTGCGGGGACGCCATTGCACGCATGCACTACATAAAGGTCAATACCTATAGTTAGCTTGCAATGGTAAGTCCGAATATGGCCATGTAACATGTCGAAGATCATGGAACTGTCCCCCATTCCAAATCTGGTATTGGGGAGCCAATTTCATGCATCCTGGGGGCTCCACCAGGGACCCCCAGTACTGCCAAACCAGCTCTCTAGGGCTTTCACTGCAGCTACAGCTGCTGCCACCTCACAGACAGGGTTCTGCCCTCCTGGAGTCTGGCCAGCCCAGTACCAGGAAGGCAGAACAAAGCATTTCCTCTGAGAGCAGGGTGTTACCCCCCTTTCCCTTTGGAAATAGGTGTTACAGGCTGGGGAGGGGTAGCCTCCCCCAGCCTCTGGAAATGCTTTGAAGGGCACAGATGGTGCCATCCTTGCATAAACCAGTCTACACCGGTTCAGGGACCCCTTGTCCCCTGCTCTGGCATGAAACTGGACAAAGGAAAGGGGAGTGGCCACTCCCCTGTCCATCACCACCCTAGTGGTGGTGCCCAGAGCTTCTCCAGTGTGTCCCAGACTTCAGATGTCTTGCTTTGCAAGGTGTGGAGGCACTTTGGAGGCCTCTGAGTGGCCAGTGCCAGCAGGTGATGTCAGAGACCCCTCCTGATAGGTCCATCCCTGATAAGGTAGCCAATACCCCTCTCAAGGCTATTTAGGGTCTCTCCTGTGGGTTCTCTTCAGATTCTGCTTGCAAGTTTCCTTAAGGAATCCTCTGCAACTACTTCAGCATCCTCTGACCTCGGATCAACCGCAGCCTGCTCCAAGAAACGCTGTAACTGCAACAAAGTATCCACAAGGGAAACTTTTCAGCAACTGCAACAGTTTCCATGGTGTGCACGCTCTGAGGACTCCCTGTCTTCATCCTGCACCAGAAGTATCAAAGAAATCTCCCGTGGAGCGAGGGAGTCACTCCCCTGCTCCAGCAGGCACCTTCCAAGATGACGACCGATACCCTTAGACTCCTCTCACAGCGACGAGTATGCTCCTACGGACACAGAGGGTGGACATCTTCAACATAGACTGTCCTGAGGTCCTTCTGATGCACTTTGGAATAGGTAAGACCTTGCCTTCCCCAAGAGCGATGGTACCCCTGTGTACTACGTCTTCTTCACCTCCTGAGGCCTCTGTGCACTATTTGCAAATTTCCTTCGTGCACAGGCTGGCCCACGTCCCCAGCACTCCATCCTGCGATGCTCAAATCGCTGAGTAGTTCTCTGGCGGCGTGGGACCTTCTTTTGTTGTGCTGCATCAACCGCGTTTTGCACCTCTTTTGTCCCTGGATCCTGCGACTCCCGGGGGTGCTGACTAGCAACCCGAGGGCTCTCTAAAGTGCTGAGAGCCCCCTCTTCCTCCTCACATAGAGTCGAGGCCCCCAGATCCCTCCTGGGTCCATCCAATGCCATTTTGATGCAAAACGCACCTTTGTCGTAGCCAAGGCTTCATTTGTCTAGGGGGGAATTCGTGGTTCGCATTTCACTTTCTTAGTATTTGGTTTGTGTTGCCCCTAGACCTATTTTCTCTCTTTGCATTTTATAGCATTTCCTATTGTTTGCATTGTTCTATGACTATTTACTTTACCTTTATTTTTTGGTAACAAAGAGTATTGTCTTTACTTGTGTATAAGTACTGTGTAACTATAAGTTGTATTGCATGAGCTTTACATGTGTCCTAGTTCAGCCTAAGCTGCTCTGCTATAGCTACCTCTATCACCCTAAGCTGCTAGAACACTACTACTTCACTAATAAGGGATAACTGCACCTTGTGTAAGGTGTAAGGTGTAAGGTGTAAGGTGTAAGGTGTAAGCCAGGGCAGGCCAGGCCAGTCCAGGAAGCTTGCCCAAATAACACCACTAACAACAGCTCTCACAGCTGGGCCAGGTCGCACTGCATGGTCAGGCAAGCAATGTCCTCTTGTGGGCCACACTTACCAGGTTTTGCCAAAGTCCACTACGCTGTGCCACCTTAATCACAGAGATTTCAGCTCCTACGGTCCAGTCAAGGAGGCGCACTGCGAGGCAGGGCCCCATACCTCCACGCCATGTTGCTCACTCGACTTAAGCTGGGCCTGACGTTTTAATTCAACGCAGTGGTCTCCACTGTCTGGCAGACCCCTGTGGTAGCTGGGAGTCGTTCTTCCCACATGGGCCCAACCAGCCAGGCACCACCCCGATCCAGCTAGAATTCCCTGCAGAGTGGTGCACCCTTCCCTGATGGGACAGACAGGTCACAGAGTCCGGGGTGCAAGACCACAGACGCCAATGGGACATTCAAACAGAGGAAGGGCAGGCCCAGAGTCCTCAGGCCCACCTCACACTGTCTCAATTGAGGCTGCAGATAACTGGCACACTAGGCCCCTGTCATGGAGTCACAGGCTTCGGCACCCAGGAGGTGTTCCAAACCTTAACCCATGGTCACTGCAGGCTCTGGATGGCCCTCATATTGGGGTACTATCGGGGATTTGTACAGCAAGGGCAGGATAATGTAGGATTAACTGGGGTTCATCTGGAGCCTCTAAGGCGCCCATCCTGACGTCCATCTTGCTTGCCCATGCCCCCTCTGTTAGGCTAAGTGAATTGCATCCCAGCAGCAGGAACAAAGGCAGCCCCACATAATAGATGTAATTAACAATGGGTCCCTCAGCCCATGAGGAGGGAAGACTGGGGGTAAAAAATCTGCATCTGTTAATTGCCTGCCACGCTGCAGTAGGCATGTGGACAGCCCAGGCCCACTGAACAAAGGAGAAAGCCAAGTGGAGTTAACACAGAAAGGGGCTCCTCTTTCAACTTTTGGTGGGAAATACCCTGGCAGTGATGTTAGTGAGGGGAAGGGCTGAGACCCCAGGAGCAGATGTGACCAGAGACTCCTCAATGACACCATCCTAAACTCCCAGCCAGATCGTCCACATCGGCCCAAGAGGGCCAGAGGTATTGTGTTTTGAAATTTGACAACCTCTGACCTTTTGCGGAAAAATGGAACACGGGGCTCCGCCGTGTTTCCTGATTTTACCCCGAGGTGGGCCAGGTCCAGGAGAAGGCACAAGATTGATTAAGTTTATCCAGGGAGGAGTCATGCATGGGCCCCTCTCCCCAGATTGTCTAATGGCCTGCGGACCCCAACCCCTGAGCAGTATAACCAGTAAAGAGGGCTGGCACCCTATCTGACACTCCCCCTGCAAGTAATGGTGTGCTCGCTCCTACTCCCCATATCTGGGGAAGTTGGGCAGCCACAAGGAAACAACACAATGCCCGCACGGCAGCAGGAAGATAGGCTGCTGCACAGGGGCCAGTGAGGCAGCCAGGGGTGGGCTCCCTGTGCTGCCCCCAATGTGGGTGTCATGTTGAGGGCATCCTGGATGGGACTGGCACTCCCGCTCAAATAAAAAAGAAAAACATACAAGGAAATACTTGTGGCTCTCCCAACACAACGGGAGCACCACTGATAAAATATTCACCGCTCCTGGATGGAGCACCCAATAATGACTTGCAGATTTTCTCTGATTTGTATGTTTTCCTTGCTTTGAGGTAAAATCTAGACAAGGGCATAACCAACAAACTTGAAAAATGTTGCAGAGGCTGTAGGAATTACAGCAGCCCCTCCCCCCCCCCCCCCCCCCCCCACGAGGAGTAATGTTTGAAAATTGGCCCTATGTTTGCGTAGTCAACAAATCCATGACCCTCTGGGATTTTTTTGTTTTACCTATTTTTAAATCACTCCAAAGACTGGAGCTTTTGCTCTACACCTAGGAGTGCAATGTTTTCTAGGCACTAGTTTTATGATTGTATTTAATAGGGTCTGAAGGACTCCTGAATCTTATGTGACATAGGTGCCTATGGTCTGAGGGTGATTTCTTCCATATGGTGTTGACAAGCCTGGTTATAGAGCAATATTGGTCCTCTTTTTTTCCCTAAGTTAACTGCTATTCTGTACAGGCCCATTGATTGCTCACCCTGTTTAGCCCTGCTGGGCATTCTGGATGATGCTGGGGGACCCATGGAGAGTGCACCCAGGTGGGCACCGGCACTTTGGTGGCCAAGTGTGATATTGCTCATCACAAGATGCCATTTATTGCAGAATGCTGCTCTGCGATAGACTTGTGTGTGAAGTTGGAAGAACTCCTTCACACAGTCTCTGACTGCCCTTGCATACACCCGAACATTTGGCGATGATGGTGGTATTATCATCGTTTGTCTGCTATCTGTCATGTTGGGCCCACATCTTCCTCCCTTTTCTGCGATCTCTGCTGGAGTTTTGTACTGTGGGCTCCTTATCTCAACCGAATCTGCAATGCAATCGCAGCTGGAGCCCCGATCCCTCACTCATGGAAAGGGGCTGAGATAGTCCCCATTTGAAAAAAAGGCTGCCCTAACATTCCAGCCAATTATCGTCCGATCAGTCTCCTGGATAATTTTCAAAAAATCTATGCCAAACATCTTTTGTGCCACCTTGATGAATGGATCATGGAATCTAATGCCCTATCGAATCTACAAGCAGGGTTCAGACCTGCTGTGAGCACTATTGACCAAGTCTTAAGATTCCTGGCAATTAAGTGGAAGAATGTGGACTTAGGGGGAGTAATCTGTATGCGGTCTTCATAGATCCTAAGAGCTGCATTTGATCTGATCCCCAGGAACACGCTATGGTCAACACTCTACAATATGGGGGTTCCTGCTGGTCTCTTGAGTCTTATCACCCGGCTTCACGATAATACCTATGCCCGAATTAGATGTGGCAAGGAGGGTGAGTTGACAGATCCTGTGGCCATCAACAGAGGAGTCCGGCAGGGGTGCGTTCTGGCCCCTACCCTTTTTTTGCTCTACGTCAATAACTGTATCCGTTATCTGGAGAATTGCATAAACGACTCGCCCAAATTGGCAGGGGAAAAAATCTCATGTTTATTGTATGCGGACGATACAATTCTGTTAGCCAAATCTCCTGTGGGGATCCAAAATTTGGTTAACCAATTCTGTGCTTACTGTAGGGATTTTGGGCTTGACGTCAATGCCAAAAAAATGAAATTTATGATATATAGCTCTCTAAGGAAACGACCTTGTGTTAAAATTGAAATGAATTCAATACCATTGGAGAAAGTGGAAGAGTTTGACTATTTGGGAATTAGATTATCAACCACTGGAAAATGGGAGGCAGCCATTGGTAAAGGGGCACTTATTTTAAGTCAAAGAGGTGGGGCCCTAGTCCGTAGGTCCAGAAAGGTCCTGAGTTCTCCTTTGATTATAATCACCGAGATCTATAATGCCCAAATTCGTGCGGTGGCTTTATATGGAGCAGAACTCTGGGGATTACATAGAAGACTGGATATTTTGCAAACAAAAGAAAACAACTTCCTTAGACAGGTTTCCGGGTTAGGGGTAGGTACCCCAATGATTCCTCTCAGGCTCGACTTAGGGTTAAACAGTATTACAACCGTAGCGGCCGTGAGACCACTTTCTTATTGGATCCGCCTTTGGACAACTCCCGAACTTGAACCATATAGGGTGGCGGTGAGGGAACTTATAGCTACTCCACAAGGCCCGATTAGAATTCAATGGCTGCAGGAGAAGAAATCTGCTTGGGCTAATATAGGTCTCTCCCATTATTGGGAACACCCGGAACTGATTCCCAATAACGCAAGACATCTCGTTAAAAGAAGATATTGGGAAAAAGTCAACTAAGATATACTGCGCCAAAACGGGCTGGGTAGGCTAACATCAGAATTTCTCCAAATTAAACATGAACCCTGGCCCGAGATTTTCATGAACCTCCCTATGCCATCTTATGCTCGTGCCCTTTATTTACAGCTTAGATATGGTTCCCTGCCTACTAATATCTATGAGGCCCACTGGCCATCCAGCGTCCCTTCGACCGATAGATGCATATCTTGTCCTCTTCATAAAGAAACAATCGAGCATATTCTGTTTTTCTGTCCCTCATACAAGAACCCTAGAGGAAAGTGGATTATCCCTCTCTGTAAAAATCTACTACTGTCGGATAGAGTTAATGCTATCAGAATATGTAAATATGAAACATCCACACTGGTTGCCTCCTCAGTTACTAAAAATTTTTATCGGAGGCTTGGCGTATCCGTCGTAGGCTCATTTCTGTAGAGAGGCCCCAAGAGCTTTAGGCTGTGCTTTTGTTTGGTTACAGAGGGAGATTTTAATCAGATTTATATTTTTGCGTTCTTTCTTTTATCTTTTAATTATGATATGTACCTTGTTATTTCTTTGATTTTACTAATTTATATGTGACATCTTTTCCTGTATTTTAACAAGAATTCTGGACCTTTTTAGGAGTAAATTCAGACTGCATAAGCTAACTTTAATTTTTAGTTGTAAGGATTTTATTGAAACATTTTATACGTTAGCTGATTATCAGACTTTTACAGTATCTTGAATGATTGTTATTATGAATTATGATGAGATATTGTGATTCCATTGGATTTATACAATTATGTAAAACTGTGTTTTTCTTTTAAATTTAAATGGTCCAAATTTTCGGGACCAAATGTATTTAAATAAAAAATAAAATACTGTGTACTGTTTTATCCCATGTGCTGTAAAACCAAGAACATTGTGTGGCCTGAAGGTGTATAAGGAAGTACATGGTGTGTAGCACCCTCTAGGGGCTAAATCTATGGTTGTCTTGTATGTGCTCAGAAAGTGACTTGTTTTTATGATTGCATTTTATGGCTTGAAAGTGTATAAAAAGCACACAGTCACATGCTAGGTTCATTTTAAAATGTTTTATAGACAAAATAATGGTGATAGTGATTACTGGTCAAGGTGAATATGCTTTATTAATATTAAAATGTGCATTAGCACATGGTTATTGTTGGTTAATGCATTTACAGCACAAAACAATGGAGTTTTTAAGATGTGATTGTTGATCTTGAACCTTTGACCAAGCCAATAGAATTATCGTATATGTTGGTATCACCCTTCAAGGTATCAAAGGTGACTATGCAATTTCATCTATGGTGTTTTCCATCTGTTTAATACATATATTTGTAAATTAATGCATAGTATTTAGCAGTAATAGATGTACTTTTCCTTTTTTTAAGAAAAAGCACTGGCTGGACAATCATTTATTGAGGGTAATTGCGTGATTACTAGCCCATACCTTGGACTATTCTGTTTTGCTACATTGAGAGAGTCAAGCACTACAATAGGGGTGCTTGGTTCCCAGTAAGGGTGAATTGTCTATCCATTATTTGCCCAGGTCTCACATCCTGTATAACTAATAACCCAATTTCCTACACACTCCTTTCACATTGACTTCATGCTTGCAGACATGATGTTGGTACCACTGTCAGACACCACTTCTTTGGGTAATCCAGCTTGTTTGAAAACCGCCATCAGGGCCCTTGCCACCACAGGTGCAGTTGCAGTTCTCTGAGGGTCTCCGTCTGGGTACCTTGTGGCAGGATAGATTGTTACCTAATGCTGTCTTGCAAGTCCACGGGTCCTACAAGGTTGATTCCTGCCCTTTCAAAGGGGGTACCAATGACAGGCAAAGGATTCAGGTAAGACTTCAGCTTCTTCCATTTTCTCACTGGCCTGGCAGGTGAGACAAGTCCTACAGAATGCATCTGATGCCAACCTAATTCAGGGGCAATAAAAGTCTGAGAAAAGCCCGGCAAATGACTTATCCTGCCCCAGATGTCCTGCCAGGGGTATGTTATGAGCCAGCCACAGTAGGAAAGCCTTGTAGCATGGGGTGGGGGCTACCAACACACGTTACCACATGCACAGATACCTCAGGTTCACTATACAGGAGGTTTTCCTCCCACTAGATGAGGTGATCTACAAAGGTATCACCAGCAGCCTGGGCTTCAGCTTGCTGTCTCATGCCCCCCAGGGTTGGACACTCTTTTTAGTCCTTACAGAACTCCTTCCTGGTGGGTCCCTCTTCTACTTGCCATCCAGCAAGTTCAGGCAGGTCACCAATGGAGGCAATGTCCTCCCCGGCAGGCTCTGGGGTGACCTCTTCCAGCACCCCATTCACCAGTACTGTGGATATTCAGGGGCTGGCTTCCCACACGTCTTGCCCCTATCCCTTTCTAGGCAGCTGACTGGGCCATCGTTCCAGGCTCCAAACCTCCTTGACTACCCACCAGGGCAGCCATGGCCCTGGTGGTAACACAGACCCTTTCAGGTAACCCCAACCTTTTCAGGTGTTACCTCAGCCCCACTTCCTTCCAGGCAATGTGTTCCAGATCATTCCCTAACATACAGTCCACAGGCATGCAGGGCTCACAACAACTTTCAGAAGACCTGAGCCCACTCTCCATTCAAATTGAATCAGAGCTGCGGGATAGAGGTTCTCCCGGATGTCTGCTACTACAATCTTGTGGAATGTATTGGGTATCACCTGCCCTGAAGATACTAGATGACACCTGACAGTAGCCATACTGGCTCCTGTGTCCTCAGAGCCTCCACCCTCTGACTATTGATGGTGACCCTCTGCCTACACTTGGAACTATTTGAAAGCATGCAGGGTTTGTGCACCATCTCCTTGTCACCCAGGGAAACTAGGGTAACTTCAGCTCCCTCCCTCACACTAACTGGTTACATCTCCTCCCCAAGAACTACACTAGCTAAACCCTGGTTCTGCCCATCACTGGGGGCTGTGCCCTCTTGTGACACTTTAGAACACCTTTGGTGTCTACATACTGGTAACACTCATAGCAGTCGGGGACAAATGTACTAGTATTCTTTTCAACAAAGCCTTTCTTCTGGTGCCCAGATTGGGAATGGGACCCTTTCCCCTGAGAACTACACTGGGGGCCTTGGGAGTGCTGGTGGGAACCCTGACCACCCTTTGGGAGTCACCTCCAGATGCCTTTTTGGACACTTTGGGACAGACCCAGAGGTCTGCCTCCTAAGCAAGCTTCCTGGAGTCAGTCAGCTAGCTATCTACTAGTTGTTGACACAGCTCTGTAAAACAAGTATTCAGCATGTGCTCCCTCAGGATTAAATTGTGCAGCACAACAAACTCATCCACTTTTCTGTCCCTCCCCCAGCCATTCAGTGCCTTGCAGATGTAATCCAAGAAATACACCCAGGGCTGGTTTGCGAGTTTGTGGCTGTCCCTTTGACAGTATTTCTCAGGGGTCAGTCCGAACATAAGTACAACAATCACTTTCATTTGGGGCCTACTTGGTTTGGTCCTCTACCTCTAGTGTAAGAGGTGTGTCCTTCCCTACATGTACTTCCCATGCAACCCCCCAGTGCTCTGCTAGGACTTTTTGTAACCTCGGAGTTTCCTTATAAGCAGAAAAACCTTTAGCAATATTCTCTCCCACTACGCAATTGGGCACCAGTTCCTGTGGTATGTGGACCGTTATGTCTCCAGTGGACACTGCTAGTTCGCTGCCAGCATTATTGTTGGACTCCATTTGTTTGGCGTTTATGCCCAATTCTCTGATACTAAGCTCATAGGTCATTCTCCTCTCCTCCATGGCCAGTCCCTCTCTTGTCATTCTCCCCTCAGATTCCATCTTTAGTTTGGACAGGTGCAATTTGAGCTCCATTTCTGTCCTTCAGCTCCTCTGTGGACAGACATACTGCTCCATGCCCCATCCTGGGCATTCCCTGAGCTTGAGATTAGCTCTCCTTGCAGTGCAGGATCCAGGGCTGAGTTCACAATCTCCTCATTCTTTGACTGTTCTCCTCCCTCCTCATTATCATCACCATCATCATCAGCTGAGGTGGACTGCCACCTCTGCACTTCCTCAAAGGCCCTGACGGCTACGTGAAGATCCAGTGTGGTAGCCTTCTTGTCTGCCTTCAGCCCCTTTTGTTTGCAGAGTTTTAGCAGCTCAGCCCTGCTGAGGTTGTCAAAACTGCACAGCTCCAACTTCACGGTAAAGAAAAAGTGAAGGTGAGACACATACTTAAAAAGGATAAAACACAGTCAATTGAAAACTAAGGAAATTTTAAAAAGAGGTCCACTCTGGTGTCAAATTATTGTTGTTTTTTGTGTAACACCAATCTCTGTATCATAGAGCACAAATACAAGTTTGGATCCATATAGCTAAACCCCTATGTAAGGAATTAGGATGCTGGTTGGCTGGGTTGTGAGCCCTGGCCAAGAACAGCCACAATACCTGACAGGGTGAAGCACAAAAGTCACTAAGTTAACCTGTGTTTAACCATGGGTAGCATGACACAAAAAGCAGTCAGGCTTAACATAGAGGCAATGTGTAAAGTATTTAGGCAGCTAACAAAATGATAAAGTAAAAATATAAAACAAGAACAATTCCAAATCAATGTAGAAAAATAGACTTGATTTTAATACATAATGTGACACCAAAACAACACAAATCCAATCAGTAGACTGGAGTTATGAATTTATAAAAATTTGAGTGAAAATAGCACCAAAAAGCACAAAGCGTCACTTGCGGCCATCTAGTCGTGTAAGACTGGGTGAAAGTTACAAGTTCAGGCCGGCCTTGATGGAGTTCGGGCGTAATACAGGAACCAGGTTATCCCTGCTGAAATGCTACATTCACAGTCCAGCGCAAAGAGTTATGTTCAAGGTAAAGGAGACTACAAGGACCAGGGAAAGCGTCACGGATGGCTGTCAAAGTAAAAAAGAAGAGCAGGCCGGGCATCGCTCATGGTCGTGTCTGTAGCGCAAAGATCCCATTGGACAATGTGAACAGTCGTTGTAGTGCTTCACGTTACCGGCCACCATGAGCTGTCGATGCTGTAGCACAAGGAGTCAGTTTGCTGGAACTTCACATTAGTCGTTGGCGCAGGTAGCATGATTTTGGCCCAGCTCCGCCACCCCATCCGGCCAGCAGATGGCCATTCAGGCACCTCTAATCCCTCTATTGTGTAACTGTCTAGCAGGAATTCACAAAGTCTGTGAGTTTCGCACAGTCATGTGACCCAGGGGAAGCTGGTGGCACCAAATGGCTAAGACAGGAAAATGCTTTCTACAAGTGGCATTTCAAAATTATAATTTTTAATCCGACTTTACCATTAAAGAGAATTTCTAATTACAATTTCATAGATCCCAAACATGAACTACTTATCTGACCCCCAAAAAATGTTAGGCCTTATTAAATGTAATAAGACAACTCACTATTATCCTATGAGATAGGTAGACCTCACTGTAATGAAAAACAAATTTAGGAGTTTTTCACCGCCAGGACATGTAAAACCTGAAAGTATATGTCAACCTTTTAATTACAATGCATCCTGCCCTATGGGCTACTTAGGGCCTATGTTAGGGGTGACATATATGCAATAAAAGGGGAGTTTAAGGCTTGGCAAGGGTGTTATATTGCCAAGTCGAATTGAAAACTGCATTCAGGCCGCAATGGCAGACCTAGTCCCATTAGTAGAATTTATTCTACAGGCCTTGGGTATATGGTATACCACTCTACTAGAGACTTATAAGCAAACTAAAAATGCCAATCAGGTGTAAACCAACTTAACCATGTCTAGGGGAGTGAGCTCAAGCACTTTAGCACTGGTAAAGCCTTAAGGCCAATATATACAAAAACAGACAAAATGTTTAGGGGAAGACCGCCCTAAGGCTGGCAGGTCACCCAATGTGAGAAACTGGGTTGCCAGCTGACTGGGGTGAGAGCAAGCCCTTTAGCACTGGTTACCAGTGGTGAAGTGCACAGATTCCTAAGGCCAACAAAAATGAGAGAGAAAAATGGAGAGAAAAAGGCAAAAGGTCTCGAGTGAACCTGCAAAGTGGGGTTGGAGAGGGGGCCTCCAATAGGGGAATAACAGGTTGATCCTGGAAAGGAACAATGTTACTTGGAGGCCAGAGCTCATAAAGTTCAAGAGGGTTGTCTTTAGGAGAGGGGGAATTGCAGATGGACAGTCAGGGAAAATGATGTATTAGTGGGGTCTTACATCTATAAAATATATGGTGCTGCCATGGATAGTAATCATCTGATGCACACTGCATTAAAGTGGCCTTTTCACACATTATGTGGTCAGTGGTTATTGGCTTGGTCCATCTAGCCCACATTTAAATGTTGTCTGTGGCTCCCTTTTCTATGATCTTAGATGAGGTCTCTAAAGAGAAGAACATAAATTGAATAGTATGAAAGTACTGAGGGATAGCAAGTGTAAATATATAAATGTAACAGCACTTCGATGCTAAGGCCGGCACGCACAATATAAATCTCCATATACATACATACATACATACATACATACGTACATACGTACATACATGCATACATAACACCTGGGCATGAAAAGGAAGGAAGGGAGGGACCGATGGAGGAACATAGGGAGAGACAGGTGACTGTAGGTATAGACAGATTAATGGATCAATGGAGAGAAGGAAGGCTTGATGGATAGAAACATTGAAAGATAATAAGGATAGACAGAGAAAAAGAAGAAAGGGTGGTGAATACGATGGGTGGATGACCACAGTAAATTACATTTTGGGCACAGAAGGCACCCTTTGATAAAATTGGTTTCAGAACGAATGCTGAACTCGCTCCCTCCACTCAACGTCTTTCAGGATATGGTTAAAAGTGGGAATACTGCGTAGTGCATGACACCGTCTCTGCTGCAACACTTCAACAGGGTCGGATAAGCAGTACAAGCAATCGACTTTTGCCAAAGGGGCTATAAGCAGAAGTCAGCTGATGGACCATTTTTTGGATGAGGACAAACAGCAGCACCACATGTCTCAGCTGATTTTGACGATGTCGCATAACTCAAAAGGGTGTGTCAGCTTTACATAAGTGTTAGTCTGACCATTCATTGTCATTTACATAATGCCTGTGGGCAGGCCGAGCAGGCACAGCATGCAGTGTATTTCCTCACGTCCCTGAGAGGTGATTCTTTGAGTAGCAAAACTACAAAGTCTTTGGTGTGGGGAGGAGGCTCTTGTGTCTCACAGAAGCCACACTGGTTCAACAGACAAGATGCAGTTGCCTGCTGCTAACATTCACGGATTCAAATTGGGAGTTTCATTTCAATGATGTGCTGTGGCCAGCTCAAGAGCAAAGCAACCAGAGAACAAGCATTATCAAAACCAGGAGGTCTTGCCTACAGTCAAGCTTCATAGATGCAGCTGTGCATGACTTTAAGTTAAAAATAAGCAATATGATGTGGCTAGCAAGGAAATTTAAGTTACAAAGCAATGGTAAGCAATGGACAGAATGAATTCTTAGTGAAGCTTTCTGAATGTCCTCAAGTTGTTGTTAGCTGTCTGGTAGACTTCAACCTAAAAAGTAGCTCCAAAACCATGAGCAGTGGAAAGACACAAGTACTTGGAAAAGCTCAATGAGAAAGACAAACCCACGAAGAGGAAGTGAAGTGAGAACGTGCTGACCAAAGGAAGCAAAGAAATGACAGTGATGATTAAGCAGACCAAGTGTAGGCAATGGTCCGGCTCCAAGCCCAATGTAAGCTAACAGAATGTCTCAGAAGTGACAGAACATGTATTGTCTCAGGATAGACCTAAAAACCACTAAGAACCACAGAAGTTTTAAATAAATTCAAAGAAAAACATGGATAGAAATGGTGAAAAGAATACACTTTTTTGGACATGTTACTGATAAAAAAACATATTCACCTCCATCTTGGGATAAAAGGGGAGAAACAAGGGAGGGATGGAGAAAGGAAAGGAGAGAGAGACAAAAGGAAATGAGGGATGAACAGATGGGGATTTCACATAGGTTCTCATTATCCTAATGAGACTACTGGATTTGGGCAGCAGAATCACTAGTACTGCAGGGGACTGAGACTGACCCCAAACCAGGTGACACCTTTCGGCCTAATCTGGGTTTTGTTCCAGCTAACTAGCAGTGCCTCATCTCCACCCAAGAGCAGGGATGATTGGGCAACCGAGCACATGACACAATTGACTCCTCAGGGAATCGTGGTCACTCAGATCTCATCTGTTTCTCTCAGTTACATAAGTCTCACATATGCAAGGACAATCAGAGGCAGAGTATAGTTCAATAAGGTTTCACTGAAGTAACTGCATCTTAAATAATAAAGCATGAAGTTCCAAGAAAGGATTCCCACGTAAGAGTGTGTAAGTAGAGACAAAGCATACCACTTTTGCCGGCAATCTATCTTAATGCAGCTCTGAGAAAACCACAGAGAGAAAGAAATGTCTTGTTTAAGAACGCAGTGCTGGCATAGGCAAAGAACAGCTAGATAGAGAAAATAAAACAAGACCGAAAAAGTGGCTATTGTTAAAATAATAAAAATAAAGCTGAATAAAATATATCTAGGTTAAAGTGCGTAGTGGCAGGCCTAGTTTGCTAAAATAACGAGTATGAAGCTATAACTAAAATGGCTTCACAAGAGAGAGATTAAAATCAAGACAAAAGTGAGGGATAAAAGTGAGGAAAAGAGAAAAGAGAGGTGGGAAGAACATCATTTTGGGTAAGCAGATTGTAGGAAAGTGCTTGATGTGATTTCAACTGAAAGAGCACTAGGTTCCTACCAACCTGGTCCCCAGTCACAGATCTCTCTCCCAAAACTACACAGTTGCTTTCCCATTTGGCAAAACCTTTAGCTCCCTCTGTAAGTCCCTAGTAAATAGCACCTCTGGTACCTAGGGCCTGGGGAACTAAAGTGGGTCCCTAAGGGCTTCATCATGAATTGTGCCACACGAAGAGGCCCCCCCCCAAGCACATGACAGACTGCCATTGTGTGGGAGGCTGGCCTGGTGTAGTGGGTACCTATGGTACTTACACCTTATACCAGGTCCAGTTATCCCTTATTAGTGTAGTGTCTAGAGGCCAGGCTCTCTAGAGGTAGCTGTGGATGAGCAGCCAATGCTTATCCAGGAGACATGCAAAGCTCATCCAATACAACTGTACTCACACACATGAAAGAAAACACTCAGTGTTACAAAAATAATCGGACTTTATTTTGGTGACACAAATACCAGGATAGAATGCTGGGGGATGGAGCTTCAAGATGCACAAAGATCTTGGAGGAAGGGTCCCAACAAGCCTTGGCAGCTGCAAAAGACGTGGTGCATGGGGTACTGTCTTGTGTAGGGAGGCAAGGTCTTACTTCCACCAAAGTTGGAAAGCTGGAATAGAGGACCATCAGGACCACTTCAGTCCACCACCCATGATGCAGGATCCACGCAGCTCAGCAGGAGAGGGGATCCACACAGCTGGTCGTTGTTGCAGTTGGTGCCTGCAGAAGCAGGGAAGTGACTCCTTCACAGCAATGGCCATTCCTTTTTCCTTCTGAGGCAGACTGAAGATGGGCTGTCCTCAGAGGATGCAAGACAGGGAAACTGTTGCAGTTGCTAGCAGGACCCAGAGATACAATGTTGCAGGAGGCATCTTGCTCCTTTGTTGCAGCTTGTAGGGTCCTGAAGAGTCCAGATGCAGTTTCTTCTGTGAGAAATCAAAGTGGAGAGTACAGAGGATTCCTGCTGGAGTCTTGCAATCCGAATCTGAGGAACCACCCAAAGAAGAGACCCTAAATAGCTCTGAAAGGGGGATTGGTCACCTAACCAGGTAAGCACCTATCAAGGGAGGGCTCTGACGTCACCTACTGGCACTGGCAACTCAGATGCTCCCAGAGTTCCCTCCCAACCTTGAATCCAAGAAGGCAAAACCCAGGGACCCTCTGCAGGAGCTCTGATCACCACCCCTGTGGTGGTGATGGACAGGGGAGTGGTCACTCACCTTTCGTTTGTCCAGTTTTGCGCCAGAGCAGGGACTTGAGGTCCCTGAACTGGTGTAGACTGGTTTATGCAAGGAGGGCACCAAATGTGCCCTTCAAAGCATTTCCAGTGGCTTGGGGGGACTGCCCCTCCCCAACCTGTGACACCTATTTCGAAAGGGAGAGGGTGCAACAACCCTCTCCAAAAGGAAATCCTTTGTTCTGCCTTCCTGGGCTTGAGCTTCTCAAGCAACAGGAAAGCAGAAACCTCTCTGGGAGGTGGCAGTAGCTGGGCTGCCTGGAAACCCTCAAAAGACTGAAATGGCAATACTGTGGGTCCTCTAGGGAGCCCCCAGAGTGCATGGAATCATACAACCAATGCTTGCAAAAGCCTTGGGGTATGATTCCAACATGTTTAATACCAAACATGCCTATGTTCGGAGTTACCATTATGTAACTGGAC
Organism: Pleurodeles waltl; assembly: GCF_031143425.1. Lineage (NCBI taxonomy): Eukaryota > Metazoa > Chordata > Amphibia > Caudata > Salamandridae > Pleurodeles > Pleurodeles waltl. The sequence goes on from NC_090449.1 coordinate 439,980,528, forward strand.
ATAGGTAGTGACCTATGTCCTGTACACACATAAACTGCATCCCCGCACTTATGAAGTCTCGGAAAATGGGCCTGGAGTTCATGGGAGTACATCTGCTAGTGCAGGGGTGCCCTCCCACACACATGTACTTTGCACCCTGCCCTCTGGGCTAGACAGCCTGCCATAGGGGTGACTTATAAGTGACCTGGTGTAGTGAAAAGTAAAGTGAAAGGGTGTTTGCACCTTTTCACGCAGGCTGCAATGGCAGTGCTGCAGAAGCCTTTGCTTGGGCTCCCTATGGGTGGCAAAATATTGGCTGCAGCCCATAGGGATCCCCTGGAACCCCAATGCCCTGGGTACCAAGGTATCATATACTAGGGTCTTATAAGGGGGCACCGGTATGCCAATTGTGGGTGAAATACAGACTTTTGGGAGAGAGAGCATAATCACTGAGGTCCTGGTAAGTAGGATCCCAGTGAACACAATCAAACACACTGATATCAGGCAGAAAAAGGGGGTAACCATGCCAAGAAAGAGGGTACTTTCCTACACATCGCAGGCTGTGCCTCTTGGTGCAGACAAAAGTGAAAGCACGACATGGCACAAAGCCAGTGTGTCCTATTCCCTAACACTGCATGCAATATATGTAAGTCCTCCCTCTATCAGGCCTTACAGTTCTAAGGCAGGGTGCATTATATCACAGGTGAGGGCATATCTGCAAGGGGTGTGGCCAAGCAGTGAATGGTGTATGACGGAAGACCCAGCAGCTCTGGAGTGCCCGGGTCCAACCGACCCCATCCTGTATTGAGAATTGCCTCTGCGGAGGAGTGAGGTTCTTCATTATGCCCCTGAAAGAATGAGGGACTCTATGCTGAAGCCTGAAGCATGAATATAGTAGTCTGGGGTAAGACTGATGACCTGGGCCGTGGATGCACGTCCGTCTAAGATGGCGGCCGCCTTTCAGGTTGGGCTGTGAGGCCACTGAGATACCTGGGCACTGTATTACATGAGTGGAGTGATTGAGAGAGTGATTCTGCTTACGGAGGCCTGGGGTAGAGGTTGTCCAGGTACTGTAGGCGCTGTGCTGAGAGTGCCCCCAGTGGGAGGATTTGGATGAGGGCCTGCCGGTGGCTCTAGACGCAGTGGATGAGTCTAGGGTGCTGTGTTGGCCTTAGCTGCCCTTGCCTGAAGCCACTCACCTAACTGTGGGGTGAACCGGGGGAGCGCACATCTGTAGGAGGGCCTGGGCCTCCCCTGAACCTGATTGCACTTGAGTAGCTCGGGTCCTGCAGCAGGACAACGGCCTAGAGGCCTCGGGCCGGAGCGGTGTTGACACCACCTACTGGGAAGGCAGCCATTGAGCAAAGGCTGCCTGCAAGTGGCAGTGTGCCACTCTGAAAGAGACCCTGCAGTTGCCACCCGTCACCGACCCGCTCATGGAGGGCCCTCTTGACAAGAAATAAGGCAATGACGCTTGAGGTGAGGACACGGGGAGAGAGACAGTGCTCGGGAGGTGTGTCCTGTGTGGCGGACTCGGGAGAGGCATTGAGGCACCACTGATTACTCCTCTCCTTTCCCTGACCTCCTCAGCGACAGAAGGAGAGAACTGAGAAATGTGCTGTTGCTGAGTGGGAATAGGAGTGATGGCTGGCGGGGGCCCTTGAGGACAATGAACAGTGGGGGGATGCTCTTGGTGGCCCTGTCTATCCACCTTTGAGGCATCTCTGTTGTCAGTAGGCTTTACACCTTGGCACACCCTAGGGAATGGAACATCCCACTGTATAAGTCTGCTGCCCCTGGCGCAAGCTGCTGAGTACAAATCCTGGACCTGCCTCTTTGTTTTGAAAGCAAGCTCTGCTGAGGAGTCCACTGGGCTGCCTGGGGATCAGAGTTGGACTTACTGGAACTGTTTCACTTCCGGAGCACCTCCCCAACCATGGTCTAGCCCTCCACCCCTTAGTGATACACTGTGAGCAAGAGCACAAGAAATGGGACGTGGATTAGGGGGACCCCCTCACGATCCAGCGCTGACCCCGTACACTCAGAACACATAATGCCACTGCCTGGTGGACCTACGTTCCCTACTCCCACCCTTCAGAATATGTTACAGGCCATTGCTGCATCAAGGGAGGATCTAGAAATTAAAATTAACACATTGATCTTAGATTAAGGCCTCCTACGCGATGACCACTGGAGGCTGGCGGAGCAGATCACTGCAGCCGAGAGGGAGCTCTCTGAGATGACCCCAGCGGTGACGGCAGCTGGCAAATGATTGAACTCCATTGGATCCCGTCTGAGCGCCCTTGTGAGAAGCTGGCCTGGTTTGTAGTGGGTACCTGAGGTACTTAGACCTTATACCAGGTCCAGTGATCCACCTTAGTGAAATGTAGGCAGTGTCTAGCAGCTTAGGCTGTCTAGAAGTAGCTGTTGCAGAGCAGCCAAGGCTGAACTAGGAGACATGCAAAGCTCTTGCAATACCACTTATAGTTACACAGTATGTATACACAAGCAAAGACAATACTCAGTGTTACCAAAAATAAAGGTACTTTATTTTAGTGACACAAGGTCTTAGAGGCAATACTCCCTCTGAAGGTAAGTATTATACACAATATATACACTAGTAACCAAAATCAGGTAAGTACACAGTCATAAAATAGTGCAAACAGTGAAAAACACAATAGATTGCAATAGGCCTAGGGGCAACACAATCCATATACTAAACTAGGGGAATGGAAGTCGGATTCTCCCCTAGGCAAGTGTAGTGTGTTGAGGGGCACTGGGAGTGTATGATAACACCAAAGGTAAGTAAACTACCCCACCCCAGAGCCCAGGAAAACAGGAGTAAAGTACAGCAAGTTTCCTCAGAACACACTTGTAATGAAGAATTATGCAAGAACCAAGCAAAACTGCAAGCAACCAACAATGGATTCCTGGACCTGAAGACCTGTGGAGGGAGGAGAGAAAGTCCAGAAGTCGATGAAGAGTCCAGGAAGAACAGGAGCCCCTGCCAACCTGGAAGAAGGTGTAAGAGTGGATTCTCTGTCTGGAAGAAAAGTACAGAAATGCACCAAAGAAGACAGCTGCGGGTTCCTGCTTGGTGCAAGAGATGTCCCACGTCGAGTCGTTGGATGCAGACTGTTTGCGTTGCTAGAATCCACGAACAAGCCTTGGTTCACGCAAGAACGTATTTTGCATCAAAGAGGTGTGGCCCGGACCCAGGAGGGACCTGGGGTTCTCAACTCGGACTGAGGAGACAGAGGAGGCTCTCACCACTTCAGAGAGCCCGCCGAAGACCAGGCAGCACCCCTAGGAGTCCCAGGACACAGTGACAAAGGAGTTGCAAAGTGCAGTCATCGCAGCACTACACAAAGGGATCCTACACTGCCAGAGAACATCCCAGGCTGGCCTGGCTTGTAGTGGGTACCAGATGTACTTACACCTTGTGCCAGGTCCAGTTATCCTTTATTAGTGTAGAAGAGGTGTTTCTAGCAGCTTAGACTGATAGAAGGTAGCTATGGCAAAGCAGCTTAGGCTGAACTAGGAGACATGTAAAGCTCCTACTATACCACTGGTGTCATATGCACAATATCATAAGAAAACACAATACACAGTTATACTAAAAATAAAGGTACTTTATTTTTATGATAATATGCCAAAAGTATCTCGGTGAGTACCCTCAGTATGAGGATGAGAAATATACACAAGATATACGTACACAAACCAAAATTATGCAGATAATAGCAAAAGGAAGTAATGCAAGCAATGTAAAGTTACAGTAGATTGCAATAGGAGCACATAGATATAGGGGCAACACAAACCATATACTCCAAAAGTGGAATGCGAACCACGAATGGACCCCAAACCTATGTGAACTTATAGAGGGTCGCTGGGACTGTACTAAGCCTTTCTGGGTAATTGATTGAGGGCTGGACAAACTGAAATATGGGCTTGTCATCATAAACCTGCTATTTCTTTGTAGTGAAAATATGTGAATGGTCAACTGTAAAATAAGGAATGTTTGCCTAAAGCATAATATTTTGTATAAAAGAGAAGGTTAGCTTTGCAAAGGGAGCAGTCTCCTGAGAATATACACTGTGTTGTACTTCTAGGATACCTGTTGCTGGCTGCAGCCAATAAACAAGATCTTTGACTTCACCAAGAAGACTCTGTGTTTCTGTAGTCTGAAACAGGAAGGACTCGAAGTCTTAGGGTGTGTACCCTGGCACCGCTGGGTTCTGAAAAACCCAGTACTTCATTTGGCACCCAACGTGGGGCGATTTATGCGGTACCAGTCCAAGCCAGAGGTTCATGAGGAGCTTCGTGTGAAAATTCTGGAGGAAGGCCGCCACTTCATCGACCCCTGTATGTCGACGTGGTCCGAAAGACTTTGCTTTGAGGTTCCCCGCTTTCTAACGGCTACGAAGGACTGCTGCCCTGACTATCGCCCTGTTTTGGACCCTTGATGATTTGGTAGAGCGAAACGATAAACGAGTCTTCTGGTCACGTCATTGATACCTCAGTTAAGTATAAGTGGAGTGTCTCCCAGTCCTTAGTTTGGTTCTTAGTTTGGTATCCCCTTGGGATCTTTGATTTGGAACTTGCAAGTACCAAAGCCGAGGGATTCGTGTATTCACAAGACTATCGTATTCGATAATCCTTTGAAGTTTGAAGCTAGACTAGAGAGCGAAGATGCCTGGTTTTAGCAGATATGGAAATTTGTTTTGTCTTGGTTATAATAGGGATTCCCGATTGGAGGACTCGTGTCCGGTTCCTCCGATTGGAACTCCAACCTATGAACTATATGTGAAACATGGCATAGGCCCCCTCACATATAATGAAGTATGGATCCGATACACCAGGAAAGATGGTGTTTTAAAATGGCCCCAATATGGTAGTTTTGACACAGAGATTCTGAATAATCTGGAGGTTAAACTTTTTAAGAAGAAAGCCCGGCCGGCGATGTTTGACTCTTTACGCCTATGGCGTAAGGAAGCCAAACAGAAGGAAATTAAATTAGCAAAGAGAAATAAGAGGGATGAGGGTATCTCGATAATGCAAGCTGCTATGCAGTTTAAAGATGATGAAGAAGAACAGATGAATGAGCAGTTGCACAGGCAACGTAAATTGGTGACCGATAAATGTTATCCAGTTCTTCCGCTTCTTCAGCAAGATGCAGCAAAAGAACTTGAGAAAGATCCTTTAATGTCGCACTTGTTGAGGTCGCCACCCCCTTATGCGCAGAATGCTACAGCACCTCCGCAAAAACTTTAGCTGTGCAACCTCCGGTTATTGTGCCTCAGGTTCTTCCACAGCCGCCAGCTCCTTTTCAGTTGGCTCCTACTACTATGGCGCAGCCCCTTCAAGGGCCGCCGACTTCGCTACCTGCTCCATCTGTACCTCCTACAACTTTATGTACTACATCGACTGCCTCTTCTGGTGTTCTTCCTGATACTGCCTCTGCGTCTGCTTCTGCGTCTGCCTTGCCTCCCTCTGTTTTTCCTCCTGTTCTTTCATCAACTTCTCCTTCTGTCCGACAGAGAATGACAGATACTGTTGCCAGCCTTATATTTCCTCTCTTTGGGTCGTCTGGTGTACCCCAGATTCGGAGCGTAAGCAGTCGCGTAGTCAACTGCCTAATTCTCAAGAGAAAGAAATTTTGGACCGTATGGCGCGTAAATGGGTTGTTTAGCCTTTGAGATACGATGTAGAGTCTGTTATGGATGTCTTCCGTCAATGGGGAGCACCAAAACAAAGATAAGTTTTTGAGAAAATGTGTGCTTTCCTTTGTGAGGAATTGGAAGATAATGATTTGGAAACAAATCCGCCTGATTTGTGCCGTGTACGGTTTGAGTTTCCAAAGGGCACGATTGTGGGTCCCGATGTTGAGACAGCAGTTGCGACGTTGTTGTCCTTTAGGAATAAGGATCCTTCTCAGTCATTGTTCCAAAATGACTCCTCTGTTAAAAAAAAGGTGTGACAGTACCCAATGAGAGAAGTCCCTCCGGTATGGAAGGACGCTGTTGAGGCTGATGATGCTAATCACATTGATGCTGTCCCAGCTCATTTTCAGCGTGTTTGGGTACATGTTCCGTGGAAGCGAGCTGAAGTTTTAGCCCTTAAGCAGACTTTGCCTGATCCCCGTAAAAACCCTGCAGGGTATTATAAGGAATTATCACAGACTGCAGACTCATGCATTATGAATTTAGCCGACATAGACATGTTATTTGGGAATGTTGTTCCACAGCCTTTGTGGGGATTGATTCGCCATACAGATCATGCACAAGAGTTAGGTGACTCATGGGCTAATATTAGTGCTGCAAATGATAGACAAGTTGGTGGTGCCAAGCCTGAGCCTTTGGTAGCAGAACTGCCTGCTAGGATTATTACTTACATGAAGACTTTAATGCCTGCGATGCGTGTGAATTGGGATAAATTGTCTGCGTGTAAGCAGAAGAAAGATGATACAGTGTCTGATTTCTTCACCAGGTTTGAGTCCAGCCACGTTATTGCCAATTTCAGTAGAGACAGATGATGTTGAACAACATGATTGTTTTCTTAGGACAGAAGAAGAAACGAAAGGGAGAGTAGATCTTAAAGATACTCCTCTTGTAAAGTGTGATGGTACCTTATGGGTGGATGGTTCATGCTTCAAACTTCCGAATGGTGATACGACTGCAGCATATGCTGTTACAACTTTGCATACGATTGTTGAAGCTGCACGTATACCACATAATTCAGCTCAAGCAGCAGAGCTGATTGCACTTACAAGAGCGTGTGTGTTATCGAAAGGAATGAAAGTGACCATATATACCGACAGCCAGTATGCGTTTGGTGTGGCCCATAGTTTTGGACGATTGTGGAAAGAACATGGGTTCCTGACTTCGCATGGAACTAAAATTCAGCATGGTCAGTTGGTGAACGAGCTTCTTGAGTCACTGACCTTGCCATTACAAGTTGCGATTGTGAAATGCAGTGCACACAAGAAGGTTACTGATGATGTCGGTTATGGCAATGCATTTGCTGACGAAATCGCAAAAGAAACAGCAAAAGATGTGATGAATCGAATGTATGTTGCAGGCCCCGCAAGATGGGTTGGTGACGTTGGAATATGTGAAGATACGATAGAGGGTGTGAAGTCTATTCAAGCTGAAGCTTCAGAGAAAGAATTGAGCGTGTGGAAAGAAAGTACGGGTAAATTGGATGAAAATGGTTGTTGGGTTGACTTGTCAGAACATCAGCGATGGTTGTTACCCGATGCGTATGTGCTTGCAGTGGTGACAATGGCTCATGGAATGGCCCATATCAGTGTGAAAGGGATTTGTAAGTTGTTGGCTCCAGTATGGCAAAATGCTGGAATTCCTAAATGTGCAGAGAATGTGGTCAAGAATTGCATGGTGTGTCTGAAATACAATCCTGGTAGGGGAACCCCAACTCCAGCTGGTCATTTTGCGCCTCCAACGTATCCGTTCGAGGTTTTGCAGCTAGATTTCATCCACATGGAAAGGTGCAACAATCTGAAATACGTACTCGTTGTTGTTTGTGCCTTTTCAAGATGGGTAGAAGCATATCCCTTAAAAGACAACACTGCCTTATCCACAGCTAAAGCCCTTGTCAAAGAATTCTTCCCTAGGTTTGGAATGCCAAGAATGGTCTGGAGTGATAATGGGAGTGAATTTGTGGGTCGAGTGATGAAAAGAGTATGTGAAGGGCTAGGTATCCAGCAAAAATTCCACGCTGCAAATCACCCCCAATCAGCTGGACTAGTAGAGTGCTATAATGGCACGCTAAAACTGAAGTTGGCAAAGATACAAGCGAGCTCTGGTCTTAAATGGCCTGACGCTCTGCCTCTAGCACTCCTATCAACAAGAACGACTGTGCATTCGCGAGTGGGACTTAGTCCCTATGAAATCGTGTTTGGCCACCCGGCCAACATATGGGGAGTGCCAAGACCAACAAAATTCAGTGAGATCGAACACCCTGTACTGCTTGATTATTTGTATGAATTGACGGCTAAATTGCGTTTTCTACAACAACAGGTTCACGATACTCTGCCTCAGGTCTCTGAAGCTCCAGGACATCTTATCGATCCTGGATCATGGGTGCTGGTCAAGAACTTCCAGCGGACAAAGAATGACCAGCCCCGTTGGACCGGCCCCTACCTCGTCCTTCTCTCAACAAGATCAGCTGTTCGAGTGGAAGGGAAAAAGAACTGGATCCACGGCGTACACTGCAAGAGAGTCCCATTTCCTCTACCGTACGACCGGTGGGTCCAGGAGGGGATCGCTGACTCTGAGACTGAGACTGTGCCTCGTTTTTTGCCATTTAGCAATGCACGTGTAAAAGGCACAATTTCTGAACAAGAAAGTGACAATAATTTGCAAGAAGCTGTGCCACCGTCAATTCGATTGAACACTACAGAGCCTGAACTCTTGTTCCAGAACCAGACAGTTCCTGGAAAAAGCCGTTATAATTTGAGACCAAGAACTAAGGACAAATAATTTTTTTCCTGTTCCTTTGCTATTTTTTTGAAAGTGCAGCTCTCTCATCTGAGAAACTTTCTTATTTTTGTTTTTTTCTTTTCGAACCGCCATCCGGGTTCAGCTGTAGGGTCGTGGTTGCCCAAGTCTTTGGAGTGCAGCTGAAGACGTTAGGTCGACAGTTCTGGTCGGTCTAAGGGAGTTGCCCTGGACTGACAGAAGCATTCCCTAGCATAGAACACCCTACCACCACGAGCAGCAATTAGAGAAGATGGAGTTTTTCAAGAATGAGAGACCTGCCAGACAGATGGACTTTAAAGCCAGAATGGGTATAATAATGACAAAGAAACGATTTTTGATATTATGTATTTTCATGTTGCTCAGTGTAATGACGTTTTTAATAGGATATGTTTTATTCTCTTGTCAAGTGACATTTGCACCCATTACTCAGCCCATACCTCCTTCTACTGTTTCCTCGCATTCTTTTCACCCCCTGCCTGAACACGAGTCTGCCAGAAGATTAGAGTTTGCCAACAATTCATTCATTCAGCTTCTACACCAACACCAATTAGTAGTGAACACAACTAACTGTTGGGTGTGTGGTCTTATGCCCCATACTACTGATAAAGGTATCCCTTATCTAGTCCTACCTTTCAGCCATAATGGTTCTGTGTGGGCATATAGAACGGTGTTCATATACGCGGATGAAGCCAACCCCCTATGCTCTGTGAAAGATAATCCTAAGAATAGTGCTCTAGCTAAGGGTATAGTAGATATGATTAGGGAAGATATTTCCTATGAGACTATCCCGAGAGATGAGACACTAGCATATATTGGATGGAACGTAACAGGATATGGAGTTACTCTGAGTGGGAACCAGCGAGCAAAGAGATCCTCCCCGATTTGGATTGTACCCCATCAGGGTCACCTATGTCTGCAAGGTAATGGCAAGAATCCCAGAGCTCAGTTAGGGAAAAGTATCTGCACTGAAACATATGTTTTTGCGTCTCAGACTTCTCCTTCGTTCTTAGCAGCTAAGGGTACCTATTTCATCTGCCATAATAGAGCCTATACATGGTTGCCTCCTGACTTCTCAGGCACATGTTTTGTTTCGTTCCTGTTACCTCCCACCTACACGGCCGTGGCAGATTACCATAAGACAAGGATGGTTCGAGGTGTCATAAATAAAGAAGACACTACCGGACAAGAATTTGGAGATTTCGCAAAGGGTTTTCTGCCGTTTTGGGGCCCTATGGTTAACATCAGGAACATAATGCAATTGACAAAGGTGGTTGAATCCACGGTAGTTGAAACCGCCGGTGCCCTTAGTAATTTGACTGCTGAGCTCCAGTCGGATCGCCTTATGACTCTTCAGAACAGGGTCGCATTAGACGTCATACTTGCAGACCGAGGTGGAGTATGTAAAGTGATCCAATCAAGTTGCTGTGTTTTCATCCCAGATAACGCTCCGACAGTCTACCAGGCCATTTCCAAACTGCATAAGATCTCCGAGTCTATTCACGTGGATAAAGGAGATTGGTCATTGATGGGGTGGTTCTGGGAGCTGATATCCGCCTGGGGATGGAAGACTCTGGTAGTCATTGGGATGATCTTAGCCATTCTTTTCCTGTCCTGTCTGTGTGTACAGTGTGCTCCTGCAATATGTGGCCTCTGTGCTACATCGTGTGTAAGAAAACCTGTATCAAGGGACGAGCTAAGTAATAGGATGATGCTACAGCAACATCTCAACGACTTTATGAATATAGACCTGGACTCAGATTAGCGTGAGTATAGGTTATTGCCTATGTAAGGGCAAAAGGAGGGTCTGTGGTACTGAAAATTCTGGACCCGTGTTATAAACATCGTTGTATCACAACGATTTTGGTATCAGCAGACCAAGAATGATTAGAATAGTATGCACAAGCATTGTATTCATATTCGGTTAACGAAATCACCCGAATATCAGAGTTTCCGTCCTGAACCCTCGTGTTCCATTTAAACGACAGCCATTTTGTGATTGCCCTCACATAGGCCAATGTCTAATGCTGAAAACGAGTCTGAAGGACACGTACACCTTTGCTGACTCCTCTGTGACCTGGGCAAGCTGACTCCACTGCCTGAAGCCAAACCTGTTTGGCGAGTTTCTTTCCCAGTGGCCGAATGAGATTAGTATCAAGGCACAACACATCATAAACCTTTCATCACACACAAACCATGCCTAATCTTACACACACCTGTCTCTGTTTCTTTCTTTATGATTTGCTTTACAAGGAGGAGGTGCCCGTTTATATTGGGGGTCCGTCGATATCTGATGAAAAGTACTAAGCCTTTCTGGGTAATTGATTGAGGGCTGGACAAACTGAAATATGGGCTTGTCATCATAAACCTGCTATTTCTTTGTAGTGAAAATATGTGAATGGTCAACTGTAAAATAAGGAATGTTTGCCTAAAGCATAATATTTTGTATAAAAGAGAAGGTTAGCTTTGCAAAGGGAGCAGTCTCCTGAGAATATACACCGTGTTGTACTTCTAGGATACCTGTTGCTGGCTGCAGCCAATAAACAAGATCTTTGACTTCACCAAGAAGACTCTGTGTTTCTGTAGTCTGAAACAGGAAGGACTCGAAGTCTTAGGGTGTGTTCCCTGGCACTGCTGGGTTCTGAAAAACCCAGTACTTCACAGGTGAAGGTTAGACATATAGGTGACGTATAAGTTACTTAGGTGCAGTGGTAAATCCGTCACATTTGGGACGGATTAACACCTTCCTCCAAAGTTGTAATGAGGCCCTATGTTTTTGTCATTTTACAGCTCGGAAAGGTTGACACTCTGTCAAACCTATGCTTAAAGACTTTGCTATATAAATGGCAAAAGACTTTGGGGGTCATTACAACCCTGGCAGACGGTGTTAAAGCGGCGGTAAGATCGCCAACAGGCTGGCGGTCTTTTTTTCAGTATTATGACCATGGCGGTTACCGCCATGGCCATCCGCCGCTTTCCCGTTCCGCCCGCTGGGCTGGAGACCAGGGTCTCCAGCCCGGCGGCCGTGACAATACTGCCGCCGGTATTGTGACCCGGCTTACCGCCGTGGATTTCCAGCGGTAGGAACCGCCATGAAATCCATGGCGGTAAGCACTATAAGTGCCAGGGAATTCCTTCCCTGGCAATGATAGGGGTCTACCCCACCCCCACCCCCACCCCGACTCCCTCCCCTACACCCCCACAACCCCTGCCACCCCCCAAAGGTGGCAGGGCCCCCCTCCCCACTCCGACCCCCAACATACCATTACTGACACACACCCGACACGCACGCAGGCACCACCAACACACATACACGCACACACACCGACATACATGCCAACATCCACACACACAGTCAGACACGTACACCCACATTCACACATGCACGCACACATCCATACAGACATACATACAGACATACACGCACACATTTTCGAAACACGCATCACCCCCGCAAGCATACACGCACTCACACCCCCCCTACATACACAGACGCACACCCTCATGCACCCACAAAACACCCCCCACCCCCCTCCCCTAACGGACGATCGACTTACCTGTTCTGTCGATCCTCCGGGAGGGGACGGGAGCCATGGGGGCAGCTCTGCCAACACCACACCGCCAACAGAACACCGCCGCGCAGAATCACATGACGTGATTAGCTCGGCGGTGTTCTGTTGGCCTGGCGGTGGAGCAACCTCCACATCCCCGCAGCCAACGGTCATAATGGGCCGCGCAGCAAACCGCCACTACTGGCGGTCTTCCGCACGGCGGTCCCTCGGCGGTCTTCTTAAAAGACCGCTGAGGTTGTAATGACCACCTTTGTCACTATCTAGCTCGGTGTGGATAGCACTGTGCTGATCCAATGCTTAAAAACGTTGCTAGATAAACAGACATTTGAGGTGAGCAAATCTAGAGTGTCGCTGGTGTTGCAGGGTCCTCCTTACTAGAGCTGCTCTTCACCTAAACTTGGGAACTACCCAGAGTTCTCTATTCTTTTTTGCATAATTTATGCATCACTCTAACCCTGAAAGGGAGTTGTTTTGACTTATACTGGGTGGTCCCTTGTGCCTGGACAAAGCTAAAGCTCTCTGATGAGCTCAAATAAGAGCGAAACACGTGTCAAGGGTTGCTTTTACTCATTCCAAGTTGGATTGGATGGTATTTTACCAGTCCAAAGCTGTAATATTGCGCCTGGAGTGGTAAATGGCTTTTGTTATTTTACAGCTCGGCAAGGTTGACACTGTGTCAAACCTATGCTTAAAGACTTTGCTGTATAAATGGCAAAAGACTTTGGTGGTCATTCTAACCCTGGCGGTAAAAAACGCCAGGGCGAATGACCGCGGTAGCACCGCCAACAGGCTGGCGGTGCACCGCTGGGCATTCTGACCGCGGCGGTTCAGTCGCGGCCAGAAACGGAAAGTCGGCGGTGTACCGCCGACTTTCCGCTGCCCTTGAGAATCCTCCATGGCGGCGGAGCGCGCTCCGCCGCCATGGGGATTCTGACACCCCCTACCGCCATCCTGTTCCTGGCGGGTCTCCCGCCAGGAACAGGATGGCGGTAGGGGGTGCCGCGGAGCCCCTGGGGGCCCCTGCAGTGCCCATGCCAATGGCATGGGCACTGCAGGGGCCCCCGTAAGAGGGCCCCACTATGTATTTCAGTGTCTGCTATGCAGACACTGAAATACGCGACGGGTGCCACTGCACCCGTCGCACCTTCCCACTCCGCTGGCTCCATTCGGAGCCGGCATCCTCGAGGGAAGGCTGTTTCCCACTGGGCTGGCGGGCGGCCTTTTGGCGGTCGCCCGCCAGCCCAGTGGGAAACCCAGAATGACCGCCGCGGTCTTTCGACCGAGGTACGGTCTTCTGGCGGTTCCCCGCCCGCCAACATCAGAATCAGGCCCTTTGTCACTGTCTACCTCAGGGCGGATAGCACTGTGTTGATCCAATGCTTAAAAACTTTGCTAGATAAACAGACATTTGAGGTGAGCAAATCTAGAGTGTTGTTGGTGTTGCAGGGTGCTCCTTACTAGAGCTGCTCTTCACCTAAACTTGGGAACTACCCAGAATTTTCTATTCTTTTTTGTATAATTTATGCATCACTCTAACCCTGAAAGGGATTTGTTTTGATATATACACACCCACACCCTCCCCTCCTCCCCTCCTCCTTCCCCCTCCTACCCCCTCCTACCACCTTGTCCCCCTCCTCCCCCCCTCCTCTACACCTATACATCTTCAATCAACCTTCTGGGTGCTTTGATCAGTTGACTTGGTCTGGTTACTGGAAGCTGTCATCTTCAGAGTCAGAGATTTCCAAAGACAGTGAGGAGGTAACAACAGTCACTAAGTTACCGGGTTCAGTCTTTCCTTTACCATCTCTATCTGAAGACCGATGATTCAAAGGCCTAAATTGAGAAGTGTCTCTGGTAACAGATTTCCCTGGGCACTGGGCAGTCACCTTATGTCCCTTGGTAGACACCACGTGGAACTGTTCAGTATCATGTGGAGCATCAGATTTCTTTCTTCGTATCTGTCGGGCGATCACTAAATCTCCTCTGTTAAAAGTGATATTCTTTGCATGTCGCCTCTTGTCTGCATAGGTTTTCATTTTTTTAAAATAATCAGTCCCTTTTATGAATTGTGTTCTCACTGTTTTCTCTTGTTAGTCCATTCAGGCAACCTGGTTGTCATTGCTGTCCCGAACATCAAAGCTGCAGTGCATTCGCATGTGATCGAGTGAGATGTTGAACGATAAGCTTGTAGGGTAGAATTTAATACAGTCTTCAGACTTAGCTTTTCAAGAGTTGCCTCGCTGTACTGCTTTCTTTACCGTACTTATAAAACGCTCAATGAGTCAGTTGGCCTATGGCCATAAAGGTGTGCTTTTCTGAAGCTTCATATTCAGATGCTCCAGGAATTCTTTAAATTCTCGACCTTTAAAAGGCGGACCATTATCAGTCCCCATTGTTCAATGCAAAGAGGCATCTTGGCTTTTGGTTTTCCAAAAATGATCAGTAAAGCTTAATAATCAGCTACCAGCTTAAAAGGCTTTTCTTACACGAATACATGGAAATGTTCACAAGCCCATCCTACGGCCAAACTTTCTTTCTCAGGTTGTGAGTAAGCATGTTCTATTTGGGCCAAACTTCTACAAGCATGTCACAGTATGCCTTTGAGCATATGGGTGTCCACTATGCTATGCAAGGATAGCGGCTACCCCCACTTGGGTAGCTTCAACAACAACCTCTGTATAAATCTTTGGATTGAAGTATGCCATTTTAGCAGCATTTTCAATGGCATGTTTGAGTCTCTTGAAACTTCTCTCACATTCTTGTGACCATTGAAATTATACATTTTTCTTTGTCCCCTATCATAATGGAACAGTTACAGTGTCAAAGTCTTCTATGTGTCTTGAACAGTAACTGGTCATGCCAAGAAATTAATGTACCATTGAAAGATCTCGTGGGGGAGACAGCATTAGACAGTGCTTGCTTGCTTGCACTTCCGCAAGATCAGGTGTCATACCCACATTAGTAAAGAACGTTAGCTTTGTCTTGTGGAACTCACACTTACCTGCATTAAAAGACAATCCAGCATCAGTAACTAAACAAACTTGTGTGAGAGCTCCATCGTGCTCTTTCTGTGTAGCTCCAAAAACTAGTATGTCAACACTATAATTGAACACATTCACAACAGGCTGTGTGATATGTCGAATGACGTCTTGGAACAGTTCTGTAGCCGATTACACACCAAAACTCTGTCTTTTGTATCAAAACAGACCAACGTTGTAAGGTACCTGCAATTTTCTTTTCTGATGCATGTCAACACATATGCGTTCATCTCCTCCATTGTCCTTTTTAGGCACTACCACTATGAGAGAGATCCATGGCATTGGACCTGTAGCACACTCAATAATGTCATGCTTGAATGATGATTGAAGTTCTTATTCAACAGCTTCTTGTAAATGGAAAGCATTTGTCTATGTCTCTATCCAAACAGTCATTTATCACCCATATTTTGCTATTTGGCAATATGGAAAGGTGGTGGTGGTTTCAGGAAGGCGGCAGCATTGTCGACCAGTGTGGAACCTACTGATATTGAGGGTAGAGTGATCTTTGACACTGTTTGCTGATCTTGTTTATACAAACCTTCTCGAAAGTCCTTTGACGTGTGGACCTCAGCATCATCTGTAACCTTATTTGGAACTGTGGCTTCTTTCTTAGGTGCCATGTGAAAACGTCACAAGTCTGACAGTTGCTTTTGGCTCTTTATTCTTTGAAGACCTATAAAGTTGTTCTGAGCCCCACTCTGCAACTTTGTGAGCCACCATGTTTGGGTATGGGAGACTCTGTAAACACAACCCTGGTCACTTCTCCTTCAGCCACTTCACTGAGTGCTGTGGTATGATGGTTCTCTTTAGTGTATTTGGTAAGTCATTTATTTCTTCTTTTCTAAACGTCAGTTTCCACTTCCTGACACCTGGTTGTTCACCACCTTGCAGCGCTTTTGTTCACATCGTTATTTGGCAAGTTATGATTATCTTTGGCTGCGCTTTGTAAACCTGGTTGTGTCCATCTTCAACGTTAACAATCCAAATAGTGTACAAATCCATCTTGAGTGGCAGAGTGGTACCTTTATGTATGGCCTTGTTCATAGTTTCTTGACCAATGATGAGTAGACTTCTCAGTAAAGCTTTATCTTCAAAAGCTTTACATCGGCTGGAGTGCACTATGACTCCACATCCATAAAGCATTGATTCTGTACTTCAACAGTGAAACACATGGCATACAGGAGCAGTTTGCTTGGACCACAACAAACTCTCAGTGAGAGCAATATCGTTCTTCGGGTTACTTATCACCTATCTCGTCGCCAGTTGTAGCATCCTCCTTAGCCTGGGTACCCGCCAATGATTACGCCACACAAGGAGATGAATATTACGCATCTTTATTCTTCTGCGTGTAACTGTGAACTTGCCATTCTAAACCAAGCTTTCATTGCATTCTGCTCTAACCACATCACACTGCAGCGGATTCCATTTGGAGACACAAGCGTTCCATCCTAAAACTCGCAAGGACTGTAGGTGAGCTATAAGGAAATAATGGTATTTCCAGCCTTGAATAACACAACTGGACTTAGAACCTTTAAAGAGCTTAATTCACCTCAAATTTCTAACAAAATTAACCCTGATACTAACCAAACAACGTTTCATGAAAGGTTGCGATGGACAAATGTGGGCCAGCTTTTTCTATGTCTGGACCAATTTGTCGTCCCAATTCGATCCTGTTCTCAGGTAAACAAATAACGCCCATTCACATTCTGATTCACACGTTCTGCACAGCAACTCAAGTTCCCGATGAGTCTGCGTGATGGACACATCACCAGGCCCTTCAGCTTCGAACCTATAATGCCGGGACGCTGGAGGCATGACTTCAGGGCTGCTTGATACATACATATTAATGCAGGTGAGGCAGTGTTTAAATGGGCCGGTACTGAGTACTGGCACTTTTTTTTATTTTGAGTGGGAGAGCACCTGCACTTCTTGGGAAAAACGTTAAACTTTTAATTAGAGAGTACCAGCACTTCTCAGAAATAAGCAGGTACTCTGGTACAGAACACCTGCATTTATATGTTTTCCATTTCAGCACTGAGGTGAGGTGACGTTGTATCGGTTGTAAGCACTTTGTCTCCTAAACAGGTGGGAGTTTGAAGATGCCATCTGCTTCAATAAGATTTTAGTTAGCGATGTTCCCCGTTTCTTTGAAAAGATTAGTAGTTTTCAGAGCCTCCCTGCTGCCTCTGCTCACAATCAGCCTGCGGAGCTTTCGCGCATGCGCACTGCTCTTTGCCCATCCCATCTTGGCCCTAGTTCTCATCGAGGAAGAACGGATAGGAGAGGGGACCGGGAGACGCCAGAAAGGAGCAGGGAACCCCTCCTGCAGCATGGAGAGAAAGGTATGAGAAAGAGGCGGGAGTGCAAAGAACCTCCCGGCGAGATTGCCACAGTCCCCACGATAGTTATGATACGTTCCCCGCCACAGCTTCACCAGCCCCTTCCAAACAGCTGAATATCTGTGTGCTAGACCTGCATTAAACATCGCCACCGCTCACCCCCAACAGATGGATCACCAAATCTTTCTTGCACAACTCCATCACAACCCATTCATCACATCATCCTCGTGAACAGCTGCATTACCCCGTCCTTCCACGGACAGAATGTGTCTACTTACCATGTTCCAAATAGGCATCTCTACACCTCACAGAGTAAACATAAATTCTGCTTTAATATCCGTCATCACTACCTCGATGCTCCTTTGCAAATCATTTAAAGTGCGCCGTCGAGACGTAAATTAGCCCATGCACCTAAAGAGAAAGACTGTTCTCATTTGTGAAGTGCTGGTTTTGCAGCTATCTGTGAATCCCTGCACCTCGCATTGTTTTTTGTATTATGATTACTTTCTTACAACAAAGGTATTGTAAAACAATGTGAGAGCTATTCCCCACCTGGATTGTTAGCCGGGTACAAAAGTGTGTACTGCATTGACTTCCACAAGCTTGCTCTTTACAGCCACCTGCAGTCTCAATGCTAAATCGAATGCATGGCAGCTCAAGAGAAGAACTGTGAGTCTTTCAAAATGGTGACAAGCTATCCATTTCCATACTTCACACTTAAAGATCACAAATGTCTCTTATTCTCATCTATTGTTGCTCTGCTACCAAGTAGCTGGAATGTAAGCTGTTTTTATAGTTTTTGTAACTTGCGGTCGAAGTGCATAGAAGAGTATGGGAAATATAATCCTGAGCGCAATGGTGGAGGGGCCAGTGAGTGTGACGAGGTCCCAGAGATGTGCCTAAAAAAACCTAAATATTCTTCAGTTATTTTGTTGGCATTCCGTTCAGGTAAGTACATATACAATATAATGCACACACTTTAAATGGAAAAAATGCAAGTTAAAGTAATCTGTGGTAAATGCACTCTTTTTATGGTATGTTAAGAAAGCTCATTTGGTCGATGAAAGCGCTGCAGATAAGTGTGTGTCGCCAAACAGCCACAGAACTGAATCCTGGTTGGTGCAGAGGGTGAATATTGATGTGTATTCATACGAAGTCTCAACCTTTGATAGAAAACTCTGTAAACACGTGTTAGTATTGGAGCTGGTCTACGAGACAATGCCCAGTTGCATTGGGCTTAGGGCTTTCTCATTGCTTTATAGTCACTAACATTTGCTCATTCAATCCTCCCCCTTCCAACCCACACCCTTGAAGCCTTTTCATTTTTGTTTTTAATCTTTTTTTTGGGGAAGGGGGGGTTGGGGGGGGGGAAGGAGGACCCGGCAATTGCTGTTTGCTGTTTGCTGTTTGCTGTTTGCTGCAGAACCATTAAGCATTGCCAAAAGGACTACTGCACCAAGAAAATGTGATTTATTTTTTACCAATCCAAGGGGCACTAAATAAAAATAATACGGTGCCTGTCTCATTCCGTAGCGCATATGTGGTGACACATGCCCCACATATGGAATTACATGGCCGACAGAAATGGTAGTGGCAGCAATCCTTTTTTTTCCCCTCATTTTTCCCTGTTTTTGCCAATGCTGTATAGTGTTGGCAAAGCCAATAGGTCGGCAAGACAAGATCTATTGACTTTGCCAGTGACTGCTTTAAAATTTTGTTTCACACATGTGGTATGTTAAGAGGCTACAAAATGTGGAAATATATCTTGTTTTTTTAAACTTAATAAACAGTTTAAAAAATATATTTATAAATAAGCCATCGGACTGTACCTAATATATACCCTTTTTCATAAGTTTCCATTAAAAGGACACACTCCAGAACTCTGCTGGTAACCCCTTAAATTACTTCTCAAAAAGAATAAATCTTTGTCACCTGGAGCATTAAGTGACTCCATCACATAAAGCTGTATACTGGCTCTCAAGAAGCCTGCAGATTTGCCGATTAAGCAATTGAACACATTTACATTTCTTTTACTTAGTACACACGCTGGTGAGAAGGCTTGTTTCTTCATTTACTGTCTCCCTCTCCCCTAGATGTGCATTACAAGAGACCCAATCCCTTCACTTTCAGCAAAGAGGCACCTCAGGGTCATCATTAACCTTACAGGGACAATTCTATATTTTTAACTAAAAGTGTGTAAAACAAAAACAGTTTGGGAACATAATTCCCAAGGATCCCACCCACTTCCCACATTAACCATTAGATATATCCAAATCATTCAGTACACACACATGTGTGCAGCACAGAGCAGTGCCACTCCCCTCTCCTCTCTGAAACCGCCTTTTCATTTTGTTATTACCATTTGAGGCATTTTTGTTATCCTTTGTTGAAAATGTTTCATTTGAATTTAAAGGTAACTTAGCTACCAAAGCCCTGTTTAAAATGAATTTCTTCCAAAAAGAAACATAGAAGAAATTCAAACTGATGTGCAGGAGCGCTCCAGAAAAGCAATTGACAGTAAGGTTGCTCCAAAGTCCACTCGAATTACAGCACTTATACCCTGGTGCCTTGCTCCTAGAAGTTGGGAGAAGTTTCCAGAAGGGATCTCTGAAGTTCTAGGAACTTCCTGCCACCCCTGCCCTGGCTTGTAGCTGTTTGCACTGACAATACAGGGTTGGTAAGCCTATTGTCTTGTGGCAGAGCCTAGCCTATTCAGTTGCAAGTGGGGATGTGCTTAGCTCTGCCCTCTCATCAAGTCAGGTAATGGCCCATTCAGGCTCTGCTAATCGCCCTATTGTGTTACTGCCTGGGATGAATTGACAAGGTCCTATCTGTCATTTACACCCAGTCATGTGCCCTAATGCAGGTTACAGGCACAGAGAGCTAAGGGCAGGAAAATGCCAAATATTAAAAGTGGAATTTTTCAACTTGTAGTAATAAATCTGACTTTACCATTAAAGAGGGTTTATTACTACAAGTTCATAGGTACCAAACACGATATATCTACTACCCCTGGTTTAGGAATTACAACGTATTAATTTTAATAAGGAATCCCCAATGCTACCCAGTGGGTGGGGTAGGCCGCTCAATAGTTAGAAAACTAATTTAGGAGTTTTTCACTCCTTGGTCATGTAAAACTAAAAAGTAGACGTCCTTCCTTTTAATGATCAAATTTGCTTTGACTCCGAGATCGGAGCAGCGTCTCTCTGGTGCACTCACCAAACCCCTCCAGGAAATTTTAAACCAAATTCCTCAGTTGTCTTGTTGGTGACCTAAACTTCATCATGCTATCATTAAATTTATGTTTAGTTTTACTTCCAATACCACCCCAAAAATTTCAAATCGAAAACATCCTTTCATATTGAATTACAAATACTTATTCATCATTCAAAACGTTTCTTCCGATCCTGGTGCATTTTCGGTCCCAGCCCTTCTTCAGGGTATCTACAAAGTAAAATATATCTAATAACTGATAGGGCTGGATTCTTAGTAGTCTATGTGGTATCAATATGTTACTGTGCCCATCATCCTGTAGTGCTCATATAAATGTAGGTGTCTAAACGCAAGCATGAAGAAATCTATTATCACACAATTATCCATTCACTTCTCTTGATTAATTAATGGAAAAATCAGAATCAAAGAGGAAACTGACTGTCCGTTATAAGCGTGTCACGTGCAATCATGCAAAATCATTCAATAGGTGTTAGTGCCGTAGTTGAAAAAAATAAGTTAAACATGATAAGTCTTTTTAACGTATTCTTCGTGCATGCGGTTAGTATTGTTTATGCATTCACTTATATCATAGTGAAATCTGAGTCAAAATAAAGTGAACTCAGAACACGATAAACATTATCAGGGCTCGAAAAAGCTACTTGACCACTCGCATTGGCGCGTTTTATTTTATGAGATCGAGCTATTTTAAGATTCCACTCAATCCTTCTGGAGAGTGGACAAAGAAACAGGTGTTCTGTTCAGTCAGAAACTGAATTAGCAATTAGGATGCCTTTAAATCTTATTCTTGTCACATTTGCTCTGTGTTCAGACAGAGGTCAAATGTCAGTTTGTCTTCTTGCAATGCAAATACTTTTCCTCCTGACTGCAGAGTTTCAGGATTTTGTAAGGTGAACTGTCTGACCTATGTGAAATGAAAGGCTCTTGGTATCAGGTTTTTCCTAACACACAACTTTTATATAGCTAACTCAACTTAACAAACATTTCAAAATATATTTCAGTACTATGGAAGACCATTTTTTCTACTTCTGTGTGATGAAAAAAACATTTTAATAGAATGGTAAAAAAAAGTCAGGACACTTTACTTGGTGATGTGCAAATGATAAATGTTTTCTGAAACCCAATTTTCACAAATTATTGTTAATACACTGTATAGTTTTATCAGTAAAGCTGCAAATTAGTGGGAAGGTTTTGAACGATTCTTGGAAATTTACTGTCTGTAAATGACAGTGCGCTACCACATCATGCTTTAGTAATATATTTATTAAAAGTGAGTGTTTAAACATAAACTGAGAAACACTCCTGCCCTGATGGCAAAGCTATTAGTAAACTAAGAGGCAAGTCATGCATGGATCATGTGTACCCTATATATGGGCTAGATTTATTATACATGGAGCAAACGTTTAGTGTATTCAATCAAACACCACAGGATTTTTTATTTTTATTTTTTTACAGCAGAAATACTAAACTCACGTATTTGAAGGTGCACTCATATATCAGAATGAAGAAAGAGGCGACTGCAAAATACAATATTTGCCTGGGATCACACAATTTGAGACCTGTTTCAGGGTCAAGTACATTACAGTCTGGTTGAGTAGATTATTCAAGCTACTCGACCTGCAGGTCTAGTAATATTTTTATGATTTTTCAAGGCCTGATTATAAATAACTCACATGCAACCGAAAGCTGAAAAAGTGTTGAATAGTGTGCTTAGTTTTTATGCTTATCAAGAAAATACATCTAGATGGTTAGTAACGAGTATCTTCATCTACGGGATATCTTGTTGTGCAAAAAAAAAAAGTGATTGCATCTATTCAAATGGAACAACTTCAACATTCTCACTTTGGAAATGCATAAATCTCTAGTCATTCATCTTGGCGCCTAACATAGTTACCATGTTTGTTAAGCCTAAGTAGGAGACAACTAACTATGACGGACTGCTCTATACATCGTAAAGCGTCCGCCATAGTGAAACATTCTTCTGTATAGATAACTCAGTCTGAAACATTATAAATCCAAATTATGAGAATAAAGTTATGTGGTATGTCCCGCTTTTAATCAAAACTATGTGTGAACAGACGGTGTAATGTTTTCCTAAATCAATATAATTGTAAACCAGCTCAGGGTGGTTATATACCCCTTAATCATAAACAAACGTAACTTTATTCGTATGGGCTATTAGCACATTAGGAATATATAACTGATAAAACAATCACAATAAATTCCAAAATAAAAAATAATCTACCTAGTGCTTCATGAAAATAAGAAAATCTTTACCACTGAAAATGTATCAAGTACTTCAGTTATTGAAAGCCTGATGCTTACAGTGATATTTAATTATTATAAGGTTTAACATGATAGTCCGTGTATTGATACCTGTGTTAAAAAATTTAAAAAACAAAAATACTGTAAATCATATATCAAATTGTCTGCACAGAAGCAGCTCAATTCAAAACGATCGTTAAGTCCAAGTAGACTCAAGGTATCTAATTTTTTTATCCAAAAAGCTTGTCTTTGTAATAAGTTTTCTATGATCAGCTCCTTCTCTTATCCTTACAAGTTCCAACACTGTGAGTTATACTTGACTAATACTATGACCTTGACTCCAAAAGTAAGCAGCTATAGTAGATTTTTCATTTTTTTGTCTGAATATTGTTTTTATGTTCCGTGATCCTGGCTTTGATTTTCCGTTCAGTTTTGCTCATGTACACCAGTCCACATTGATATTTTAACAAATAAACCATGTTTTGGTGTCACAAGAGGCTGTGGTTTTTAATTTGATTTGTGTTTCCTTCCATGGGTGAGTAATGGTGGTACCTTTTGATAATATTATTGCGATTGCCACAGTTTAAACAAGGAACAGTTCCTTTATGGATAAGAATCTCTTCATTCTGGACGTTATTCTTTAACATCTCGCCAAAGTTTTTAGATCTTTCATATGGAAATAACGGTGGATGTTTAAATATGACTTGAAAATCCTCCTCTGTTTGTAACACTGGCCAATATTTTAATATTGTATTTTTCACACTGATGCTTCTGCTAGAAAACGTTGAAATGTAAACTATTCTTTCAGTCTCTTTATTAGATTTTGTAGAAATTAGTAAATCTTATATGTGCTTGCTATTTACCCATTCTACAGTTCTGTTTATGACAGATATAGGATATCCATGTTTTGTAAATTTTGTTGTCATCTTATCCTTACCTTCTTCAAATTTAATCGGGTCAGATATAATCCTCTGTATCCTTAGCATTTGTGAATCAGGTAAATGACATTTTAAAGCCTTTTGGTGAAAACGGTTATAGTGCAACAAGTTATTCCGATCTGTAGGTTTGGAGTATACATTGGTTTCTAAACCTTTTTCTATATGCGCGATTTCCACATCAAGCAAAGATATTTTCTTCTCATCAAATGTGTGAGTAAATCCAATGCGATCGCCAGCTTGATTCAATTTATTAATAGCTGTCCTCAATTTCTTAGGAACCTTTCCATATTATGAAAATATTGTTGTTATATGCGCAGTGCAAAATCATGGAGAAATTATACCAATACCACCCTCAGTGTGCCGTAGCGACTGTGGTTGAGTATACTGGTGAAGTTAGGAAAAGTGAGGCATTTGCTCCAAGAGAGGCAGTTCTGTTATGTGGGTGTCTGGTAATGTAAGTTGTGAGTGTTTAAGTATTCGCTTACTGTCTCTTCTTTAGGCTGTGGTGCGCCCCCCAGCACATTCTGCCCTGGGGCAAGCAGAGAGGACCCTCGCAGCCCAATTGAGCTCCGGAGCAGCGTAGGGCCCCGTATCAGGACCGCCGGTTGGGGGGGAAGCACTCCTCGTATCAGTGGGGATCTCTTGGGAAGTCTGCAGCAGGTCCACAATTTTGTCTAGCCGATGTCATCCACGTGCTTGTCTCCCCCGCCGGCTTTCGGGCCGACACAACCTCATCGGACGCAGAGGGTCGCACCTTTTCCAGGCCCCATGGCTAGGTACGCGAGCAGCCCGCGTGTCCCATTGCGCCAGGCGTTAGACTCCCCCACGGGCAGACATGTCTCTCAAATTGACACGGGGAGCCACCCATCATGTCCCGACCCTGCACAGCCAACTTCCAGCAGCCCGCACAGGCTGTGGCAGTTATGGTTACAGGCCTGCATTACTCCGCATAGCTCGCACCTTCCTTCCAGTGGTTGGACCACTCCAAATCAGCCAAGCTCTTCAGTCCTGGGCCAGCAAGTGTTGAGGTGGGCCCAGGGGCTTTGATGGAGATTTTTAGGTGTCCAGGAACTACAGGATCGGTTAGGATTATTGGTGGCCGACAGAGCACTCTTAGCTTGCAGCCATCTTGCAGGCCAGCAAGTTCCGTCCCCTCTACAAGGCACTTACATGTAAATTAAATATGGCAATCAGGTATATGTCTATCAAACCATGTTTAGGGGAGTGAGCACATGCACGTTAGCTCTGGTTAGCAGTGGTAAAGTGCACAGAGTCTTAAGGCCAACAGAGCAAAAATCCAGACAAAATGAAGGCAAGCAAGCAAAACGTTTGGTGGAAGACCACCCTAAGGCTGACAGGTCTAACAATGGCTTATAGGAAGTGAAGGACAGAAAGAGAAGATGTTTAAAGTTTTGACTTCAAATCTCTTTCAGAGAAGAGTATTCCTCTCTCTGATCAGGATCTCCGGCCAACAAAGGGGCCTAGTCAAATAGGCAATGACTACTCCAGTCCTTGCTGGTGCCTAGTTAGAGCACCCAAGTGGTCCCTCAGAATAGCTATGGAATTACATTGGCAGGTTCCACTCAGTATCTAGAAACATATAGTGAGTTTGCTAGTTGTTGAATCATTTTTCTGTTGAGGATTTCAGTTTTAAGGTACACCTGCAGGAGGCTGGCCTGGCTTATACTGGGTACGTTGTGGTACTTACACCTTGTGCCAGTTCCAGTTATCCCCTATTAGTAGACTAGAGGTGTTTCTAGCAGCTTAGGCTGATAGAGGTAGCTATGGCAAAGCATCTTAGGCTGAACTATGAGACATGCAAAGCTTCTACTATACCACTTATATCATATAGCACAATACCATAAGAAAATACAATACGCAGAGTTACTAAAAATAAAGGTACTTTTGTTTTAGTGACAATATGCCAAAAGTATCTCAGAGGATGCCCTCACTTAGGAGGTAAGTAAAATACACAAATTATATGTACACAAACCCAAAACAGGCAAGTAACAGTAAGAAAAGTAGTGCAAACAACATAGAATCGCAATAGGTAGACATAGGCCTAGGGGCAACACAAACCATATACTCCAAAAGTGGAATGCGAATCAAATATGGACCCCAGGCCTATGGGAGGTTGTAGAGGGTCTCTGGGACTGTAAGAAAACAGTAAGGGGTGTCCAAGATACCCCACCCCAAGACCCTGAAAAGTAGGAGTAAAGTTACCCTACTACCCCAGACAGACAGAATAGTCGTGATAGGGGATTCTGCAAGAACCACAAGCACCAGCAAAACACTGAAGAGGGATTCCTGGACCTGAGGACCTGTAAAGGAAGGGGACTAAGTCCAAGAGTCACGCAAGTGTCCAGGGGGGGCAGGAGCCCACTAAACACCGGATGAAGGTGCAAAAGGGCTGCCTCCGGGTGGAAGAAGCTGAAGATTCTGCAACGATGGAAGGGACCAGGAACGTCTCCTTTGGATGGAAGATGTCCCACGGCGTGCTGAAGGTTGCAGAAGTGTTTCCACGCAGAAATACCGCAAACAAGCCTTGCTAGCTGCAAGAGTCATGGTTGAGGATTTTGGGTGCTGCTGGGGACCAGGAAGGACCAGGGTGTTGCCCCTTGGAGGAGGAGACAGAGTGGGTGCTCAGCAACTCAGAGAGTCCCCACAGAAGCAGGCAGCACCTGCAGAAGTACCGGAAGAGTCACTTAGAAGATCTGAGGACAGCGGTCGACTCAGAGTCACAAAAGAGGGTCCCACGACGTCGAATTTCAACTCAGCGAGTTGGGCAATGCAGGACGGAGTACTGGGGACCCAGGCTAGGCTGTGCACAAAGGAAGTCCTGGAAAAATGCACAGAAGCCGGAGCAGCTGCAAATCACGCAGTACACAGATTTGCAGTCTGGCGTGGGGAGGCAAGGACTTACTGCCACCAAATTTGGACAGAAGTGCCACTGGACTGTGGGAGACACTTGGACCCAGCTCCTGTGTTCCAGGGACCACGCTTGGCAGGATGTGAGGGGACCCAGAGGACCGGTGATGCAGAAGTTTGGTGCCTGCGTTGGCAGGGGGAAGATTCCGTCGACCGACGGGAGATTTCTTCTTGGCTTCCAGTGCAGGGTGAAGGCAGACAGCACTCAGAGCATGCACCACCAGGAAACAATCGAGAAAGCCGGCATGATGAGGCACTACAATGTTGCTGGTAGTCGTCTTGCTACTTTGTTGCGGTTTTTGCAGTCGATCCTTGGCAGAAGTCGAAGTGGGAAGTGCAGAGGAACTCTGGTGAGCTCTTGCATTCGTTATCTGAGGAATAGCCCAGAGGAGAGACCCTAAATAGCCAAGAAAGGAGGCTTGGCTACTGAAAGAGGTAAGCACCTATCAGGAGGGGTCTCTGACGTCACCTGCTGGCACTGGCCACTCAGAGCTGTCCATTGTGCCCCAACACCTCTGAATCCAATATGGCAGAGGTCTGGGACACACTGAAGAGTCACTGGACAGTGGGAGTCACTTGGACAGAGTTGCTGTGTTCCAGGGACCACGCTAGTCTGGATGAGAGGGGACCCAGAGGACCAGTGATGCAGTCTTTTGGTGCCTGCGTTAGCAGGGGGAAGATTCCGTCGACCCACGGGAGATTTCTTCAGAGCTTCTGGTGCAGGGTGAAGGCAGGGTAGCCCCAGAGCATGCACCACCAGGAAACCGTTGAGAAAGCTGGCAGGATTAGGCGCTACAATGTTGCTGGTAGTCGTCTTGCTACTTTGTTGCGGTTTTGCAGGTGTCCTGGAGCAGTCAGCGGTCGATCCTTGGTAGAAGGTGAAGAGGTAGATGCAGAGGAACTCTGGTGAGCTCTTGCATTCGTTATCTGAAGAATTCCCCAAGGCAGAGACCCTAAATAGCCAGAAAAGGAGGTTTGGCTACCAAGATAGGAGGATTGGCTACCAAGAGAGGTAAGAGCCTATCAGAAGGAGCCCCTGACGTCACCTGCTGGCACTGGCCACTCGGAGCAGTCCAGTGTGCCCCCAACACCTCTGTTTCCAAGATAGCAGAGGTCTGGGACACACTGGAGGAGCTCTGGGCACCTCCTCTGGGAGGTGCTGGTCAGGGGAGTGGTCACTCCCCTTTCCTTTGTCCAGTTTTGCACCAGAGCAGGGCTGGGGGATCCCTGAGCCGGTGTAGACTGACTTATGCAGAGATGGGCACCATCTGTGCCCATCAAAGCATTTCCAGAGGGTGGGGGAGGCTACTCCTTCACACCTATTTCCAAAGGGAGAGGGTGTAACACCCTCTCTCAGAGGAAATCCTTTCTTCTGCCTTCCTGGGACCCCGGAAAGGCAGTTTGGCAGTACCCGGGTTCTGTGTTAGAGACCCGGGGATGCATGGAATTGTCCCCCCCGGTATTGAGATGACAGTTCCATGATCCTAGACATGTTACATGGCCATGTTCGGAGTTACCATTGTGATGCCACATATAGGTATTGACCTATATGTAGTGCACGCGTGTAATGGTGTCCCAGCACTCACAAAGTCCGGGGAATTTGCCCTGAACAATGTGGGGGCACCTTGGTTAGTGCCAGGGTGCCCACAAACTAAGTAACTTGGCACCTAACCTTCACCAAGTGAGGGTTAGGCATATAGGTGACTAATTAGTTACTTATGTGCAGTGAAAATGGCTGTGAAATAACAAGGACGTTATTTCACTCAGGCTGCAGTGGCAGTCCTGTGTAAGAATTGTCTGAGCTCCCTATGGGTGGCAAAAGAAATGCTGCAGCCCATAGGGATCTCCTGGAACCCCAATACCCTAGGTACCTAGGTACCATATACAAGGGAATTATAAGGGTGTTCCAGTGTGCCAATGAGAATTGGTTAAATTAGTCACTAGCCTGCAGTGACAATTTTAAAGCAAAGAGAGAGCATAAACACTGAGGTTCTGGTTAGCAGGGCCTCAGGGATACAGTTAGGCACCACACAGGGAACACATATAGGCCACAAACGTATGAGCACTGGGGTCCTGGCTAGCAGGATCCCAGTGAGACAGTAAAAACACCCTGACATATACTCACAAAGAGGCCAAAAGTGGGGGTAACAAGGCTAGAAAGAGGCTACCTTCCTACAACACCTGTCAAATTTCCCTGTTGACGACTTTCAAAAAGACTCCAAATATCATCACTTTGGAAACCTGTATAATCTAGAATGCCAGAGATACGTCTCTAGGTATGACCTATAGACTGCACACAAAAACAAACCGCATAGGCCCCCAACAATCACACTACCCAGGGACTTATTTAAGTCAACTACTGTACTAAATGCCACCTCTAACTCCTAGTTTACTTTATATGTACATTTAAATGTTACACCTGTTAATATCTGAACCAGGGCTAAGCTAGTATCTTGCAAAAAAATGAATTGCATATAATTTCAGTTTTGGTAACCTTCCTGAGGGAAAAGTACTTTTATGAAGGTGAAGTGATGTGAAATTACTGTCCAACAGGATAAAACACAAGGAAGATATAAAATAATGTTCAAATAAATACACCACAAATGTATAGGACGTATGCAGCTAAAGTAAGAGCAGTAGAATTTGGCTTAGAAAAACTGAACCAGTCACTCAAAATTATAAGGAACACTTGTGTTACAACGGGTGGCTCGAATAAATTAAGGGTGCAGGAAGTGCTAGAAGGATCTGGAAAAAAAGTTCTACATTTTTAAGAAGTTTCTTTGTGGGGAATTCATATGGGAGTTATGGCAGTTAAGCCCCTTTACATAATATCTTTTGCAGGCATATGTGTTTAGATATTGGCGAGCCTAAATTATTTATTGGGGTTCTTGATACAGGTTCTCAAGACCTTGGTTAAAAAGTGCTAGAGCCCTTTACAGAGAATGGCATAGAAATGACATTGAAAAAGTAAAAATAAAACTATTTAATAAAAACAGGAGTTTAAGTTGTAGGAAAGATCTTGGGCCCATATTTATACTTTTTGACGCAAAACTGCGCCGATGCAGTTTTGCGTCAAAAATATTACCACCGGCTAACACCTTTACTGTGCGCCATGCGGGCGTCAAATTTATACTTTGACGCACAGCGGCGCAAACCACAGGTGTAAGTCATTTTTTTTCTACGCACATCGCAGCGTCACGTCGTAAAGGAAAATGACGTCAATGAGGCGGAAATGACTGAGCCGATTTACGACGCCGCAAACAGGATATGCAGCGTTTTTTGACGCAATAGCATTAAAATTCCCTGCAAAAACAGCCATTTCAGCAGAGGAGAGCCAAAATGGATTCCAGATGCCTGTACAGACCCCAGGAAGATGACAACAGACCAGGAACCAGGACAGGGAGAAGAAGAAAAGAAAGTGTCGCTTCAGAGGAGCGGGAAATTCTGGTAAAAGAGGTGACGGAACACCAGCACCAAATGTTTGTCATCTCAAAGTTGCCAATCAGTAGGAGAGAGGCAATATGGCAATAAGTTGTTGACAAGATTAACAGTGTGGCAGAAGTACACAGAACAGTTATCGAGTGCAAGAAACGCTGGCATGACTGCAAGCGCAGGACCAAGGAAAAGATGGCCAGGAACTGGAAGGCAGCACTGCAGACTGGAGGTGGGAGTTCAGCACACCAGGAGGCCCTGGACCACATGGAGGAGATGGTGGCAGCCGTCATCCCTGAGGAGATTGTCACATGGATTCAAGGACAGGACAGCGCAGACTACCAGGAGACAACGCACATGCAGGGTAAGTCGCATGGGAAACTAAAATGCACTAATGGGAATACCGACTAGACAATGCATGTAAGTCATCATATACATTGAGTGGTATGGGTAAAGGGGTACAGCACAGGGGCATGGCCTGTAGAGAGAAGAGCTAGGGCACACCATAACACAACACCAACAACATTTCCATGGGGGTATTCGGCCATGCGAATGATGTTGCAAAGGTAAAGCCATGCCAGGAGAGAAGGGCACAACGTCAAACTGACATCCCGTCACACATCAGCCACTATACCCCCTACATTAACTAGGGCCAAATTAACAACCTCTAGCCATACCGACAACTGGAATGTAACATTGACAACAGTTGCCACTACCACCTCCACTGTGTGTACTGGTCAAGTAGTCAATGGCAGTAACGTCCCCATGGATCATACACACCTAAATTAGAGGGTTTAGGATGACAACGTTAACAATCCCCTGAAACAAGACAAATGTTCCAGTCTTGTCAAATCTGAATGCCCATAGTTGCCGCAAACATCAGCCAATGTCATCAACATTAGGAGCTACACAGCACTAATGTCACACCCATGCTGCATATGTCAGGGTCCACCCTGTGCCTGGATCACAATGCAACATCCCAAATGTCATACTGCTCAGACAACAGCACTGGGGGGAGGACACATGTAACTGGTCACCGAAATACACCTGCACAGTCAGAGGAGGAAATGGGACACTGCTACGACAATCAGGGCAATCCAATGTACCACACATTCCCCAACAATAGCTGTACACATTACCAATGCTGACATCCATATTGTGCCATAACAATGACAAAACATAGTATACACTACATTTCAACTACATATAGGTGGATGTGAAAGATCAGAGACTGGGGCAGGTCCAGATTGTTAAGTGTGCCGCTAGTGCCATCAGAGCACCCACAGCCAGTGAAAGGTCTCACCATGAGAATGGAAGTAGACGGAGGGTTGAGTAGGACAAGAAGGTGGCAATTCACTATTTGGCCAAAACCAACACCTAGAGGATATGATGCTGAGAAGTCTACTAACTGACCACAATACATGTGACATGCAGGTGGGGCATAGGCCTGGGAGAATGCCCATCTGAAAGTCTGGATCAATGAACAGGAACCAAGATCACAATGTTAAATCATCACAAGGCAGGCATGTCACATTACAAATGCCACAACACAGACACTCTAATTGTACCCTATTTCATTGCAGAGGGGGTGCAAAATATGGCAGCCAGCCTTGAGGGGCTGCGTTTGTGCATGATGTCATCTGCAGATCAGGCAGCAGCCATGCAAGCGCTAACATCCATCCTGCAAGGACTACAACAAACTGTAAAGGAATTCACCACTGCAGTAAGGGAGTTGCCACAACACCTCGCACCCGAATCCTTCCACTGCATGCACGAATGCAATCGCGACCCCCTCATGGCCGACCTGGCTGCCTACCATCATGATGTGGCTGCTATTCTTAAGAACCATCAGATACTCCTTGCAGCAGTACTGCCCTTAAGACCCCCACAGGTAGCAGCTACTGGGATGTCTGACTCCACGTCTACACACACTGAGATGTGTGTTGCCCCTTCACAACCACCGCCAACAAGGACAGAGGAGGCAACACACACATCGGAAGATGAAGACATGGAACAGATCACCTTCACACGTAAAAGTGCCCAGAAGCACTAGCCCCTGCCACATGGCCACCTGTTACCAAGGTCCTGCGCTTCGTAACATGCCAGTCTTGCAACAACTGTACTCAAGCACTGTTCTGCAAACCACTGTCTATCTTGTCAGCCTGCCTTGTGATTGTCTCTCACGAACTCATTGGCAAATCCTGTCCCTCTGCACTGTCTGACACTTCACCCCAGCATGTTCAATGAATTGTCCTTTAGCAATTGTGTAGGATCACAATGGAAGAAGTCACTATAAAGGACTAACAATCATGGACAATGTACATATAGCACTACAGCACTTTTCAATAAATAGCACTTACACAACCACTTTGTCTCTGTGTAATGTGACACATCAACCGTGCAGTAGACCACTGAATTCTGCCTCCTGTCAAATTACCTAGCTTGTCAATACAACTGTCCTGAAATAATGTAGGCTGATAACTATGCACAGTGGCCTGGATTCTACCATACTCCTTCCCTTCCCTTCCTGAGGGTAATATCTGAGGAGAAGAGAAACTATACACCATAATGCTGTGTTGGACAGAATAATGCTTCCTCAAGGGATATCTAAACCATAAAATAGTGCCTTCAAAATGTTGCCTCAAAGCAAAACTAACACATGTAACATTGCCCACAAATATAAGCGAACTGCATGAATGGAAGTGTATGAGTTTACATCCAAATAAGTAATCATGCTGAACAGTTTAACACATGATCTATGTGAGTCATATACACTACACTACAAGAGAGCTTACTACCACTCACCTTATAAGGGTTTCCTTGGACATCAGACTGCAGTAAGACATAACACAGTGTCCCCAATCATAAATCTGGAAGCACTGTATCTGACATTGAAAACATACTTAATGAAAAAAACACGTTGGGATCCATAGTAACTGTGTTTGGTGGTTGCAATGAGTGGTCTAATCTTTGCAAGGTAGCTTTGGGGTAGCTGCCAATGTTACAGCTCAGTTGGGATTTGTTTGCAGCATAGGACACAAAATGTAATACAAAAGAAATACTGTACATTCATGCCAAGGTCCTGATCTACAAGCATGTCACACATACTGTAAAGGGTTTACTACATATTTATTAAACAGTGAAAACAGAAGTGAAAACTCGGAGAAAAGTCTTACCTACCCTAATCTACTCTAACTACTCATTACCCACAACTGTCCCTAACTAACCTAAGCTAAACTTACTTATCACATTTAACGAAACGT
The DNA here is from genome assembly GCF_031143425.1 of Pleurodeles waltl. Lineage (NCBI taxonomy): Eukaryota > Metazoa > Chordata > Amphibia > Caudata > Salamandridae > Pleurodeles > Pleurodeles waltl. Next base: position 440,014,008 of record NC_090449.1, read on the forward strand.
TCTAAACATCAATCCCCCACCCCCTTATGAGATGGGACAAATGGAGGACAACAGATACTAACCTAAATACATACTATCCTATACTAAACAAATATATATATATATTTTTTTTTTAACATTTTTTTTATACATATATTTTTTAAACACAGAAGAACCCCAACATTGCCCCCCATCCACACACTCAAAAAGAAACAGTATAAATATTCAGGACCCCCCACCCACTAACATTAACTAAACTAACATCCTATAATAACCTAACACTAAGCCCCCTAAACCAACAAAGTATAAGAATCAGGAAAGAGGAGGGAGGGGAGGGAATCATGTCCGTCAACACTGCTACAGGTTGGCCCTCCATAGGGTCCTCTTGATTGACCGCACCTGCCGGTTGACATGTCGCACCTCCTGCCGCAGTTGACTCATCTTACGCAGGACACGGTCCAATTTACGCTGCATATGTACAAAAGCAGCAGGGTCAATAGCTGCAGCTGGGGTGGTCTGGGTGCCAGCCGAGGAAGTGTGGGGCCGTGTAGTGTCCATGGCTGTGGGCTGCCCTGCAGGTGTTGCTGTGCTAGGGCCTGGAGCACTTGCTGAGGTGGTTGCCGCAATGGTCCCAGCTGCCTGCTGGTGGTGCCACCTAGGTGGTAGTGGTGGTGGTGCTGTTGGTGGCTGTGGTGAGCAAAGAAGGGCCACCTTGTGGGAACGCCCTCCAGGCTCAGGAGGCCTGTTCGTGCCGGTATCTGCGGGCCATTTTTCAGTACCCAGACTCTACTTGAAGTATGTGCTGATACATCATTGCCCACTGTTGAAACTCCCTGACCTGGATGGGTGTCATATTTGCAGCTGTGAATCCAAATAGAAAAACTAACATTAGGAACTGCATTGTGTGAAATGGCACAAGAAGTAAATCAGACAATACATCTATTGTACTTGTAACAGCTCATATCATCATACAGATCATTGATTGTCCCTGAGAAAGTACATGGCATGCCAGCCTACAAAAGTTCTATCACACATAGCACTTCCAAACCCTACAAGATGGGTAACAACTGGCATGATTTTGGCATAATTGTTCTGCCAGTTGTCAGCTAACAATAATGCTGCACATCCTCCACAACTGCCAGGGCTACAAATGTCATTGTACAAGATGGAAATCTAGGGCCACATGATCTGCAAGTTGTAAATGGACTTGCTAGTATAGTACTCATGTGGAAAACATGAGTGTGTATACTAGGTTCAGACAAAAGATTCACTGATTTACATGTCTGTGTACCAAACTTGTATCATCAGTCCTAGGTACACTATTCACAAACCCATGCCTGTGTTTGAGGGTGGGGGGTGGACTAACAACTAACAATTTCTAACAAGGACACCCAGGAGGCTTAGAAAAGCTGGACATGTGTTTGGCTCCACACACACAGACCACAGGTAAGGAGTATCTCCAAATAGGAGACAGCAAACCCTTGACCAATCCCAGCACCACACGTCTGGAAATGCAGACCTTTGTCCACATTTTTTACTACCAGTAAGCCATGACTTACAACAAACACAGAGATGCAAGAACACCCCTGGCCATGAGTTGCATGCACACCTAGGCCATAGCACTCAAGTGCCACATACTCGTAGCACTGCATATGGAGCTACATGCTGCTAGGAAGTTCAACCTACAGTTTAATCAGTACATTAGTGAATTAGGAAGCAGAAGTCTGTGGGTAAGCATTTTGCAGCCCCATTCTGGGAGAATTTGGGTCTGACTGGCTGACTAAATCATAAATTAGGTCCAGTGCGACTCTTTCTGATACAAGTGTTATCCACATGACTCATCCCTATTCACATTGCGGGGCCTACAGGACTGACCTAGAATCCCTAAATAAGACAATAGGATAAGGATTGGACAACTCAAAGATGGTGATAAAATAAAATTCCACTCATGGAACAAAACAAAAGATTGGCCAGCGCATCGCACCTTGCTATATGTTCAACATACAGGAGTCCATCACCAGCAAACACAACAGACATATCAACACTTACTGGAGTTGTCTGGGTCCTCGAATCTAGCCACTTTGCCAACAGTGTAGGGTGCTGGTCCACCTGTAAGGCATGGAAGGGAGAAATGTGCACTGTACAACAATTCCAAAGGCAATTACTATGTGTATGATTACATAAGTAATTAAAGCCACTCGGACATGATGATACTGCATCCGATATAGCACGCATAACATGTACATACCATGGGTTTCCAGTGAGTGTTACACACATATTTGCATACATGCAGTGGCCCTAACTATCATGTGGTGGCAAACATGCTCCTTCATTAGTGAGCAGACATAATAATGGAGTGTATTCGTCTCATCATGTGTATCCAAGAGAGACATCTAAAGCCACTTTCCTTAGGAGTGCATTACCAGTCAACCAGCCATTGTGACCATGACACATTTATGACACACAGGTACAATGTACAGAGGGGAAGGGCCAGTTGTTAGCCCTCATGTTGTTACAGTTTCTTCTTTTGATGCGGCCCAGCTATGATGAGTTGCACCAACCATAGAGATATGAACCCATGTGCATACCTTTAGCCAGCCACCCCTAAACGAAAGGTGGAACAACAAACACCAAATACCAGCCTAAGATGTTAGCTGAGGGCAGCTAGAACTTGTTCCCTAGGTGTCCAAATCCAGATCTGATTTCTTTTTTTTTAAAGATTTTATTATACTTTTTTAACAAAACAACAACATTGGCATAGAGGTAACTTTACTTAAATTGCTGCTCCCCCCTCCCTCCCCTCATGCTTCAACTTTTATAAATGTAATTCACAGTTTCCAGGTCTCAATAGGGTTAGTTGTTACAATCCTCGCTCGCTAAGCATTAGGGTTCATGTGTGGCATTTGAGTCTGTGTCGGAGTCCGTGGTGGATATACTTGCTTCTACGGTGGATGCATTTGGTTATTTTAGTTTTTCCAGAATTGATTCCCATTGGGAGGCATCATCTCTGGGCCTGAGCTCTCGTAGTGCCTTGCATAGCAGTAACGTTCCTTCCACATCTGCCCCCTTCTCTAATGAGTTTTGCCATCTGGATATTTGTGGGCTTGTTGGGGACTTCCAGTTTGTGGTTATTTCCTGTCTCGCCAAGATCAGAGCTAGGTCTATAAACTTGTTGGAAATTTTAAAAGCCGTCGGGTGTGGGAAGTCCCCTAGTAGAGCCACTGCTGGAGATTTATTCAATGATCTATCCGTGCAGGCTGAAGTTTTTGCAAAAGTCTCTTCCCAGAATGCGTTAAGTTGGGGGCAGCTCCAGAGCATATGTATGAAGCTAGCTGCAGGTTCCGCACATCTGTGACAACTTGTGGAGTTTGTGCTGTAGATTTTGGTGATCATTTGTGGGGTCAGGTAGGCCCTGTGAAAAATGTATAGGTTTATTAATTTTAACCTGGCATTTCTGGATACCGAGTAGACATGAGAAGTGATCTGATCCCATTGCGTTTCATCCCATTTGATATCTAAGTCCGATTGCCATTTGGATTTAAGTTTTGCTAGGGGCAAGCGTGTGCTAGCTTGTAGCACTTTGTAGATTCCTGATACTACACTTTTTTGATCTCCAATTGAGCAAATAGTGTTGCAGCTATTATGAGTGGGGGGGTTAAAGGTTTCCAGTTCTCCAAGTTTTTGTTGGGCGATTTTAATGATGGCATTGTGGGTGATGAATAAACCGGGGGGAGGTCATATTGTGTTTGTAGCTCAGTGTAGGTGTGGAGTTTCCCTCCTCCGTATAGGTCTCCTAGTTTAGTAATATTATGTGATATCAGTTTGTTGAGACCTGGGATATTTTGCTTCCCTAAGATATGGGTCAGACAGGAGAGTGGAGCTTCTTGGGCGTATGGAGTGTTAATGCGGGAGCGCTTCAGATATTGGTACCAACAGTGTCTAGCTGACTCCCATTCTATCGGGAGCAGTTGCTTGGATTTCCGGGGGTTCAGTAGTATGCCCAATATCCTGTCTATGGAGCAGTTTAAGGGAAGGCATAGTTCGGTGTCAATTGGAGGGTTCCGCGATAATTTTGCGATCCATTGTAGTTGTCCTGCCCAGTAATCTATTTCCATATCAGGGGCGGCTAGGCCACCCTCAGCTGTGGGTCTCTGAAGAGATCATATTGCCATTCTATGTCTGCTTGGACCCCAAATGAAATTTGCGGACATGGACTCTATTTCTTTGAATATTGCTTTCGGGATTATGAGTGGGATGGTTGAAAAATAGTACAACAGTCTAGGCAGCACTATCATTTTAAGAAGAGCAATTCTACCTGTGACTGTTAGAGGCAGTGTTTCCCAGAAGCGCATACTGGCTCTAATCCCTCTGAGTGCTCCTTGTATGTTTCCTTCTAGTAGGTCATTTACTGAGTGGTAAATCTTTACTCCTAGGTTTTTGAATGTGTTAGGTGACCAGGGAAGGCCTCTTGTATCATTTGGTTCTGGGGTTTCTTTGTGCAGTGGGAAGATGGTGATTTCCTCCAATTAATCCAAAGTCCGGAGGCAGTTCCGTAACTTTCCATCATTCTCATGGCCTCAGGTAGGTCTGTTTCTAAGTTTTGTATGAAGAGCAGCATACCATCTGCGTATAAGGTGATGTGGTGGGACCAGTTATTTATTGGGATGCCCTTATAGTAGAGGCCTGTTCTTGCCATTTGCGCTAGGGGTTCTATTGCGATTGCAAAAAGAAGGGGGGATAGTGGACATCCTTGTCTTGTGCCCCTGCCGCCCTGAAATGGAGGAGATATGTAATTGCCTGTTCTTACTCTTGCAGTAGGGTTAGTGTATATTAGTTTGGTCCACTTTACAAATCCTTTGCCCAGCCCCAACTTTAGGATAGCTTGTTACAGATAGTCCCACCTTAAGCTGTCAAATGCCTTCTCTATGTCGACCGAGATGATCGCCGCTTGTGGTAAATTCGGGGGCAAGGAGCGGAGTACTGATATGAGGCGTCTAATATTTTGGGATGTGCTTCGTTTGGGTATGAAAATCGATTGGTCTTGATGTATCAATGAGGGCATATGGGGGAGTAATCTGTCAGCTAGGATCCGGCTTAGTATTTTGTAGTCTATGTTGAGCATTGATAGGGGGCGGTAAGAGCGATTATCTGTGGCGGGTCTATCTGGTTCCAGCAGGGGGATCATAATAGCTACGTTGGTGGATTGGGGGAGGGAATTACTATTCTATGCTTCTGCATATAATGCGCAAAGGTGGGGGACTAGCAGGTCTTGGTACTGGTGATAAAATTCTAGTGGAAGCCCGTCCGCTCCTGGGACTTTACCCCTGGCCATACTTTGGATTGGAGATTTTATTTCCGCAATCAGTATAGGCGTCACTAGAGTTGAACTTTCTTCTGTTGTCAGATTGGGGGTGGTGAGAGCCTCTAATTCACGCAACTGGGTGGGGGTCAGTGTTACGGTGGGGGGTGCATATAAAAGTGCATAGTACCCGTGGAAGACATAATTAATTTCTTTTTGGGTGTAGACGTGTGTGCCCTGTGAGTTTTCGACTTCGACTATGACTGGTTTTTTTTTGGGGGGGATCCAGATCTGACATGTATCCGAAATGAAGGAAGGCCACAATAATCCCTAAGATTTTTGGAATTTCCGTGATCGCTTTCCTTACACACTCACCAGACACACATGAGACATATGTTTGGGCCACATTGCTATCATCAATTGACGTGAAGCCTGCACTCTTTTTCAGCCTCATGTAGTGTTTCAAAAGTCAGTCTAGCTGTTGCGTCAACAAATGTTGGTAATGAATTGGAAATTTCTATACCTCACAGGCAAATGTGACCTATATCTATACATAATTGGCTCCTGATTTGTGTAGCTGTTTGACACAAAGGCCGCACCAACTTACATAATGCAAAAGTATTCAGTAAGTTTGCAGAGCTCTTGCTTCCTAACAGCTAGCAATTGTGGTCCTTAACATAGTACATAAATGACCATGTATGTTTCCGAAGCATTCCACACACTCAACAACATTGCCGGCAGATATTGTAAAAATCATCTGATGTCACTACAGAGCATTTAATCGTGCACATTTGCATGAATTGTACTCACCAACAGAGCCACCAATCACAATCCCCAGGTGGTCCAGCAGATCTTGCTCCCTGGAGATAAGGTCAGCCCAGCGGTGCTTCAGCTGGTGGTCATTCCTTGGTGTCCGATAAATGCGTTGCAGGTGATGCAAGACCTTTGCCCACCGGAGCCTCCGTGCCTCAGTGTGATACCCCTGTATCACCCGCCCACCTGCCTCAATCATAAGGGGTAGGAAATAGCACACCAGCCATATAAAACCACCCAGCTCCTCCTCACCCATCTTGCCAAGATGAGGCCTACCCAACATCTTAGCAGCAAAAGATAAATAGGGGATAAAGGGGAACAAAGGAGAATAGGGGGAAAGTAGGATAGGAAAAACTTAAACTAAACAACTAATACAGCCCAACTAGACCCAAACTAACACTACTCACAACAGACTCCCAACAAAACAAAGACAATACTATACAACACAATTGTACACAAAAAACACTCAGACAGGATGCAACAACAATTTTTTATTCACAAAAAGACAAGAAATAGACCACACAAGAGACAAAAGCACAATTTGACCAGATGAAACTCTCAACACAGCCACACAGTCAGGAAGTATCAAAGACTGTAAAGTGAAAGTGAAAGTACACCCACTGTACCTATTCTGTAAACAGGATATCCTATTACATCACTTCCTGCCTAAAATGGCAGCCGCTTTTATCGTTATGCGTCAAAAATTTTGACGCATACAGTCTGGGCGTCATTTCTTTCGACGCACAGGAGTAGAAATGGAAATAGTTTAACACTTAACCAATTTTCTGAGGTACAGTGGGGAAGAGTCAATGGTGTTTTCAGGGCATTATGTGTCATTTTTCGGGCATAAGCGTAATTGTTTTACGCTTGTGCGTCATTTTTTTACGCAATTGCGTAGATTTCAGGTCATTAACTGGGTTTGGGTCATTTTACCATTTTAATGTTATATTACATTTGTGACTAAACTGAGATGGGCTGATTGCACCCACTTTGGTCATGACGGTGTATGGGTGTAAGGAACTGCCTCCTTGGCATGGTTAACCCCTGACTTTTTGCCTTTGCTGGTGCCAAGTTATGATTTGAAATTGTACTGAGGCCTGCTAGCCAGACCCCAGCACCAGTGTTCTTTCCCTAAAACTGTACCTTTGTCTCCACAATTGGCACACCCTGGCATCCAGGTAAGTCCCTTGTAACTGGTACCCCTGGTACCAAGGGCCCTGATGCTAGGGAAGGTCTCTAAGGGCTGCAGCATGTCTTATGCCACCTTGGGGACCCCTCACTCAGCACATGCACACTGCTTGCCAGCTTGTGTGTGCTTGTGGGGAGAAAATGACAAAGTCGACATGGCAGTCCCCTCAGAGTGCCATGCCAACCTCACACTGCCTATGGCATAGATAAGTCACCCCTCTAGCAGGCCTTACAGCCCTAAGGCAGGGTGCACTATACCACAGGTGAGGGCAAAGGTACATGAGCACTATGCCCCTACAGTGTCTAAGAAAAACCTTAGACATTGTAACTGCAGGGTAGTCATAAGAGTATATGGTCTGGGAGTCTGTCATACACGAACTCTACAGCACCATAATGGCTACACTGAAATCTGGGAAGTTTGGTATCAAACTTCTCAGCACAATAAATGCACACTGATGCCAGTGTACATTTTATTGTGAAATACACCCAGAGGGCATCTTAGAGATGCCCCCTGAAAACATACCCGACTTCCAGTGTGGGCTGACTAGTTTTGCCAGCCTGCTACACACCAGACATGTTGCTGGCCACATGGGGAGAGTGCCTTTGTCACTCTGTGGCTAGTAACAAAGCCTGTACTGGGTGGAGGTGCTTCTCACCTCCTCCTGCAGGAACTGTAACACCTGGCGGTGAGCCTCAAAGGCTCACCCCCTTTGTTACAGTGCCACAGGGCATCCCAGCTAGTGGAGATGCCTGCCCCCTCCGGCCACGGCCCCACTTTTGGCGGCAAGGCCGGAGGAGATAATGAGAAAAAAAAGGAGTCGTCACTGGCCAGTTAGGACAACCCCTAAGGTGTCCTGAGCTGAGGTGACTCTGACTTTTAGAAATCCTCCATTTTGCAGATGGAGGATTCCCCCAATAGGATTAGGGATGTGCCCCCCTCCCCTCAGGGAGGAGGAACAAAGAGGGTGTAGCCACCCTCAGGGCTAGTAGCCATTGGCTACTAACCCCCCAGACCCAAACACACCCCTAAATCGAGTATTTAGGGGCCCCCAGAACCAAGCAAGATAGATTCCTGCAACCTGAACACGAAGAAGGACTGCTGACCTGAAGCCCTGCAGAGAAGACAGAGACACCAACTGCTTTGGCCCCAGCCGTACCGGCCTGTCTCCCCACTTCGAGAAAAACTGCAACAGCAACGCGTCCCCCAGGGTCCAGCGACCTCTGAAGCCTCAGAGGAATACCCTGCATCTAAAAGGACCAACAACTCCCTAGGACAGCGGTCCTGTTCCATAAAGACTACAACTTTGCAACAAAGAAGCAACTTTTAAAGACCACACGTTTCCCGCTGGAAGCGTGAGACTTTCCACTCTGCACCCGACACCCCCGGCTCGACCAGCGGAAAACCAACACTACAGGGAGGACTCCCCAGCGACTGCGAGCCCGTGAGTAGCCAGAGTAGACCCCCCTGAGCCCCCACAGCAACGCCTGCAGAGGGAATCCAGAGGCTTCCCCTGACCGCGACTGCCTGCTTCAAAGAACCCGACGCCTGGGAAACACACTGCACCTGCAGCCCCCAGGACCTGAAGGATCCGACCTCCAGTGCAGGAGCGACCCCCAGGTGGCCCTCTTCCTTGCCCAGGTGGTGGCTACCCCAAGGAGCCCCCCCCCCTTGCCTGCCTGCATCGCTGAAGAGATCCCTGGGTCTCCCATTGAAACCTGTTACAAACCCGATGCCTGTTTGCACTCTGCACTCTGCCGCCCCTGTGCCGCTGAGGGTGTACTTTCTGTGCTGACTTGTGTCTCCCCCGGTGCCCTACAAACCCCCCCCCCCCCTGGTCTGCCCTCCTAAGTCATGCGTACTTACGTGCTGGCAGACTGGAACCGGGGCACCCCCTTCTCCATTGAAGTCTATGCGTTTTGGGCACCACTTTGACCTCTGCACCTGACCGGCCCTGAGCTGCTGGTGTGGTAACTTTGGGTTGCCCTGAACCCCCAACGTGGGCTACCTTGGACCCAACTTTGAACCCTGTAAGTGCTTTACTTACCTGGAAAACTAACAAATACTTACCTCCCCCAGGAACTGTTGAATTTTGCACTGTGTCCAATTTTAAAATAGCTTATTGCCATTTTTGCCAAAACTGTACATGCTATTGTGATGATTCAAAGGTCCTAAGATACCTGAGCGAAATACCTTTCATTTAAAGTGTTGTTTGTAAATCTTGAACCGGTGGTTCTCAAAATATATTTTTCTATATAAACACATATTGGCCTGAAATTGTCTTGAGTGTGTGTTCCTCATTTATTGCCTGTGTGTGTACAACAAATGCTTAATACTACCCTCTGATAAGCCTACTGCTCGACCACACTACCACAAAATAGAGCATTAGAATTATCTCTTTTTGCCACTATCTTACCTTACCTCTAAAGGGAACCCTTGGACTCTGTGCATGCTATTTCTTAGTTTGAAATAGTACATACAGAGCCAACTTCCTACATTGGTGGATCAGCGGTGGGGTACAAGACTTTGCATTGGCTGGACTACTCAGCCAATACCTGATCACACGACTAAATTCCAAAAATTGTCATTAGAAACTGTTTTTTTATTTATTTGAGCTATTTTTGTACATTTTTTAAAGTCCTGCTAGGGCCTTGTGTTAGTCCCTGTTAGCATTTCTTTTAGAATTTAAAAGTTTTTGTAAGTTTGGATTTAAGTTCTAGAGATAGTTTTAGATTCTTAAAAAGTATTCCAACTTTTAGAAACAACATGTCTACTACAGAAGAGATAGTGATGGAACTCAACCTCACCCCTTACCTGCATCTTAGGATGTCAGAGTTAAGGTCTCTCTGAAGAATCAAAAAGATAAAAACTGGTTCAAACCCTACCAAAGTACAGCTCCAGGAGCTCTTGGCAGAGTTTGCTAAAAACAACCCCTCTGATGATGGCCTCACAGAGGGGGACACTAGTGATTTGGAAGAACTCCCACCTCCAGTCCTCGATAGGGAGACCAGGGTTTCTCCAACCCCGACTCTACAAGTGATAGTCAGAGATGCTGCTTTTCTCACGGGAGAGTCCAGCAACTCTGGAAGCATTGAGGGCAGCCTCAATGAAGATGACCTCCTGTTAGCCAGGATGGCCAAAAGATTGGCTTTGGAAAGACAGATCCTAGCCATAGAAAGGGAAAGACAAGAGAGGGGCTTAGGTCCCATCAATGGTGGCAGCAATTGTAATAGGGTCAGAGATTCTCCTGACATGCTAAAAATCCCCAAAGGGATTGTAACTAAATATGAAGATGGTGATAACATCACCAAATGGTTCACAGCTTTTTGAGAGGGCTTGTGCAACAAGAAAAGTAAACAGATCTCACTGAGGTGCTCTCCTTTGAGAAATGTTCACTGGAAAATGTAGGGATAGACTCCTCACACTCCCTGGAAAAGATGCAAAATCCTATGACCTCATGAAGGCTACCCTGATTCAGGGCTTTGGATTCTCAACTGAGGAGTACAGGATTAGGTTCAGGGGGGCTCAAAAATCCTCGAGCCAGACCTGGGTTGATTTTGTTGACTTCTCAGTCAAAACACTGGATGGTTGGATTCATGGCAGTGGTGTAAATGATTATGATGGGCTGTACAATTTATTTGTGAAAGAACACCTGTTAAGTAATTGTTTCAATGATAAACTGCATCAGCGTCTGGTAGACCTAGGACCAATTTCTCCCCAAGAATTGGGAAAGAAGGCGGACCATTGGGTCAAGACTAGGGTGACCAAGACTTCCACAGGGGGTGACCAAAAGAAAGGGGTCCCAAAGACTCCACAGGGGAAGAATGTTGAGACATCCAAGGGTAAAAGTAAAGAGTCTTCTACAGGGCCCCAAAAACCTGCTCAGGAGGAAGGGTCCAAAACCTCTTCACAAAACAATTTTGGGTACAAGGGTAAACACTTTGATCCCAAGAAGGCCTGGTGTCGTAGCTGTAATCAGCAGGGACACCAAACTGGAGACAAGGCCTGTCCCAAGAAAGGTTCCACTTTTACTACTATTTACTACTATTCCAGTTAGCACTGGAATAGCCAGTCTCCAGGTGCCGAGAGCAAATCAGGGTTCACACGGAAGCTACATTAGTTTCTGAGGGTGGGGTGGATTTAGCCACACTGGCTGCCTGCCCCCCTAATATGCAAACATACAGGTAGCAACTCTTAATTAATGGGACTAGTGTAGAAGGCCTGAGGGATACAGGTGCCAGTGTCACCATGGTGACAGAGAAACTGGTTTCCCCAGGACAATACCTGACTGGACAAACTTACCCAGTCACCAGCTCTGACAATCAGACTAAAGTACATCCCATAGCTATGGTAACTTTAGAATGGGGAGGGGTCAATGGCCTGAAACGGGTAGTAGTCTCCTCAAATATCCCTGTAGACTGTTTGCTTGGAAATGACCTGGAGTCCTCAGCATGGGCTGAGGTAGAACTCAAAACCCATGCAGCCATGCTGGGTATCCCTGAACTGGTGTGTGTCAAGACAAGGGCACAATGCAAAGCTCAGGGTGAAAAAGTGGTGTTGGAGCCTGGAATAATGGCCCAACCCTCCAAGAGGAAAGGAAAGAAGACTGGGGAACCAGCTTCAACACAACAAAAGAAAGGGGACCTCTCTTCCCAGGAAGAAGTTCTGCCCTCTGAGGGAACTGAGCCCATGGAGTTGGAACCTTATCCGGTTGAACTCTTAGGCCCAGGGCGGCCCACAAGGGAACAGTTGTGTAAGGGGCAAGAACCATGTCCCTCTCTTGAAGGCCTGAGGCAGCAAGCTGCTGAAGAGACCAAAGGAAAAATCACTGGAACACATAGGTGGTCATTCTGACCCTGGCGGTCTTTGACCGCCAGGGCGGAGGACCGCGGGAGCACCGCCGACAGGCCGGCGGTGCTCCAATGGGGATTCCGACCGCGGCGGTAAAGCCGCGGTCGGACCGGCACCACTGGCGGGGTCCCGCCAGTGTACCGCGGCCCCATTGAATCCTCCGCGGCGGCGCAGCTTGCTGCACCGCCGCGGGGATTTCGACCCCCCCTACCGCCATCCAGATCCCGGCGGTTGGACCGCCGAGATCCGGATGGCGGTAGGGGGGGTCGCGGGGCCCCTGGGGGCCCCTGCAGTGCCCATGCCACTGGCATGGGCATTGCAGGGGCCCCCGTAAGAGGGCCCCTAAATGTATTTCACTGTCTGCTGCGCAGACAGTGAAATACGCGACGGGTGCAACTGCACCCGTCGCACAGCTTCCACTCCGCCGGCTCGATTCCGAGCCGGCTTCTACGTGGAAGCCTCTTTCCCGCTGGGCTGGCTGGCGGTCTGAAGGCGACCGCCCGCCAGCCCAGCGGGAAAGTCAGAATTACCGCCGCGGTCTTTCGACCGCGGAACGGTAACCTGACGGCGGGACTTTGGCGGTCGGCCTCCGCCGCCCGCCAAGGTCAGAATGAGGGCCATAGAGTCTATTGGGAATATGGACTCCTCTACACTGAGGCAAGAGATCCCAAACCTGGTGCCACTAGGAGAGTGGTAGTGCCTCAGGAGTTTAGGAAGTTAATTCTGACTTTAGCTCATGATATTCCACTTGCTGGGCATTTGGGACAAACCAAGACTTGGGAGAGGTTAGTCAACCATTTCTATTGGCCCAACATGTCCCAGAAAGTAAAGGAGTTTTCTGTCTCCTGTGCCACCTGTCAAGCCAGTGGTAAGACAGGTGGACACCCAAAGGCCCCCCTCATTCCACTTCCAGTGGTGGGGGTCCCCTTTGAAAGAGTGGGTATGGACATAGTGGGTCCACTTGAACCTCCCACAGCCTCAGGGAACCAGTATATCCTAGTGGTAGTGGAACATACCACTAGGTACCCTGAAGCAATTCCCCTTAGGTCCACTACTGCCCCTGCAGTAGCTAAAGCACTCATAGTTATCTTTACCAGAGTGGGATTTCCTAAGGAGGTGGTGTCTGAGAGGGGTACTAACTTCATGTCAGCATACCTGAAACACATGTGGAATGAGTGTGGGGTGACTTACAAATTCACCACACTATACCATCCACAAACCAATGGTCTTGTAGAAAGGTGTAACAAGACATTGAAAGGCATGATCATGGGGCTCCCTGAAAAGATTAAAAAGAGATGGGATATCCTCTTGCCATGTCTGCTTTTCGCCTAAAGAGAGGTGCCTCAGAAGGGAGTAAGGTTTTCCCCCTTTGAACTTCTGTTTGGCCATCCTGTCAGGGGACCACTAGCTCTTGTAAAAGAAGGCTGGGAGAGACCTCTTCATGAGCCTAAACAAGATATAGTGGACTATGTATTAGGCCTACGTTCCAGGATGGCAGAGTACATGGAAAAGGCAAGTAAAAACCTTCAGGCCAGCCAACAACTCCAGAAGATGTGGTATGACCAAAAGGCTGCTATGGTTAAATTTCAGCCAGGGCAGAAAGTCTGGGTCCTGGAGCCTGTGTCTCCCAGGGCACTTCAGGACAGATGGAGTGGCCCTTACTCAGTGCTAGAAAGAAAGAGTCCGGTCACCTACCTGGTAGACCTAGGCACTTGCAGGACCCCCAAAAGGGTGATCCATGTGAACCGCCTCAAACTCTTTCATGACAGGGCAGATGTGAATCTGTTGATGGTAACAGATGAGGACCAGGAAGCTGAGAGTGAACCTCTCCCTGATCTCCTCTCCACTGACCCTAAAGATGGCTCAGTAGATGGAGTGATCTATTCAGACACCCTCTCTGGCCAACAACAATCTGACTTTAGGAAAGTCTTACAACAGTTTGCTGAGCTCATTTCCCTAACCCCTGGTCAGACACACCTGTGTACCCATGATGTGGACACAGGAGACAGCATGCCTGTCAAAAACACATTTTTCAGACAGTCTGACCAAGTTAAGGAAAGCATCAAAGTGGAAGTCCACAAGATGCTGGAATTGGGAGTCATTGAGCACTCTGACAGACCCTGGGCTAGCCCAGTGGTCTTAGTCCCCAAACCTCACACCAAGGATGGTAAGAGAGAGATGAGGTTTTGTGTGGACTACAGAGGACTTAATCCTGTCACCAATACAGATGACCATCCCATTCCAAGGGCAGATGAATTCATTGACAAACTAGGTGCTGCCAGATACTTAAGTACCTTTGACTTGACAGCAGGGTAGTGGCAAATCAAAATGGCACCAGGAGCAAAAGAAAAGACAGCATTCTCCACACCTGATGGGCATTATCAGTTTACTGTAATGCCCTTTGGCTTAAAGAATGCCCCTGCCACCTTCCAAAGGTTGGTGAATCAAGTCCTTGCTGGCTTGGAGTCCTTTAGTGAAGCTTATCTTGACGATATTGCTGTCTTTAGCTCCAGCTGGCAGGATCACCTGGTCCACCTGAAGAAGGTTTTGAAGGCCCTGCAAGCAGCAAACCTTTCTATCAAGGCATCCAAATGTCAGATAGGGCAGGGAACTGTGGTTTACGTGGGACACCTTGTAGATGGAGGCCAAGTTCAGCCACTCCAACCCAAGATCCAGACTATTCTGGACTGGGTAGCTCCAAAAACCCAGACTCAAGTCAGGGCATTCCTTGGCTTGACAGGCTACTACAGGAGGTTTGTGAAGGGATATGTATCAATAGTGACACCCCTCACAGAACTTTCCTCCAAGAAAATGCCTAAGAAGGTAAACTGGACTATAGAATGCCAACAGACCTTTAACACCCTGAAACAAGCTATGTGCACAGCACCAATTCTGAAAACTCCAGATTACTCCAAGCAGTTCATTGTGCAGATTGATGCCTCTGAACATGGGATAGGGGCAGTTTTGTCCCAAACAAATGATGATGGCCTTGGCCAGCCTGTTGCTTTTATTAGCAGGAGGTTACTCCCCAGGGAGCAGTGTTGGAGTGCCATTGAGAGGGAGGCCTTTGCTGCGGTTTGGTCCCTGAAGAAGCTGAGACCATACCTCTTTGGTACTCACTTTGTAGTTCAAACTGACCACAGACCTCTCAGGTGGCTAATGCAAATGAAAGGTGAAAATCCAAAACTATTGAGGTGGTCCATCTCCCTACAGGGAATGGACTTTATAGTGGAACACAGACCTGGGACTGCCCATGCCAATGCAGATGCCCTTTCCAGGTTCTTCCACTTAGAAAATGAAGACTCTCTTGGGAAAGGTTAGTCTCATCCTCTTTCGTTTGGGGGGGGGGTGGGGGGGTAGGAAATGCCTCCATGGCATGGTTAACCCCTGACGTTTTGCCTTTGCTGATGCCAAGTTATGATTTGAAAGTGTACTGAGGCCTGCTAACCAGGCCCCAGCACCAGTGTTCTTTCCCAAAACTGTACCTTTGTCTCCACAATTGGCACACCCTGGCATCCAGGTAAGTCCCTTGTAACTGGTACCCCTGGTACCAAGGGCCCTGATGCCAGGGAAGGTCTCTAAGGGCTGCAGCATGTCTTATGCCACCCTGGGGACCCCTCACTCAGCACATGCACACTGCTTGGTAGCTTGTGTGTGCTGGTGGGGAGAAAATGACAAAGTCAACATGGCACTCCCCTCAGGGTGCCATGCCAACCTCACACTGCCTATGGCATAGATAAGTCACCCCTCTAGCAGGCCTTACAGCCCTAAGGCAGGGTGCACTATACCACAGGTGAGGGCATAGGTGCATGAGCACTATGCCCCTACAGTGTCTAAGCAAAACCTTAGACATTGTAAGTGTAGGGTAGCCATAAGAGTATATGGTCTGGGAGTCTGTCATACACGAACTCCACAGCACCATAATGGCTACACTGAAAACTGGGAGGTTTGGTATCTGATGCCAGTGTACATTTTATTGTGAAATACACCCAGAGGGCATCTTAGAGATGCCCCCTGAAAACATACCCGACTTCCAGTGTGGGCTGACTAGTTTTGCCAGCCTGCTACACACCAGACATGTTGCTGGCCACATGGGGAGAGTGCCTTTGTCACTCTGTGGCTAGTAACAAAGCCTGTACTGGGTCGAGGTGCTTCTCACCTCCTCCTGCAGGAACTGTAACACCTGGCGGTGAGCCTCAAAGGCTCACCCCCTTTGTTACAGCGCCACAGGGCATCCCAGCTAGTGGAGATGGTGCCCCCTCCGGCCACGGCCCCACTTTTGGCGGCAAGGCCGGAGGAGATAATGAGAAAAACAAGGAGTCGTCACTGGCCAGTCAGGACAACCCCTAAGGTGTCCTGAGCTGAGGTGACTCTGACTTTTAGAAATCCTCCATCTTGTAGATGGAGGATTCCCCCAATAGGATTAGGGATGTGCCCCCCTCCTCTCAGGGAGGAGGCACAAAGAGGGTGTAGCCACCCTCAGGGCTAGTAGCCATTGGCTACTAACCCCCCAGACCCAAACACACCCCTAAATCGAGTATTTAGGGGCCCCCAGAACTAAGCAAGATAGATTCCTGCAACCTGAACACGAAGAAGGACTTCTGACCTGAAGCCCTGCAGAGAAGACAGAGACACCAACTGCTTTGGCCCCAGTCCTACCGGCCTGTCTCCCCACTTCGAGAAAAACTGCAACAGCAACGCGTCCCCCCGGGTCCAGCGACCTCTGAAGCCACAGAGGACTACCCTGCATCTAAAAGGACCAAGAACTCCCGAGGACAGCGGCCCTGTTCCACAAAGACTGCAACTTTGCAACAAAGAAGCAACTTTTAAAGACCACACGTTTCCTGCCTGAAGCGTGAGACTTTCCACTCTGCACCTGACGCCCCCGGCTCGACCTGTGGAAAACCAACACTACAGGGAGGACTCCTCTGCGACTGCGAGCCCATGAGTAGCCAGAGTTGACCCCCCTGAGCCCCCACAGCGACGCCTGCAGAGGGAATCAAGAGGCTCCCCCTGACCGCGACTGCCTGCTTCAAAGAACCCGACGCCTGGGAAACACACTGCACCCGCATCCCCCAGGACCTGAAGGATCTGACCTCCAGTGCAGGAGCAACCCCTCAGGTGGCCCTCTCCCTTTCCCAGGTGGTGGCTATCCGGAGGAGCCCCCCTTGCCTGCCTGCATCACTGAAGAGACCCCTGGGTCTCCCATTGAAACCTATTGCAAACCTGATGCCTGTTTGCACTCTGCACCCAGCCGCCCCTGAGGGTGTACTTTCTGTGCTGACTTGTGTCCGTTCCCCCCCCCCCCCCCCCCAGTGCCCTACAAAACACCCCTGGTCTGCCCTCCGAAGTCACGGGTACTTACCTGCTGGCAGACTGGAACCGGGGCACCCTCTTCTCCATTGAAGCCTATGCGTTTTGGGCACCACTTTGACCTCTGCACCTGACCTGAGCTGCTGGTGTGGTAACTTTGGGGTTGCCCTGAACCCCCAACGGTGGGCTACCTTGGACCCAACTTTGAACCCTGTAAGTGCTTTACTTACCTGAAAAACTAACAAACACTTACCTCCCACAGGAACGATTGAATTTTGCACTGTGTCCAATTTTAAATTAGCTTATTGCCATTTTTGCCAAAAAAAATTATTCAAAGTTCCTAAGATATCTGAGTGAAATACCTTTCATTTAAAGTATTGTTTGTAAATCTTGAACCTGTGGTTCTTAAAATAAACTAAGAAAAGATATTTTTCTATATAAACACCTATTGGCCTGGTATTGTCTTTGAGTGTGTGTTCCTCATTT
Source organism: Pleurodeles waltl (assembly GCF_031143425.1). Taxonomy (NCBI): domain Eukaryota; kingdom Metazoa; phylum Chordata; class Amphibia; order Caudata; family Salamandridae; genus Pleurodeles; species Pleurodeles waltl. The sequence continues at coordinate 440,031,935 of NC_090449.1, forward strand.
ATTGCCTGTGTGTGTACAAAAAATGCTTAACACTACCCTCTGATAAGCCTACTGGTCGACCACACTACCACAAAATAGAGCATTAGAATTATCTCTTTTTGCCACTATCTTAACTCTAAAGGGAACCCTTGGACTCTGTGCATGCTATTTCTTACTTTGAAATAGTACATACAGAGCCAACATCCTACAATGGGCTCATGTGAGACATCATACTACTGCGGTCCATGATCCACCACTTCATTTACAGGATTTTCACTCTTGACTGACGCACTAGATGGCCAAACGTGTGGCCTTCATATCTGTATTGCACAAATTGGGCATGTTTGGGGTCAGGAGAGGATAGCAAGGTGATGCACATAAGTACAATACCTCAATGCCTATGGCTCAATGTGTGTGCATTGGCTACTAATGTAGTTGTTGACCCACAGTGTGTGCATCACAAGATGCATCATTGAAAATATGCTTTAATGAATGTGAAGTCAATGTGTCAAACCCTCAGATGCAAGTCAGTGTGGAAATGAGAGAGGACATGTGTTAGTCATACATGTAGCAACATCTGTTGTGTGAACTTCTAGTTTATGGGTAACGTAAACACCACAAATGACAAAGCACGCACCGGATAGATGGCAGGCACTTGTTCATGTCAATGGTCCAAAACTTGCCCATCACATGTCCTGGAATTTTGGAAACTGCTTCCTAGGTACTTGTTGGTGAACCCACCGTGAGTCAGGCACATGTACAGACTAAGTGGGTACCATGTTATTGACACAGAAAGCCAAAGGTGAACCACAAATGTAATATCACGCCACAGATGTGGTCATATGACTGAGCCACAACTCTCCTGTGGCAGTGGTTGACCAGTAGACGAAGCAGCAGGTGGCCACATATTTCCAGTGATCAGTTGCACAGAGGTGTCTGGTTCATGTGTGTGGTCCAGTGTTGATCCTGTATATTTTTGTGGGTCTATGTTTGTCACAGTTACGTCCAGGTCTCATCATGAGTCAGTGGCGGCTATTCCTGTATCTACTGAGTATCCTTTGGAGATCAATGGAAGTAAAGCCAATGAGGATATAAGAACCTACATGGGGATGGTCCCACCCTGTCACTGCAGACGTGCTATGAGACTGTCAACAGGGCAACCTTGGTGTGCTGAATGAGATCATATCTCAGGAGTCATGTTCCGGCAGGTGTCATTACAACATTTGTAAAAAAGGTTGGCCTGTAAAGTTCCCACTGCACCTGGGAACATCATAGCCTCTGTGTTGATTAATCTTGCAGCTATTCAGCACGCACAGCCCATCAATATGTCGTGAGCAATGTGATTCCGCGTGTGACCTGTCAGGGTTCTAACATGTGTGGACTTTTCATGCACATTATCTAACATTGCTGGTTCTGCTGGAGACACCATACCCAATCCCAGCATACGGCCATGGTACACTGTCACACTTTGTTGCTCATGCATACATGAGACCCAGACAAGGGATAGGCCATGATTTGGGTATTTGGAGACAAGTTCTCAATTATGGTACGATAAATAAGCAGATTATGCTATACAGTGTATTTGAGTATGCATTGATGAACCACCTGACAAAATACCCCTGGAGGAATGTGAGGGTTGGGAAAGCAATTATGATACATATGTAGCCACAAGGAACCTTTAGGGCAACGCACCGACAGGTGCCAGTCAGGCTGACAGGACGCAGGGTCAATCAGGATCCAGCAATTTCACAATGTACATACTCAGTGGTCTGACTAAGACTGGTTGGAGGAAGAACAAGACAGTTGACATGGAAAACTGTGTTTGTCCTGTGTTTTGGAAGGTGACACATAAACCCAAGGGCTGTGTTACACAGCTTATTTTTCTAGCAATGCATAACAGTGTAATCGACAAAATGGCAGCTTCTATTCTGTTCCAAGCATCTGAAAGGGCAGTGCATTTTCAAATGGGTGGTCTGCATGGAGGTGCTCACTGGTGTGTGCTGCATCAGTTTCTCACAAGTCCTGTAGGTGAGATTTGAGTTCAAATGGCTAACAGTACCTTTCACATGGGAAGCAAACAACAGGTGATAACAGGGCTTAGAGACTACAAGCCAGTGCATTATTTAACCTTACGTCCATGCAGACAGATGTACTAGGACTATGGCATACCATACGAAAGGGTGAAGCACACTGGATTACTATTGTTAGTCTGTGTGTGTGTGTAGAGGAGGGAATATCTGGGTACACATATTACCATTCCAGGGACCTCTTAAGACAGGTGGGGTGAGACCAGGAACATGGGTGTGTCTAGACTTAGGACATGGGCTGACATGTACATGGAATCTCATGTGCGCAATGCTTGTCATAGGTGTGGCACTTGTGCTGTCTATGTTCTGCTTATATGGAATTCTAGTCACAGATAGTCCTTGCAAAGATAGGTGCTGTACGACTTACTGCTGTCAAGGGTGTGGTCATACATTCCTGTTACCAATGCAATAGCAAATCCACTGCCTCATGTATGAGGCTTTTTTTCCCTTATTGACTGATGATGTCGTAGTTGTGTGCCATCTGCTGCGATGAACCATGTTGCCCACATGTATGTGTGAAATAGGTGTGGTCATCTGCTATTGCCCTTCAAAGGTGAAATGTACAGGATATATGTCATTTACAGTGTGTGTGAATGTGACTGTTGTATAATACGCATCTCAATTGCTTTGGAAATTTCAGTGTCCTAATCGGTATGTCAGCAATGCTCCATGAGGCTACACTCTTATTCTGATAGTTAGACACAAAGGTGAGCAAAAAAGATTACCCAGACCATGATATGGTGATTATTATCGGTGTTTATTCACATATGTTGATACAGTGGTGATGCTGAGTTGTTTCAAAATAAATTGTTCACAATATGTTGCCGCCTACGCAATCCAGGAGCTGTGTTTTGTTGTTCCCCCCTCATGTTGCAGGCCAGCATCCTCTTCTTCCTCCTCTTCAGGCATTTGTGGCTCCGTTTCTCATAGGGGAATGTTCCTTCGTACACAAATGTTGTGCAGGATGGCACATGTTAAAATGATCTTGCAGACCATTTCTGGTGAATATAGGAGGCTGCCACCAGTGATGTCAAGGCACCTGAATCTCGACTTGAGGATGCCAAAGGTCCTCTCGACTATGGTGCGTGTCCTCCTATGTGCCTAATTGTAGGCACGCTCTACTGCAGTGCTTGGGTTGCCAAATGGTGTCATAATCCATGGCTGGATCCCATATCCCTGATCAGCTGAAAGAGAAAATGATTGGGATCATGTTGATGTAGCTTGCCCCATTAATATCACCTTGCACAGCAGTAGTTGTCTTGTGTTGTCTGTGACTCTTTTGTGTTATTGTGTTGCTTCCTAGGCTTCTAGGATGTACCATCTGCACTGGGTTGTTTTCTTGGCTGAACAAGTGTTTGCCTGCTGACCGGTTGTCAGCAGTATGTTTTGGGATTTGCAGTACAGTGTGCACTCCCTAGCATTGTGACTTGTGATACAGGTGTTCCTGTGTCTTCACTCGGGGTGAGATGATAGTTCCATACACAAATTAAATTTGACAGTGGTGGTAACAAGTTAGCATCTATGTGCCCTGGACATCTCATACTTTTAGACATATGCAATGGATTAATTTAAACATCAGTGAGACGCTTAAATTTTGCAAGGTGACAATTAGCCAAACCTCTCCATACGTTGTGATCGTTGACGTCTTGACATTAGACTGTACACTAATTTCAGATGTGTGACATGTTCACTGCAGACCTATGAAACATACCTAGCGGTGTCACAACCTCAGTGTGTTCCTGTTCACATGTCACTGTTGTGGTGTATGTGTTGTTTGTCCTAGAGGGTTGCTGTGCAGTGTGTATATAAGTAGGTTTCTGTACTTACCAACAAGTAGTCCATTGCCATATCGTCCATCCTGGAAGTGTTGATTGATGGTACAGTGATGGAAGATGAATGAGTCATGGACACTCCCAGGATACTTTGCCACGACACTGGTGATCAATCCTTGGTGATCCACAGTGGCCTGCACATGGATGGAATGTGTGTTTCCTGTTGCGGTAGAGGTGTTCAGTTGCAGCAGGTGGCACAAGGCGTACAAGTGTGCAGTCAATGGCACCAAGGACGTGTGGGAATCCATTAATGAGGTAAAACCCCTGTTTTGTCTCCTGCTGCTTCTGCTGTGTGTTTGGGAAGCAGATGTGGCGGGGTGTGAGTCCGATGATGGCATCCAGTACTTTGGTCAGGAAGGCGGAGAATGATGGCTGTGATATCCCAGCAACCAGGGCGCCAGTGGTTTGAAAGGAGCCACTTGCCAACATGTGAAGTACAGCTAACAGCTTGGTTTCTGTTGGGATGGTGCGGGGTGTCAGCAAGCTGGGTGCCAACTGTGGCTCAATGTTGCGCAGCAGCTGCTGAATGGCTTGCCAGTTCAACCTGTACCTCTGGATGATGTCATGTTCCCTGAGACCATGAAGGGTTGTGCTGGTGCGGAATATCCTCTCCTGCCTTCTGCGTTGCCTTTGGGGTCCCTGCTGGTGTTGTGGTAGCTGCTGTTGTTGCTGTGCTCTGCGTCTGCGTGGATGAGAAGCACCTCCATGTCTTCCTTTTGCTGCTCTGCTGTTGCTTCTGTGTGTTCTGATTAAATAAAGGTGTGTGTGCCCCATTTTAACGCCTGCCCTGACCCAGGCATTAATTTTTTACGCAAATCAGGCTGTGCTTCATTTTCTGGCTCCGCCTCCCGGCCGTGCAGGATTTTTGCCCGGTAGCATAAATAAGACGCACGGGCGTTTAAGTCAGATTTTGGACGGGAACGCCTACCTTGCATTTGATTAACGCAAGGTAGTTTTCCCACATCCAGAAAATGACGCACACTGCGGGATTTTGACATCCGCGAGCGTCAAAGTTTAAATATGGGGCAAGGTTTGCGCCAAATGTTGACGCACATCTGGGGCAGACGGAGTATAAATGTGCCCCCTGGTATCTTTGTACTGCAGGTTTGGAGGGAGAGATGGTACAGCCGATTGGTAAAGAAAGGTTTTTTTTTAGGAAGTACTGTTAAAGGACCATTTTAAAAGCGAAGATTGACGTGGCCTTTTTGAATTGACTGTTAGTCTGTTTTTTGTGCGTCTTATTTTTCCTGAGAATTCTGTCGCTCACACTTCGGCAACTCAATAGCACTTGCTCTACGTTAATGGAGCTACTTGTAGACCTTGAACAAGCACAAACCTCAACTGTGGACTTACACATCACTTGTGTTGAACACTGACACAATATTTCACAGTTGCATTCAATTTTGTGCCTTGAGCAGTTTGCTACTGCTTACCTATTTGTGAGTGCTGATTTTTAAAATAGCAATGTCCACTTTATGAAACTGTCTTAATGCTCTGTGTATTGTCTGAAAGGACACTGAAAAGGGGATGCGCCTGAGTAGGGAATCCTTCACATCATCCTCCCACTCACTGCCTAAATGGTGGCCTGTCCTCAGGTGCTTGGTCCATGTTCCCCTTGGCCTTTTATTTCTAGACGTGAGCTGTTGAGGAGTGTAGCTGGGAAAATATTCCAAAAGGCACTTTGTAATTGCTTACTATCAGTGGTGGTCAAGTTTTTAAGTAACACACTGTACCTTGTGCAACCATCTTGCTGCTGTGAATATCAGCTATCTCAAATAATGATGAAAAAAGGGAAGGGTCTGGGTGGGGATCCTGTGATGTCAACATCCTACCCATAGTCCAATTGGTGGTGTGTCCTCCAGCTACATGCTGACAGTCCAATAGGCCTCTGTTTATGGATACGAGCTGATATGAAGTGTTGCTGAGGAGAAAATATAATGTGCAGTTTGTGACTACTCTTTTGTCACTGCTGTGTTTTTAAATAGCACTATCTATTTTGTGAAAATGTCTTGTAGCTGTGAGCATTGGCTGTCTGAAAGGATGCCAAAGATGGGGTGCTTGAGTAACATCATCAACTCAATACAAGATTAATGGTCTCTCTTCCAGTTGCTTGGCCCCCTCCTGTTGCCGCTATTTCTGAGTGATAGCTGTTGCCTCTATTTCTGAGTGTGAGTTGATGCAGTGTGTGAGTGCCTTGTCAGCATGCAGAGCACTTTGTTAAATGAAAATGGACAGAACCCCTGGCCATTTGTTAAGGTGTTTGATAGTATTTAGATTTTGGTCCACTTCCAGTCAGGAAAAGTGTTTTTAAGGTCAAGGAAATCAACTGGTGCTTCAATAGATATGTTTGAAGCTGTAATAGATTCTTGCAAATTGGTTCAGGGGCAGGCTCCTGGACAAAATCTCCTTTAGCATCCTCGGTATGGAATTTTAATGAGAAGCATTACAAAAAATATGAACATTTGGCGTGAAATGCTGGAACCCAACAAAAAAGTATTGAGGATAATGGAGCAAGAAACTAGATGAAGCTATTCATTTGGTTTATCTGAGGCTGGTGGGTGAGGCACTATAGTTGTATATCATCCTTGCCAAAGCTACTTTACAGCTTTCTGCTCCTCCAATCCAAAAAACTTAGTGGTAACCAAAAGAGTATATTCTTGCAAGGCAAGGTAATTGTGTCTCAAGGATTTCAATGTGGAAATGTTTTTAACTTGAGAAGGTGCATGACGTAAAGGAATCCGAGCAAGGCATAGAACAGTCTCTGCAGTCTTATTTAGTGCAACTATGCTGAACTGTATGTAATTTATGGAGAGTACTTAACAAGGAATCTCAGAAGAGGCCTTGGTGGTTAACAAGCAACAAACACTGATATAGTGTTTTTTCAAAGAATACAGCAAGAAATAGCTTAGGTGAATGATATACCTGCTGCTCAGGGTATTAACAGGGATGATCTGTCTATTGAGCTGACTGAATCACGTCAAGGGATACGTGTACATGGTTTAGATGAAATAAATTAGATAACTGCAAATGCATATGTCTCCTGTCACCGCTCAAGAGTGGTGAAACTGCCCAGTTTTGAGACATTATGGCACTGAGATCACATTTGGAAAGTTAAAATGTGATAAGGACTATAACATCCAAAGCTTTTGTAACAAAGTTTTAATTCTAATAAGGATGTGACGATTTTGCTCAACCTTCCTCCACTTTAGCTCGATTCTTCCATATGCGTGAGCCACCATCTCATCTTTTCTTTCACGTCTATCTGAGGTACCATCTCGGAGTACTTCAGACCTCTGTGTAACTGATAGGCCTTGAGACTTGGGGGGTCATTACAACATTGGCGGTAAAAGCCGCTTACCGCCGTGCAGAAGACCGCCAATACACCGCAGCGGAAATCTGCCACAGCTATTATGACCCACATCTCGGAATCCGCCGAAATTCAGACACCCACACAAGTCTGCCACACCAAAGGTCAGTGATAAACTGGCGAAAACAAAACCTCCACTGTCACGCCAACAGAAACACGGCCATGCTATCACGACCCACGAATCCACGCGGCGGTCTTTCAACCACGGTATTCCATTGGCGGTACACACCGCTGCGCTCAAAATACACACACATCTCCAAAACACCGCCACATTGGACAATTTGAATTACACACACCTGATACACATACAAACAGCACGACTCCCACACACCCAACACAATATAAAACACACACCCACATCACCCACAAACCCCTACGACCAAAACTGATTGACGAAGGCAGAGAGAGAGCACAGAATAGACAACCCCACCACACAGAGGCACACAACACCATCACCCACACAACATCCACGCACAAAACAAAACACACCACTACACATCACCTACACCACCCCATGGCACGGCAAAGACAACCCAGGTTCTCCGAGGAGGAGCTCGGGGTCATGGTGGAGGACACTGGTAAGTCAAATCTTAACTATCATATCCCCCACCCTACCTGCATGCTATGACACACCCCCACCCTCACCCCCTCCCCTATCACTCCAACTCCTCACTAATGTACTAATAACACAAACCACCCATCCCAACACCAAGCCCTGCATGACACAACAAAGCATGGACACCCCTCACTAAAGCATGCCCACTGCACATACCCATAACACCCCCCCCCCCCCAACCATCATCACAAAAGCCCCCACACAGGAATGCTAGCACTGGGGTACACGCTCACCCACCCATTGCACACCATGACACACACAAATGCAATAATCATACTTTTACACCCCTGCAGGACCACTACCTAACGTCACCAGACAAGGAGGGTCCAGACATCTCTAGCTGACCCACAGAAGAGGCCCACAGTGATGACAGCAGCTCTGGCCAACTGGATCCAGATGACCAGCCCGGACCATCGTGGGCCTCGGGACAGTTGGTTCCCATCGCACAGGCACAGCCCAACACAGACCTTCCACCCTCTGGAAACACCAGCACAGCACCGACCCAGCGGGCCCATACCTCCGTACCCAGGACACGTCAATCAGCTGTGTGTCCACCACTACATGGAACCCAGGATAACCCACCACCCCAACAACAACAGGGACCTGGGGACAGTGGTAGTGGGCACACGGTCCAGGGGACGGAGGCCCAGGAACACAGGGGAACTGGGAGGGCTGCCGTGCGACAGGGGGCGGGCAGGCCAAGGGAACCCACTCTCCACGAGGCCCTCTTCTCCATCATGGGAGCATACCACCACTCCCAGGAGACGATGGCTACGGTCCTGGCCAAGTTTCAGGAGACCCAGCGCCTGCAGGAGGAACAGTATTTGGGCTTCAGGGAGGAACTCCGAACCATCAGCTCCGCCCTGAGCACCATTGTAGGGATGCTGAAGGACATACAGAACACCATGAGGGACACCATGGCACTCCAAGGGGCCCCTGACACTAACATGGACGATGAACTGCCCACCACCTCCGCCGGTGCTAGTGGACAGGATGCCCTGCCACAGGACCACCACACCAGCACCACACCCCCTGCAGACGGAGAACCACCCTGCAAGCGGTCCCTGAGATCCAGGATCAGGACAGAGCACGATGGCAAGACCCCGCCAAGAAATGAGACCACCCTGATTGTCATCCCACTGTCCCACTTTGTAACCTTGTCCATATTGGAACTGCCCCAGCTCCACTTCCTATGCCCATATGGGCAGTGCACCTGTAAGAGTAATAGACTGGACTCTGCCATGGACATTCCTCCACCATCACCCCTCACCATTTTACCACCCCCTCCAATAATTAGCACTTCAATAAACACCCTTGGACCACAAAACAATCTGGAGTCAGTCTGTGATTTTGAAAATGTGTATTAGCTATGACAGTGACGAAATCCGTTCTCAATAGTAATGTCAACATACCTATGTCACACATCACAAGTCCATGAAGGATGCTAGCAGATGACACACGTTGGTAACCACACCTGTGAAACCGTAATGGAAATGTACAACTCCGTTACCAAATACTTGTTGAAATTGACAGACAGGATAGAGGTAGAAGTGTGAAAGTACTTGTAGTAGTCAAGAAAGTGTTCTCACCTGTGTGTCACTGGAAATATTGCTGTATGACTGAGTCCCTGTTGTCAATGTCTTCTTCCTCTGCTTCCTCCTCATCACTGTCCACAGGCTCCACAGCTGCCACAACACCGTCATCTGGACCATCCTCCTGCAGAAAAGGCACCTGGCGTCGCAAAGCAAGATTGTGAAGCACACAGCAAGAGATGATGATCTGGCACACCTTCCTTGGTGAGTAGAATAGGGAACCACCTGTCATATGGAGGCACCTGAACCTGGCCTTCAGGAGGCCGAAGGTGCGTTCGATCACCCTCCTAGGCCGCCCAAGGGCCTCATTGTAGTGTTCCTCTGCCCTTGTCCTGGGATTCCTCACTGGGGTCAATAGCCATGACAGGTTGGGGTAACCAGAGTCCCCTAATAGCCACACCCGGTGCCTGTGGAGTTGACCCATCACATAAGGGATGCTGCTATTCCGCAGGATGTAGGCGTCATGCACAGAGCCAGGGAACATAGCATTTACCTGGGAGATGTACTGGTCTGCCAAACATACCATCTGTACATTCATCGAATGATAACTCTTCTGGTTCCGGTACACCTGTTCACTCCTGTGGGGTGTGACCAGAGCTACATGGGTCCCATCAATGGCACCTATGATGTTAGGGATATGTCCAAGGGCATAGAAGTCACCTTTAACAGTAGCCAAACCCTCCACCTGAGGGAAAATGATGTAGCTCCTCATGTGTTTCAGCAGGGCAGACAACACTCTGGACAAAACATTGGAAAACATAGGCTGGGACATCCCTGATGCCATGGCCACTGTTGTTTGAAATTACCCACTTGCAAGGAAATGGAGCACTGATAGCACCTGCACTTGAGGGGGGATTCCTGTGGGATGGTGGATTGCTGACCTCCGGTCTGGCTCCAACTGGGTACACAGTTCCTGGATTGTGGCACGGTCAAACCTGTAGGTGATGATTAAATGTCGCTCCTCCATTGTTAACAGGTCCACCAGCGGTCGGTACACCGGAGGATTCCGCCATCTCCTCACATGTCCCAGCGGACGGTGCCTAGGAAGGACAAAAGCGACCACAGAGTCAAGCAACTCAGAGGTATGTACCCACAGCTACACAGAACACAAAACATAATCCCAAAAGTTGTCTGTAAGAGTGTTGAGTCCAGGCCTAGGTATGTGTGACGCAGTTGAAAATGAAGCCATGTGGGCCCCTGAAATGGCGGCTGCCTGACCTCTAAACTGGGACAATTGGATGTGAGGTAACTGCGCTGGCGTTGTACACCGTTTCGGTAGGCGGTCGAAGACCGCTGCTCAATGCTGCATTGGTTAACATTGGACCCTATGGGTCCCAGGAGTCAATGACGAAGTGCGCCGGCAGTGATGATACGCACCGCCGCGGACGTGACTGCCATTTTCTATCTGTTGAATCACTCGATACCTGATCTTCGACAGGAGAGGACCTATACTGCAAGTGCTGCTGCTGTGACTTTGGTCTGGAAGAGACAATGGCACATGTGTCTGTGGAAAGGGCCCCTGCCTTCATTGAACTGGAGTTGGAGAAGCTCGTGGACGGGGTCCTCCCCCAGTACACGCTACTCTACGGTCCTCCAAACCAACAGGTGAGTACATAGGGTGCAAGTTGTATGGGCTATGTCTGGGTGGAGAGGGCTGGTTGTAAGAAGGAAGGGGACAGAGTTCTGTGAGCATGAAGGACTGTGAATGCATGTGCCACATGGCTAGGGCAGGGATGTGGGCCACTCACTTCGACTGTGCAGTTGGTAATGACTTCTCTTCTTCCCCTGTAAATGTCATGTAGGTCAGCGCCCACCAGAAGAAGGATATTTGGCAAGCCATCGCCAAGGACGTCCGGACCCTGGGGGTCCACCAGAGACGGAGCACCCACTGCCGTAAAAGATGGGAGGGCATTCGCCGCTGGAGCAAGAAGACGGCGGAGGCTCAGCTGGGGATGGCCTCCCAACGTGGGAGGGGTGCCCGTCGCACCATGACCCCCCTGATGTTCTGGATTCTGGCGGTGGCCTACCCTGAGTTGGATGGGCGCTTGAGGGCATCACAGCAGACACAAGGGGGTGAGTACACTCTCATTCAGCTGACTTTGCGCGCAGTGGTGGGGTCTGGGTGGGGGAGGAGGGCTGTGGGTTTCCCTAGGCCAGGGAGAGTTCCGTAGGCTAGGCCCCTCCGTAATGCAGGCCATGTGCCACTCCACCCCACCTCTGTAGAGTGCCAAGTACAGGTATACATGCCCCTGTGTCATCTATGTGTGCAGATGTCCACCATAGCCATGTAGGCCCCATCCCAGGAACTGCATCTGTAAAGGCCAACCACGCGGCGTAGTGTAGGGGGCTGCTGTGTCTGTATTGTCCGCCAACGGTAAGCCATGCACTCAATCTGTCTTTCTTCTGTTGCCCCCCCCTTTTTGTGCTCTCCCTGTTCTTTTGTGTATCAGCATCATCAGGCGGAGGTACAGTGGCACCGGAGCACGAGGGGACTGCATCCCACATGGCCATGGAGGGCCACACCACGGACTCAGAATACACCAGTGGGACGGAGGGCGAGGGGAGCTTCACGGCGGTCACCGGATCAGCAACCAGCGACACGGACTCGTCCTCCGATGGGAGTTCCCTTGTGGTGGTGGCAACATCTGTGCCCCCCACTTCTACAGGTACAGCCGCCACCCCCTACCAGCACTGCCCTCCCAGCAGCCCCTCAGCCTTCGCTCCGTGCCCGCTCACCGAGGAGGGTGGGCATCACCTTCGCCCCAGGCACCTCAGCCCCTGCCCCTGTCACCTCTGCTGCCCTCAGTGAGGAGGCCATTGACCTCCTCAGGTCACTCACTGTTGGGCAGTCTGCCATTGTGAATGCCATCCAGGGTGTAGAAAGGGAGTTGTAGCACACTAATGCATTCCTGGAGGGCATTCACTCTGGTCAGGCTGCCCATCATCGAACCCTGCAATCTCTGGCCTCAGCACTGATGGCAGCCATTGTCCCTGTCTCTAGCCTCCCCCCTCCAACTTCCTCTACCCAGATCCAATCCCCTGTACCTCTGCCTATCCCAAGTATACCATCAGACCAGCCTGCACACACGTCAACACACAAGGGAAGCTCCGGCAAACATAGGCACCACACATCCCACAGGCACTCACACAAGCATCACCCACATACAGACACAGCAACATCCACTGCCTCCACTGTGTCCCCCTCCTCGTCGTCTCCCTCATCCCTCACAGTGTCGTCTACACTCTCACCTGCATGCACTACCACTACAGCCACTAGGACTCGCACCAGCACACCCACCACCACACCCCGCTCACCTGCACTCACCACCCACACTACCATTTACACGTCCCCTGTGTCCTCTCCCAGTGTGTCTGTGACGCCCCCTCCCAAAGTACACAAACGCGGGCACACACTCACCCAACATCCATCCACCTCACGACAGCCTCCAGAACATGCACCTGCACCCAAATCATCAAAAGTTACACCTCCTACAACCACCTCCTCTTCCTCCACTCCCAGACCCCCTCCAGCTACCCGTCCCAGTGTCCGTCCGAAACTTTTCCTGAGCAACGTTGACCTCTTTCCCACCAACCCCCCCCCCCTCCAATTCATAGGTCCCGTACTAGCACCTCAGCCAAAAAATCTCCGGTACCAGTGGTGCCTGTTAAAGTTATGTGGAGTGCACCGGGCACCAGGGCAGCCAGTGTGACATGGAGCCAAAGCACAGCCAGTCACCCCCCCCTGTGAAGCACCAGAAGTTGGACAGTGCCCGACGGGATAGGGGGAAGACTCCAGCCGGCAAAGCCGCTCACAAGGGTCCCGGGGGGGAGTGTCGACTCAGCTGTGACTCCTCCCAAAGTGGGGAAGGAGCAGAAGAAAGCGCCAAAGTCTGGGAAGAGCAGCACGGCGGAGAAGGCCGCCATCATCCCGCTGCCCACGAGGCCTCCGCCATCCCGATCGTCACTGGCCAGGACGCCACCGCCAGAGTCAGTGCCCAGGAGGGAACTCCCAGCGTTACTGGTCAGGAGACCACCGCCAGAGTCAGTGCCCAGGAGGGCAGTCCCATCGCCACTGGTCAGGAGACCGCCACAGCCCCGCTGGGCAATGAGGGACCGCTATGGCAAACACCGCTGCACAGGTCAGAGACAGCAAAGTCAAGCACCGCTGAACAGGGCAAGCACCGCTGAACAGGGCAAAGACAGCCATGGCAAGCACCGCTGAACAGGTCAGAAACTGCAAAGGCAAGCACCGCTGAACAGGGCAAGCACCGCTGAACAGGGCAAAGACCGCCATGGCAAGCACCGCTGAACAGGGCAAAGACCGCCATGGCAAGCACTGCTGAACAGGTCAGAGACCGCAAAGTCTAGCACCGCTGAACAGGGCAAGCAATGCTGAACAGGGCAAAGACCGCCATGGCAAGCACTGCTGAACAGGTCAGAGACAGCAAAGTCTAGCACCGCTGAACAGGGCAAGCAATGCTGAACAGGGCAAAGACCGCCATGGCAAGCACTGCTGAACAGGTCAGAAACTGCAAAGTCAAGCACCGCTGAACAGGGCAAAGACTGCCATGGCAAGCACCGCTGAACAGGGCAAGCACCGCCAACTCAAGCACCGGTAGCCCATGTGCGGCAGGGGCAGTGACGGAACTGGGACCGCCACGGGGAGAGTGATGCACTCTGGGCACCAGTCCCACTCCGGAACCAGTGGAGAACAGCATCCACTACCTCAGTCCTTAACAGGATGAAGCACTGTGGGCACCAGTCCCCCTCCAGAACCAGTGGAGAACAGCATCCACTACCTCAGTCCTTAACAGGATGAAGCACTCTGGGCACCAGTCCCCCTCCAGAACCAGTGGAGAACAGCATCCACTACCTCAGTCCTAAAAAGAATGAAGCACTCTGGGCACCTGTCCCCCTCCAGAACCAGTGGAGACTGTCATCCACTTGAGAGACTGTGGCTTTGCACTCCCCAGGATAAAGCAGTGGGCAAACCACCCACTGAAAAGACTTGAGACTGTGGCTTTGCACTCCCCAGGATGGTACAGTGGGCAAACCACCCACTGAAAAGACTTGTGAGACTGTGGCTTTGCACTCCCCAGGATAAAGCAGTGGGCAAACCACCCACTATAGAGACTTGTGAGACTGTGGCTGTGCACTCCCCAGGATAAAGCAGTGGGCAAACCACCCACTGAAAGGACTTGTGAGACTGTGGCTTTGCACTCCCCAGGATAAAGCAGTGGGCAAACCACCCACTGTAGAGACTTGTGAGACTGTGGCTTTGCACTCCCCAGGATACATCAATGGGCATGGACCCCCCTCGTGGATCTGGTGTGGTGCTGTCATCCGGCTGAGGTGCCCCCCTTCCCTTCCCCCTGAGGTGCCTGTTGTATTTCGATCTGATGCCCCAGCAGTGTTCTCTCCGTTTTGCTCAGGTATCTGATGTGGGCCTCGCCCATGCATTTTGGGGCCAGTGGTCCACAGACATTGAATGGTGCATACCTGCACTACTAATCGTGATGTATATTTTGTTGAATGTGTATATATATCTGTATATATTAGCTTACTGTATTTTTATACATTACAATGGTTGCACTCATTTCCTTTTGTCTTTGCATTCTTCCGGTGGGGGGGGTTGGGGGTTGTTACTGTGATGTTTGGATATGCATTGGTGTGTGTGTTGTAGTGGGTAAGGGTCGGGGTGGGGGTGGGGGTGGGGGTGTTGCGTGTGTGTGTCCCTGACTTTTGCCTCCCCCTCCCCTATGTCGTAGGTGCAGTACTCACCGTTGTCTTCAGCACCGGAGTTCCGGCTCCATGGTGCCCTCCTTCCTCGTGGAGTGTTTGAGGTGAGTGATTTCCCTTTGAAATGGCTGTTTCTGCCGTGTTTTTATCCACGGTGAATCGGCCCCGGAAAAGGTGGTGGATTGGTAGGTTGTGATACTGTGGGCGGTACTTTGTCTCCCACCTGTCTGTTGGCGGTGACCGCCGCGCTGCTTGTCTGGACCGCTGTGTCGGTCAGAGTGTTAAAGTGGCTGTCTTTGTTGGCGGTTTCCGCCACGGTCATAATTCCCTTTTTCTTTTCTGCCGGCCTGTTTGCGGTCTTACCACCACTTTAACACCGTCCGCCAGGGTTGTAATGACCCCCTTGGTATTGTAATCTTAATAGGCTTAGTACAATCTCCATATTGAGTAAAGCATACCGTGGTAGTTGTATCTCGATGAAGAAGTCTTATTAAATTAATGAGATAAGGTTCGACTTCTGCCTGGGCCATGAGTTTCCATCTCATCTTTTCTTTCACTTATTCTGTCTGAGGTACCATCTTTAAGTACTTCAGACCGCTGCGTAAAATGTAGGCCCTGAGACTTTGTAAAGCCCTGTAATGAAGCAGGCTTGGGAATATTATCTGAGGACAGAAGCCTGAAGATGCAGGCAATCTGCCTCAAGGACGTCGATTGTTTCAAGAGTGTTTTGCACAATTCCTGTTGAATATTCGCAATCTTCCACAAGGGAAGGCTCAGTGTCTTTTCTCTGGAGTTGATAAAACCTAGGAACATAGCCAGTTCAGTTGGTGTTTGAAGAGACTTCTTTTCGTTGATTACAAACCCCAGGCTCTCTTTTTTTAGGTCAGAGACCATAAAAGCACACAAAAATACAATAATATTAAAAAAGAAACATATATATATATATATATATATATATATATATATATATATATATATATATATATATATAT
Organism: Pleurodeles waltl; assembly: GCF_031143425.1. NCBI lineage: Eukaryota > Metazoa > Chordata > Amphibia > Caudata > Salamandridae > Pleurodeles > Pleurodeles waltl. The sequence continues at coordinate 440,048,139 of NC_090449.1, forward strand.
ATGTTCGATGGCATGTGTAGCTGCAGATACACATGCTGTGCACATCCCGCCATCTAGTGTTGGGCTCGGAGTGTTACAAGTTGTTTTTCTTCGAAGAAGTCTTTTCGAGTCACGAGATCGAGGGACTCCTCCCATTTCGGCTCCATTGCGCATGGGCGTCGACTCCTTCTTAGATTGTTTTTTTTCCGCCATCGGGTTCGGACATGTTCCTTTTCGCTCCGTGTTTCGGGTCGGAAAGTTAGTTAGAATCTCGAAAAAATCATCGGTATTGTTTGCGTTCGGTATCGGGTTAGTTATAACAGATCGACACCGATTTTGGAAGAGCTACGGTGGCCCTTCGGGGTTTTTTCGATCCCCCATCGGGGCCTGGTCGGCCCGGCCACGTGTCTCTTCAAGGCTGATGGAACGGACCCCATTCCGCTTCTGCCCAAAATGTCACAACAAGTATCCGTATACAGATCAGCATCTGGTCTGTAACTTGTGTTTGTCTCCAGAGCACAAGGAAGATACTTGTGAAGCCTGTCGGGCGTTTCGGTCCAGAAAGACATTAAGGGACCGAAGAGTGAGAAGACTGCAGATGGCGTCGGCGCCGACAGGACAAGGGCGTTTCGAGGAGGAAGAAGAAACTTTCTCCATCCAGGAGTCGGACTCGGACGAGCTCGATCCAGAAGAAACGCCAAAAACCGTGAGTAAGACGTCGAAACATAAAACTCACGAGAAGACCACAAAAGCCCAGGGGACGCCACCGCCAACAGGCCATGGCTTAACCCGAAAAATAGGTGACCGATCATCGGCACCGAAAAAGGGCACGCTGGTGTCGAAGTCATCCGACTCCGGTCGAGATACCGCCACCCAGCAATCTCGGGCCCGAGACAGCGGCTCTGAGCAAGTTCGGCACCGAGACAGTGGAACCGAAGTAAGTCAGCACCGAGAGACCACGACGCCGAAAATAAAAAAGGTTTCGTTGGAACCAAAAAAAGCAGCCGAAAAGGTTTCGATACCGAAACATCCGGCCTCTGAACCAAAATCAAGTTCCTACACAGAAGAACAAGGACTGTCCTCACAAATGAAAACACACAGATTTGGACAGGAACTAGAGACAATGGAGCCAGACTGCACCCAAAGAAAGCTCCACATCCAAAAAGAAACTGGGAAGATCAGCACTCTCCCTCCTATTAGAATGAAACGCAAGCTTGCCTTCCAGGAGAAAGACAAGCAGCCACAGGCAAAGGTGGCTAAACAAGTAAGCCCGCCACCGTCCCCACAACGCTCTCCACAACCATCACCAGTAGCCACTCCACCAATGATGCAATCCCCGACTCATACAGGGATGAATCAGGACGATCCAGACGCGCGGGATCTTTATGATGCACCAGTGTCAGATAATAGTCCTGACTGTTATCCAGCTAGACCGTCACCACCAGAAGATAGTACAGCCTACGCGCAGGTGGTGTCTTGGGCAGCGGCGTTTCATAATGTCAGCCTACATTCAGAGCCAATTGAAGACGACTTTCTATTCAATACACTGTCGTCCACACACAGCCAGTACCAGAGTCTCCCCGTGCTACCTGGAATGCTAAAGCACTCCAAACAAGTGTTTGAGGAGCCTGTAAAAGGAAGGGCCATTACTCCAAGAGTGGAGAAAAAATATAAACCGCCTCCAACGGACCCCGTGTACATCACACAACAGCTAACACCGGACTCAGTAGTAGAAGGGGCAGCTCGCAAGAGGGAGAACTCACACACTTCAGGAGATGCACCACCTCCAGAGAAAGAGAGTCGTAAATTCGACGCAGCAGGAAAAAGAGTGGCGGCACAGGCAGCAAACCAGTGGCATATTGCAAACTCACAGGCTTTGTTGGCCAGATACGATATAGCTCATTGGAACTAAATGCAACACTTTATTGAGCATTTGCCCAAGGAGTTCCAAAAGAGAGCACAGCAAGTGGTGGAAGAAGGACAGAGTATCTCAAACAATAAGATACGGTCAGCAATAGATGCAGCAGACACAGCTGCTAGAACTGTAAACATAGCAGTGACAATAAGGAGACATGCATGGCTGCGTACATCAGGATTCAAGCCGGAAATACAACAAGCCTTGCTGAATATGCCATTTAACGGACAGCAGTTGTTTGGGCCGGAGGTGGACACTGCCATCGAAAAGCTTAAAAAAGACACAGATACGGCCAAAGCCATGGGCGCACTCTACTCCCCACAGAGCAGAGGCACATTTCGAAAAACACAGTTTCGAGGGGGGTTTCGAGGACAAAGCACAGAACCCACAACCTCACAAACAAGGCCCAATTATCAAAGCCAATATCAGCGGGGAAGTTTTCGGGGACAATATAGAGGGGGACAGTTCCAAAAAAGTAGAGGAAAATTCCAAAGTCCCAAAACTACACAAAGCAAGCAGTGACTTACACGTCACAAATCCCCAACACATAACACCTGTGGGGGGGAGACTAACCAAGTTCTACAAACAATGGGAGGAGATAACAACAGATACTTGGGTCTTAGCAATTATCCAGCATGGTTATTGCATAGAATTTCTCAATTTCCCACCAAATGTCCCACCGAAAACACACAATATGTCAAAGCAACACATGGATCTTCTACAACTAGAGGTCCAAGCGTTGTTACAAAAACATGCAATAGAATTAGTACCAATTCATCAGAAAGGAACAGGAGTTTACTCTCTGTACTTTCTCATACCCAAAAAGGACAAAACTCTAAGACCTATATTAGATCTCAGAACGTTAAATACCTACATCAAATCAGATCACTTTCACATGGTGACGTTACAGGACGTAATCCCATTGCTCAAACAGGAAGACTACATGACAACACTAGACCTAAAGGATGCATACTTCCATATACCGATACATCCTTCACACAGAAAGTACCTAAGGTTTGTATTCCAAGGGGTACATTACCAAATCAAGGTTTTGCCATTTCGGATAACAACTGCACCAAGGGTTTTCACAAAATGCCTGGCAGTGGTAGCTGCGCATATCAGAAGACAGCAAATACACGTCTTCCCGTACCTAGACGATTGGTTAATCAAAACCAACACGCAAAATCGGTGTTCACAACACACAAGGTACATTATCGAGACCCTCCACAAACTAGGTTTCTCACTCAACTACACAAAGTCGCACATTCAGCCGTGCCAAACACAGCAGTACTTAGGGGTGACAATCGACACAACAAAAGGGGTTGCCACTCCAAGTCCACAAAGGGTACAAGCATTTCACAAGGTAATACAGGTCATGTATCCAAAACAAAGAATACAGGTCAAGATAGTAATGAAACTACTAGGCATGATGTCCTCATGTATAGCTATTGTCCCAAACGCCAGATTGTACATGCGGCCCTTTCAACAGTGCCTAGCATCACAATGGTCACAAGCACAGGGTCAACTTCTAGATCTAGTGTTGATAGACCGCCAAACATACACCTCGCTTCTATTGTGGAACAGCATAAATTTAAACCAAGGGCGGCCTTTCCAAGACCCAGTGCCTCAATACGTAATAACTACAGATGCCTCCATGATAGGATGGGGAGCTCATCTCAATCAACACAGCATCCAGGGACAATGGGACACTCAGCAAAGACAATTTCACATAAATCACTTAGAACTACTGGCAGTATTTCTAGCGCTAAAAGCATTTCAACCCATAATAAGCCACAAACACATCCTTGTCAAAACAGACAACATGACAACGATGTATTATCTGAACAAACAGGGAGGAACACACTCAACTCAGTTATGTCTCCTAGCACAAAGAATATGGCATTGGGCGATCCACAACCACATTCGCCTAATAGCACAGTTTATTCCAGGGATTCAGAATCAGTTAGCAGACAATCTTTCTCGGGATCACCAACAGATCCATGAATGGGAGATTCACCCCGAAATGCTAAACACTTACTTCCAGAGATAGGGGACACCACAAATAGACCTATTTGCAACAAAAGAAAACGCAAAATGCCAAAACTTCGCATCCAGATACCCACAAGATCAGTCTCGGGGCAATGCGTTATGGATGAGTTGGTCAGGGATATTTGCATACGCTTTTCCCCCTCTCCCACTCCTTCCATATCTAGTAAACAAATTGAATCAAAACAAACTCAAACTCATACTAATAGCACCAACTTGGGCAAGACAACCTTGGTACACAACACTATTAGACCTTTCAGTGGTGCCTCATGTCAAACTACCAAACAAACCAGATCTGTTAACTCAACACAAACAACAGATCAGACACCCAAATCCAGCATCGCTGAATCTAGCAATTTGGCTCCTGAAATCTTAGAATTCGGACACTTAGACCTTACACAGGAATGTATGGAGGTCATAAAACAAGCTAGGAAACCAACCACTAGACATTGCTATGCAAATAAGTGGAAAAGATTTGTTTATTATTGCCACAATAATCAAATCCAACCATTACACGCATCTGCTAAAGACATTGTAAGCTACTTACTACATTTGCAACAGTCAAAGCTAGCTTTTTCATCCATTAAAATACATCTTACCGCAATTTCAGCTTATCTGCAAATTACACACTCAACTTCTTTATTTAGGATACCAGTCATTAAAGAGTTTATGGAAGGCCTGAAGAGAATTATACCACCAAGAACACCACCAGTTCCTTCATGGAACCTCAATATTGTCTCATCTCGCCTCATGGGTCCACCTTTAGAACCTATGCACTCATGTGAAATGCAATATTTAACATGGAAAGTTGCATTTCTAATTGCTATCACATCTCTAAGAAGAGTAAGTGAGATACAAGCATTTACCATACAAGATCCATTTATTCAAATACACAAGCATAAAGTAGTCTTACAAACAAATCCTAAATTCTTACCACTGTTCCACTTGAATCAAACAGTAGAACTTCCAGTATTCTTTCCACAGCCAGATTCTGTAGCTGAAAGAGCACTACATACATTAGACATCAAAAGAGCGTTAATGTACTACATTGACAGAACAAAACTAATTCGGAAGACAAAACAATTATTTATTGCTTTCCAAAAACCCCATACAGGAAATCCAATTTCTAAACAAGGCATTGCTAGATGGATAGTTAAGTGCATTCAAACTTGTTATCTTAAAGCAAAAAGAGAACTGCCTATTACACCAAAGGCACACTCAACTAGAAAGAAAGGTGCTACCATGGCCTTTCTAGGAAATATTCCAATGACCGAAATATGTAAGGCAGCCACATGGTCTACACCTCATACATTTACCAAACACTACTGTGTAGATGTGTTAACGGTACAACAAGCCACAGTAGGCCAAGCAGTACTACGAACATTGTTTCAAACAACTTCAACTCCTACAGGCTGAACCACCGCTTTTGGGGAGATAACTGCTTACTAGTCTATGCACAGCATGTGTATCTGCAGCTACACATGCCATCGAACGGAAAATGTCACTAACCCAGTGTACATCTGTTCGTGGCATTAGTCGCTGCAGATTCACATGCGCCCACCCGCCTCCCCGGGAGCCTGTAGCCGTTTAGAAGTTGATCTTGAACATTTGTAAATTTGTAAATATATCACTTTAAACTACATTATGTACATACGTATTCACTCCATTGCATGGGCACTATTACTATAATACACAACTCCTACCTCACCCTCTGCGGGGAAAACAATCTAAAATGGAGTCGACGCCCATGCGCAATGGAGCCGAAATGGGAGGAGTCCCTCGATCTTGTGACTCGAAAAGACTTCTTCAAAGAAAAACAACTTGTAACACTCCGAGCCCAACACTAGATGGCGGGATGTGCACAGCATGTGAATCTGCAGCGACTAATGCCACAAACAGATGTACACTGGGTAAGTGACATTTTCTATATATATATATATATATATATATATATGTATGTTTGATGGCATCTGTAGCTGCAGATACACATGCTGTGCACTGTTCCTGCCATCTAGTGTTGGGCTCGGAGTGTTACAAATTGTTTTTCTTCGAGTCACAGGACCGAGTGACTCTTCCCTTTCGGCTCCATTGCGCATGGGCGGCGACTCCATCTTAGATTGTTTTCTTTCCGCCATCGGGTTGGGACGTGTTCCTTTTCGCTCCGTATTTCGAATCAGGAAAGTTAGCTAAGTATCGAAAATTCGTCAGTATTGTTCTCGTTCGGTACCGGGTTAGTTTTAGTGTATCAGCACCGACATCAAGGCCGCTTCGGCGGCCCTTCAGGGCTTCCGCTCTTCCTCAAGGCCTGGTCGGCCCGACCACACCCGTCGTCCAAGACTAATAGACTGGACCCCCTTCCGTTTCTGTCCTAAGTGTCACGCCAAGTATCCTTATACAGACCAGCACTGGGTCTGTAACCTGTGTTTGTCGCCCAAACACAGAGAGGATACTTGTGAAGCTTGCTGAGCGTTTCAATCGAAGAAAACCTTGAGAGATCGACGCACAAGAAGACTACAAATGGCGTTGAAACCGAGACAAGATTTTGACGTCGAGGAGGAAGAGAGAATCTCCATCCAAGAAACGGATTTGGGTGAATCTGACGGTGAATGACCCTCCACGGTGCAACAAACTGAGTAAACCTTCTCCGTCCCAATCCCAGAGTCACACCCAAAAATACAAGGCCACGGGGACGCCACATCCAGCAGGCCATGGCTCAACCCACAGAAAAGAAGGTGACCAAAATATCGGCACCGAAAAAGGCCAAAGATTTGCCGAAGACTTCTGACTCCGGTCGAGATTCCAGCACCGAAAAATTCGGCATTGAGTTGTCGAAGCAGGCATGCCTCGAAAAAGCTCGTTGGAACCAAAAAGAACAACTACATTAGGAATTTCGGTACCGAAAAAAACGGTTTCGGAGCCGAAACGCTCAACATACACTGAAGAGCAAGGGCTTTCTATGCAGCTCAAAGAAAGGCATAAATGTGAGCAAGATCTGGATGTAGAAGAACCTGACCAAACGCAACAAAGGTTACAAATCCAGAAGGTTACAGGGAAGATACAGACAATACCTCCTCTCAAATCAAAAAGGGAATTAGCCTTTCAAGAAACAGATTTGCAGCTGAAAGCCAAAGTGGTTAGAGACAAGTCACCACCACCACATGTCTCACCACAACCATCCCCACTGCATTCACCACACCTGTCACCAGTGGGTACACCAATCATGCAGTCACCCACATATACTGGGATGACCCAAGATGATGCGGATGCCTGGGATCTGTACAATCCACCTATATCGGACAACAGCCCACAGTGTTATCCAACCAAGCCTTCACCACCAGAGGACAGTACAGCATATACGCAAGTACTAGCCAGGGCAGCTGCGTTCCACAGGGTGACAATGCACTCTGAAACAGTGGAGATGACTTCCTTTTCAACACTCTGGCATCCACTCACGCATCCTATCAAAGCCTGCCAACGTGGGCTCGCCAACCGTGGTACACCACACTGTTGGATCTATCTGTGGTACCCCACATCAAACTACCAAACAGACCAGATCTGTTAACACAACAGAAACAACAGATCAGACACCCGAATCCAGCATCACTCAACCTAGCAATCTGGCTCCTGAAGTCTTAGAATTTGGTTATCTAAACCTTTCTAAAGAATGTATGGAGATCATTAAACAAGCAAGAAAACCCACAACCAGACATTGTTATGCTAAGAAATGGAAAAGATTTGTTTGTTACTGCCAGGCTAATCAGATTACGCCACTAGACGCCTCCACACAAAACATTGTAAGTTACTTACTACACTTACAAAAGTCCAATCTAGCCTTCTCTTCCATTAAGATACATCTCACTGCAATATCTGCTTATTGGCAGATTAAACATACAAAATCGCTTTTTAGAATCCCAGTTATTAAAGCCTTTATGGAAGGACTAAAAAGAATCATACCCCCAAGGACACCATCAGTGCCATTGTGGAATCTTAATATTGTGTTAACACGACTCATGGGCCCACCATTTGAACCCATACATTCTTGTCAAATCCAATTTTTAACTTGGAAAGTAGCCTTTTTAATAGCCATCACTTCACTTAGAAGAGTTATTGAAATACAGGCGTTTACTATTCAAGAACCCTTTATACAAATACATAAAAATAAGGTGGTTCTTCGTACAAATCCACAATTCTTACCAAAAGTCATCTCACCGTTTCATCTAAATCAAACGGTAGGGCTCCCAGTCTTCTTCCCACAGCCAGCCTCAGTAGCAGAAAGGGCATTACATACGTTAGACATAAAAAGAGCACTAATGTATTACACTGACAGAACAAAACAATTTCGGAAAACAAAACAATTGTTCGTAGCTTTCCAAAAACCACATGCAGGTAACCCCATATCCAAACAGGGCATTGCCAGATTGATTGTCAAATGCATACAAACCTGTTACCTAAAAGCAAAAAGAGAATTACTCATTACTCCAAGGGCACACTCCACTAGAAAGGAAGGCGCCACAATGGCTTTTCTTGGTAATATACCAATGACAGAAATTTGTAAGGCAGCCGCTTGGTCTACGCCTCATACATTTACTAAGCATTACTGTGTAGATGTGTTAGCAGCACAACAAGCCACAGTAGGACAGGCTGTACTAAGAACATTATTTCAGGCAACTTCAACTCCTACAGGCTAGCCACCGCTTTTGGGGAGATTACTGCTTTGTAGTCTATGCACAGCATGTGTATCTGCAGCTACACATGCCATCGAATGGAAAATGTCACTTACCCAGTGTACATCTGTTCGTGGCATGTTGCGCTACAGATTCACATGCGCCCTCCCACCTCCCCGGGAGCCTGTAGCCGTTTTAGTTGCATTAAAAGTGTATATATGTAAATCATTTTAACTTTAATACTATAGGTACATACACATTTACTCCATTGCATGGGCACCTCTAGTATCCTTACTTTAACAACTCCTACCTCACCCTCTGTGGGGAAAACAATCTAAGATGGAGTCGACACCCATGTGCAGTGGAGCCGAAAGGGAGGAGTCACTCGGTCCCGTGACTCGAAAAGACTTCTTTGAAGAAAAACAACTTGTAACACTCCGAGCCCAACACCAGATGGCAGGAACAATGCATAGCATGTGAATCTGCAGCGCAACATGCCACGAACAGATGTACACTGGGTAAGTGACATTTTCCATATATTACACATGCAACGTATAAAAAAGAAGCCTTTAGCAGTTTAACGAACTAATAGAATAAAAACATCCACAGTTATCTAAGCAGACTCATATCTCTTCCTGATTATAATAGCACTATTAATATAGCTAAGAACAAAATAGCACAAATCTAAGGAGGCTAAACTTTGCAAATGCCTCATGCCCTTTTTATTTGATCTAAAATCCTTATTTAAAAGGGACGGCCGTAAAAAGTGGCTATGCAAAGAGGTATATAAACTACAAATGAACATAAAATGTACAGTTCATTGGGCTCCATCACATGGACAGCATGGCAGGGATGGAAACCAAGTACCCATCGAAGGAAAGACGAGTAGGAAATGACCTTTTATTAATGCGTAATCAAGTCAAATAGAATATTGAAGATGTTCTTCTAGCACATTGTTCCATCAGCAAGATATCGTCCCAATGTAGGATTAGGTGGAATGCCCTGAGCACGTTTAAACTACATAACTGGTTTCAGAACCTTCATAAAACACCATGGCACTGAAGATGGGCCGAATGGCAGAGCGTTGAATTCGAAGACTTGAGTCCGCCACAAAAATTGAAGAAATGTTTGGTGGGATTTATAAATGGGGACCGTGTGGAACGCGTCCTTAAGGTCTAGTCAAGTCATCCAGTCGTTAAACCACAGCAGGCTCTTCAGGAGGCAGATATCTTCTATTTCAAAGTGATGATATATCAACCACTTGTTGAACTCTCTGAGGCTTACAACCGGTCGCTGAGTCCCATCTCTCTTCTCTACCAGGAAGCCTGGTAGCTCAGGAAACCAGAGGTCTGTTACCTTTTGATCTATGAGGTTAGGGTCTCTTTCTGAGAAGAATATGGCCACAGCCGGGAAGGCTTAACTGGAGTTTTATAGAATTCTTTGTGGAATCCCTGTACCATCCGCAGGACCCATGCATCTTAGATCTCAGCCATCTAGTTGTGAAGGAGCTGTGCTAGAAATCCTCCCACCCAAATTGGTTAGTAAGAAGGGAGAACTCTCACCTGAAATACTTCCATGGAATTATCCCAGTGGATTGCCCCCGGCCCATTTGACTTTGGGAATCCGCTTGGGGAAAGAACCTCCCCCCTAACCTGGTTTGGTCTTGGCAGTGGCCGCATCAGGAGCCTTTGCCTCTTGAAGGAGCGTGGGAGAGGAAGGTGCCAATCGAGTGCCCTCTACCACAACCAGCCCCAGCTAAAACCTTAGGGTTGAAAATCCTCTTCAGAGAGCCCTGCGCCTTGGCCAAGGAAGTAAATGTGGACACAAATTTACCAAGCTTTTTAATGAATGGGTCGCCCAAAAAAAAACTTGTTTCTGCTTCAGAGACCGCAAGGTCTCCTAATTTAGAATCCACCTTTGTGAGGAGGGAGCAATGTTGTTCAATAAACAGGGTGCAATTTGTGTTTCCCAAAAAAATTATAACCATCTGGGCCCACCCAGGTAGGATATCTAGTGGAATGAGGGAGCCAGACTGGTTGGCTTCTTAGGCCATGTCCAGGATTTTCCTGAGGGGCCCAGTGATGCCTGTCAGCCTGTCATCACTGCCAGGAGCATTCAATGCCCTTCCTTGCGTCTCTAATATACTTCCCCAGGAAAGTGGTAATTTTGGTGTTGATCTCCAGAGTCAGGGTGACTTTGCCTGCCAAGGATGGGTGTGGGCACTCCACTCTTAGGCCAGCTTTCACCTCCTTTTTCTAGGGGTTTACGTAGGCGCCTGGCCACGTAGTTAATGACCTTCTCTGTTGGCGACCATTCAGCGGTGAGTGAGTGTGGAAAGTCCTCTGAGTCCAGCATATCAGAGGTGGAAGTACACGTTCCTAGGGGATTTGAGTGAGGCACTTGGGGTAGGGCCTACGGAGATGGATGCAGTGGCCTGTGCAGGCCATGGTGGGGCATCCAGAAAAAGATGCCGCGGCCTGGGTGGGCTCGCCTCGTGGTTGAAATCCCCAAGGAAATAATAATCCTCATCATCATCCCTGTGTGGGATATATTACACAGAGCCTGTGCCGTTGAGGGGAGTACCAGATAACCCTACAGACTCCTCTGATCCCAGGATAGGCCTTGAGTGCAATAGAAAGGCTTTCTTCAGCCTGTCTAAGGCACTCATATCAACATCTGTGTCATGTTTATATTTTGGCAAGTGTTGCTCTGGTAAATTATATCCTGCCCAGCTAGCCCTAGGGAGACCCGGGAGCGGGGTTGCGCACAAGCATGCAGTCATCACCCTGTCCAGAGGGAAAATTACCAAAATAATGACCTGACTGTGTCTGGTGTGGACAGAGCTATTATAAAAGTAATTACAGACCCCGCAAGTGCGTAGTGCTACTAGGCTGCGTAGGAAAATAAGGATCTGTGTTGGGCACTAGGTTCTCTATGGCTGTTTGACAGTAAGCTGACCGCAGAGCAACAATTATCGTCTCTGGAGACAAGTGCAGCAGTGAGCGCCCTCTATCGTCCAGACATCTCAACTGCATCCGTACGGTTCCACTCTGATTACCCTTCCACACCACGAATGGAGCACTGAAATGCACTCCCACGGGCTCACCTGCCAAAGGAAAAGACTACATACACAATTCTAGCACCACTTAATAATACAATCAGCACATCTCATGGCATTAATACAAAATAAATATACACTCATCTGTGGGCTGCTGGAGCAGCGACCAGAGAGGTGACTTAGAGGAAGACACTGAAGTATATAGGACTTTGCATTTTGATTGATTGAATTGTTTCCTATTTCCTTTCCCAGATACTTGGTTATGGGAAGAGTAATTTATTAAATGTTGAAGGCTGCTGGAGATAAATAAAGTGGAACGAGTTTGAGCATAATCCGCGCCTCTGGTTCAGAAATAGAATTCTTGGTGAAGTTCATCTTATTAAACTAGGATATCCCCCACTCCCACTCCTCCTTCTGATAAATCATGAGGTCAAACTAGATTGATGGAAGTAGGTCATTCTCCGCAGTAAGAGAGAGGTACATATACATCTGTATCTAATTTGGACTTCCTATAAGGGCCTAAGAAGGACTCCAATGACAGACTTAACTTTATTTAGATACTGTTGGGCCAAGAATATATGTACCTTATTTCCAATCATAAACTAGGCTTGCAAAATGTTTCTGCTTAGGCAGAATCTATCTTTTCAAGGAGATTTGTTAATTTAACATTCTACAAGCAGGATATACAAGTTCATGTACTGGAGATAACTTTCTAAGGTCTATTTGTCCTCTTAAGTGGTGTTGACTATCGTGCTTGAGGCCAGCAGGTATCTAAAAACAACGGTAGATGAAGATGAGATTGAGATTCCAGTACAGGTAAAGCCAGTTGGCAGATCCAGCTGTAAAGAGTTGGCTTCAGCCAACAGTTGGGCAAAGATTTGAATCACAGGGCAGTTTGTTTAGACTCTTGTGAAGTAAAGAAGGATTCTATACAAAAGATTCCGTAAACTAATTCTTTAAGTTACAAGTGGTCTGCCGAAACAACTACCTTAGTGACAGGAACTCCCCAGAGGAACATAAATTAATAACTCTTGTGTATCTCTCAGAGATTAGGAAGGAGTAGCAATACCCCTTATGCATATGGATTTTATGTTTATTCCTAGAATTGAGGTATAAACATCCCAGTGGATGCTGAAGGGAGGAATGTTCATTGGCTGGTTTTGACATACTGAAATGGAGCAATTTCAAAGCCTGTGGAAAAATCCAGTTATACTTTTTCAAGAAACACCACAGTATTGATTTCACTGGATATGAAATAATGAAACAGTTGGCTATAAGGAAATGTTGTGATAGACCTTCAGGTTGTCTACAGATGGATCTGTCTTTCAACAAATATTTTAGTAGCATGTACAGAATTAGGTATGGCCTGTCAATAGGGTTGGCTTCAATTATCAAAATCTATGCAGATTGGAAGGTATGTTCCTACTTGATATTGGCAATTATGTACGCTAGATCTGAAAAACAGACCTCTAACAAGCTTTACAACATCTGAGATCAAATCTATTTGTGTTTAAATGGCAAGTCTCAACTACTTTAATTTCAAGTTCAAACTCCCTATAATTGAAACAGATTTGAAATAAATTAATTACTTATTCAAATCTGTTCTAGTGGTATTTGAAATCCCCATGGTGATTCAATTTTAAGTAGTATTACAAAGGTAGTTCAATAATTATGTGTAATTGTGTTTGAAAATTAATTGATAACCCCTAACAAGCCTTTTGTAAACAATCGTCCGTAAGCCATTGCCTTTGTTTTTTGGAGGAAAACTGTAGGAAGCTGGCTCTTTATATAGTGGACCAAAATGAGTTACACTATGCAAAGAGTCCAGTCATATCCCCAGAGGTATCACAGAGGTACAAATGACATCCCAAATGCTCTCTTTTTGGGTTGTTTGGTCTAGCAGTTAGGCATATCAGAGGGTAGTGCTAGGCATGTAAGGAACACACTCATGTAGTAAGTGAGACACATGCTCAAAGAAATCTGACACCAATGTATACAAATAACACATTATTTTATTTAAACTTTGAAACCAAGATCAGTGGAGTCAGGTGAACACTTTTTGAGTTATGATTTTTTCAAGTTTTTAAAAGGAAGCTGTGATGCAATCTTGCGGAGTAAAACAAAGAGGCAATCCAGGTAGTGTACAACGTATTACGGGACCAATATCCTGGACTTAAGGCGGTTTTGGGGCAAGGTCCAGGGAGATGTCAACAGGTCACCTCCGGGAGTTCTCGTGCATCCGGGTGCAAAGGTGTGTTTCAGCTGTCCCATTCAAGTCTATGGGGATCACTCTGGTTACAAAGTTGCTGCCAAGATGGACTGGAGTCCAGGGGAACCCAGAGGGGGGCTCAACCTTTGAGGTCCTCTGGCATGTGGGGACACCATTAGTCCACTCCTCGAGCTGTAGGGCGCAGGGGTGTCTGCTGGCGTGGGGTCCAGAACTGGAGTTTCTTGCGGTTGCAGGGGGCCCTGCAGAAACACCATGCAGGCAGGGACTAGGCGTCCAGCCCAACCAACCCAATAGGTGGACTGAGTCTCATGAGGTGGGGAGAAATGTGGACACCCTTGGTTCCCTTCTCTTGGGTCCAGGGTGGACGGGTGAAGAGGTCACGGGGAGTGGGGGGCAGCAAAAACAGTCTGCAAATGCCATTGTGAAGTCCACTGGGGAACATGATGACCATGTGGATGCAGGGGAGCAGCTCCTCTACACCCAGAGAGTTCCTCCTGGTGATTGGCGAAGCACTGGTATCTCTCCCCATTTCCTGGGGGCTGCAGCAGCAGGACAAGTCAGTTGCTCCTCTAGTGTAGGGTGAAGTCTGCAAGCCGGCAGGGTTGGCACCAAGTCAGTCATGCTCCTCGGTGCTCGGGTTCAGCAGGCTTCTTGTCCACTCTTTCTTTTGTTTCCAGCGAAGATCTGAGGATCTGGTATCGGGAGGTCCCCTAAATACTCAGTTTAGGGGGCGGTAAGGGGAGTGAAGCGTAGTAACCAATGGGGTATTTATCCTTGGGGTCACTACACTCCCTAGATGATCACTTCCTATGTGGAGTGGGCATCGCCCGGTCCAGAGTTCCTAAATTCCACCACACGCAAGATGGCAGAATTTCCTAAGTTAAGTCCCCTTCAGGCTGGACCACACCAAGGACACTTCTTGTCCTGAAAACAAACCCACTAGTAAACTCCCTGGGGTTGCCAGTGTAGCCATATGGATGGTTCCTCGGATGAGGAGGTCCTCCTGGCCTTTAACTGGAAAGTGGGACCAGGAGGTGAGTTGGAGATTCCTAAGAAACACTTCCACCACCTACTAGTAAATAGAATCCTAACCACTGCCCTAAGAGATACCTGTGACAGTCAGACGGTTGTGCATGACAAGCTGGTACTTTCAAACTAGTATATCCCAGGTGAGACTGCCAGGGTAAAGCTTATCCCAGGGGAGGTCACTGATAGGCCTGTGGCTTTAGTGCCCCTAGAAATAGTTGGATCCCTTAGTTGGAGAACAGTGGTAGTCAGTAGAGACCTCCCCCTTGATTGTCTCCTTGGTAATCACCTCTGAGAGGTTGGTTAGAGTCCAAAAGAGGAGCTGGTCCAGTGCCAGCCCTCCCCCTGCTGAATACCTGAGTGGCACAAGTTGTGCTGCATCTCTGAGGGACCCTCTTTTATACCCATTCCCTAGGTACCAGGGATACCATTTACTAGGGACTTACAGGGGGGCTGAAGGGCCTGGTCACTTGGGGATCAAGTGACCATGTTTCTTGTTTTAGGGAAAGAACGCTGACAATGGGGACCTGGTTATCAGGGACCCAGTGCACTTCAGTCAAAGTTGCATCTAAAAACCATGCAAAAAGTGTGTGTGGGGGGTTGGGGGGGGGGGGGGGGTACTGCAACCAGAACCCTGCTCCCTCCAAAATATATTTGATTCATTCTATTTTTATAACAGTTGAGATCTTTGTAGCATGTTTCTAATGTTGTCATTGAGAAAGAGGCAATAACAACCATTATACATTAAAGTTCCAATTAAAAGTCTCAACTGGTACTGGAGCCATCTTAGACGTTTGAATTTGAAACTGTTTATGAAGACTGCACTCCTGTTACTCTGAGGGTGCTTTATGTTGGTATACCTCTTCTGTCGCAATCATTGTGAGCGGTTTTCAGAATCACCAACACCAAAAAGGTATAAGTATGGAGCTCTTGTTTTCCTGAGTCAGGGTAATTGGTCTGATAAAAATACCTAGAACGTAAAAGCAGATTAGGAAAATGTACAATTATATAGAAAGAAAGTGATCGTCATATAATAATAATAATAATAATAATAATATAATACTATCGAAATGATCCTAAGTCTTATCGCCTTATCTCACTGCTGGACTCCTCATTGAAGATTCTGGGACGGATTATCTTAGGCCGTCTGGAGGCCTAATGATATTTTAAGTCGGGAACAGTATGGCTTCAGGGAAGGCCTCGGCACGCAAGAACAGTGTCTCAATTTACTGATGATAATCAACAAATACATGCAGGCCAGGAAAGGTACCCTTTATCTTGCTTTTATGGACCTTAGCTGTGCTTTTGATAAAGTGAACCGGTCTTTATTATGGGAGAGGCTAATTCAGTTAGGGTTGGACCCTAATATTGTAGAGCTTCTCCGATATCTCCATTCTGGGACAGTTTCAAACGTGAGGGTGGGCCCAAATGGGGAATGCTCGGAGGCTTTCAAGCTTTCAAGGGGTGTGTGCCAGGGGTGTGTCTTGGCCCCTACCTTGTTCCTTTTATACACAAATGGACTGTCAGATTTTCTGATCGAACACTGAAGGGATGTCCCGAAGGTGAAGGGTATTGATATCCCTGTGCTGACGTATGCGGATGACGCAGTCCTTATGGCCCGCACGATGAATGGTCTCCGAGAATTAGTTAGAGCTTATGTCGTCTTTATGTCAGCTTTGGGACTGGAGGTTAATTTTAAGAAGTCGCACTTTATGGTTTGTGGTAAACCTAGGAGTAGGGTGGGGGAGCTAAGGGTGGAGGATCAAATTATTAGCAGAGTCCATGAGTTCCCATACTTGGGGGTCATTTTTGATGAGAAAGGATCTTGGAAACCCTGTATTGCTAGAAGGATTGTGCTTTTTCATGCAACAGTTGGTGCAACCTTTGACTTTGCGGCTAGGGTAGGGAGCAAACCTATCAAACCCCTGCTTGAAATCTATAGGCGGAAATTCCTACCTGTCCTTCTGTATGGTTCAGCACTTTGGGCGTTTAGGGATACCCGAGCCCTTATGGTGGAAGAAAATCGGTTCTGTAGGAGGCTTCTGGGTGTGGGACAAAATATTCCTGGATTTTGCCTTCACCTAGAATTGGACCTTGAGTATGTACAGGACACTACCCAGCTAGCTCCCCTTTTGCTATGGATTTCAGTTTTGAGTAACAAACATGCCTCTCTTAATAGGGATATCCTAAGGGATTGTTTGGCCTGCGATAATGTAAAGCATATTCCCTGGCTGTCGCATATAAGGAAGATGGCACATGACCTGGGGCGGCCTGAATTGTTTGATTATCCCGAGGACCTGAATAGCTATGATAAGAAATGGGTTAAGGAGAACTTTCAGAGAATCCAGGAGACCAAGAGGGAGGCTCTAAGGAAAAAATCGATCAGGGAATTTACTATGCTAAAGATGTGGATGGGTCCTGAGCGATATCTCTCAGAAATCAAGGATGTGAGGGAAAGGGCTCTCATAACTCGATTCCGCTTGGGGATCATTAGAAGTAATTTGTGCTTCCCCCTAGGTCAGTATGGGGAGAAATGTATTAGACCCTGCCCCTGTGATGGGGTGTCCCATCAGACCTTGATCCATTTTACACTGTTCTGTGTCTTTTATGCACCATTTAGAACCCGATTTCTACTACCGCTCCTTAGGTCCAAGGGTTTTGTGCATCCTGCTTTCATGTGGCTGCAAATGGCCTCAGATGTACTGGTATGGAAGGGCCTGGGATCATTCCTGAAGGGAGCTACTACTTGGCGCAAAAATGTAGAATTTTTAGAATGATTTTACTTATTTTTTTTGCCAGTTTTTATGAATGAGGTTTTTATCTTCTTCTGTTTTTATATATATATATATATATATATATATATATATATATATATTATATGTACTTGTTTTTATGATGGGTGCTTTTATTATATATGGTTTTTATTGGTATTTTTACAATGTTTTGGTGATTGTGTTGTAATGGATGAATTTTTTCATACCAAATAAAGCTTCTTCTTGTAATATAATACTATGTGTAGAACAGATAAAAGGGGCCTCGAAACAAACACGGCTAGAACAACCATGTTTTTAGTTTTGTTTTTGAACAATGAGGGTCTCATAACCAAACGAAGATGCGGAGGAAGAAAATTCCAGTGGTGGGCCACCTAGAAAGAAAAGTAGTGGCCACCTGGTCATGCCCAAGTAATTCTATTATTATTTGCTAAAACCAGATTAGCAGATCTTTAGGGTCTGGTTGGTCCATAAAAATATATTCTATTTGTCAGCTCTAGAGGACCAAAAAGGTGATGGGCTTTGTATGTGTGGAGTAGAAGTTTAAAGATAGCCTGTTAACGAACAGGCGACCAATGCAGCATCTTGAGCATAACTAGATCTTGGCTGAAGATAACATTCTAGACGGGCCACAGTATTTTGGACAGTTTCGAGTTGAGCAAAAAGGTAGTTCGCCGTACCTATATATAGTGTTTTATCATAATCCAGTCTCCTTGTGATGGGAGCCTGTGTTACAGATTTTCAGTTTTGCATTGGAAGCAAGTAACAATTTTGCTCAGCCTGCACAAAATACAGTGGCAAATACCACAAACAGATGCAGTCTTCTGTTTTATGGACAGAGTACTGTGAACAATGTAAAATGTCATCTCAAGGCCAACAGCAAATCAATGGAATGGAGCATTGGAAACCAGTTTGTAAAGGCAGTATAAGTATTGTATTCCCTATACAATTATGGTATTCCCTGTATGGAGTCACTGCATTTTCAAGGTTGAAGCATGCAACCGATCATTGTAATACAGACCACCTACTTCCAAAGTGTTAATAGCCTGGTGCCATAAACCAATCTTGACATAACTTTCAAGGGACTAGTTTTCATATTGCATGTATCAACTTTGCAATATTCCAAAATGCTCTTAGTATGCACTATTGCCACCCTCCTTAGTCGCCCTAGTAGTTCGTTCTATGACATTATAATTGCATCAGCATAGGCAGCACTTTATACGTTCTGGAAGGGCCCCTTGTGTTCACTACTTGTGCCAGCTATCACGTTTTGATGTTCTCCATAAAACTGCTGGTAAGCACACATTGCAAATTTCTTCATGCTACATTTAACAGAATGCATGATGTTTCCCTTGCTGCTAGGTCGTGGATCACTAAATGCCTTTGTTGAACCATTCGCAGATGTTAATTCAGTGGTTGATAATATAGAGAGTAAGTAAATTTAGTAATAAGTCTTGACACTTACACCCAGACTACTTACAAAGCAAGTACATAATCACTGTGCAACCTTACTGCTCAGATTCACGCTTATGCCAATGTACCATTTTTTGTAATAAGCTGTATGTTTGTAGGGGAGAAAAAAGTAAACATAAGTCTAAAAATAAAATAAAAAAAAAGGTCTTGATACTTGCATGAAAACCTGTCTATCAGAGATACTGATGTCTCTGTCATTGTATGTTCTCATTCTTACTTAAACAGAAACATGAAAGAGAATTGCATAGTTTTCTCCCTCCTGATTGATCTTACAGACTTCATTTGAGGCCTGAGCTGGAAGCTTGTGGGTTTCTTTGACCAATGTACCACTACAAAAGTTGTAGCCAATCTCTTTAGGCCATTGGTTTACCAACCTGTGGTCTGCGGACCCCCACAGGTCCGTGACACATTCCCAGGGGGTCCACAGGCCTGGGCTGACAGGAAGGCACTTCTCCTGCTCTGGCCTCTCGCTCCCTGTTTTTATATGTATTACTTCTTTTGTGAAACAGTTTTAAAAGCACTGCAGAGTGCCTTGTTCATACAGCAGCTTTCAGGCAAAAATAAGTGTCACGTTAACTCTGCTGATTAATGTACCTGTTGGAGAGGGATCTGAGTTTTGTCTAGTGGCAGTTTTGACACATCTATGGTAGCGCAGATCATTAATATGCCTGCTGTAAAGAACGTGCATCATGCAAGGAACAGTATTATATGTGCATAGCACAGTGGGTTACTGCTTTTGTCACAGGGATTGTTTTGTTACTATGCAGTTCATAAGTTGCAATCATAATCTAGCACAGCGAGCTATGAACTGCCACCAAAGAGCTGCATGCAAACTGCATGGCACAAATTGGAAAGTTATATTTATGAGTCATTTGTTGTCCTTATGCAGCTAAAAAAGATTTGCTTGCATAGAAATACATTCTTATTATTAAAGTCAAAGTTAACCACTGTGTCCTGAATCCTGAGTTTGTGCTGCTCCAGACCAACCACTCTTAGAAAATGCCTACCAGTATGGATGACGTGAATCCTATACCTTGAAGTCCCCTGTAAAGTGCTCCTACACCCTACACTGGTATGAGTTGTGCTATAAAACACATTAAATACATGTGACAGAGAGGCTATGGAGAGATAAGGCCCTTATGGTTTGACTTCCTTTCCCTACCACATATTTATTTGAAAAAGCTTTTTCAGAGCTTATGTGCCTAAAAAATAAAAACAGCAGTCACTTGGGAAATGTAGAATCTGACCACCTGGCTGGGAAGTCAGCTTTCCTAAATAACACTAAATATCGCTGAGATGCAGCGCCGACCTTGGAATTAAAATATTTTGATTTTTGCATATTTTTTCATTATAAAATAATTATATCTTCAGTAATGTGAGTACTTGTTTGGTATGTACTTGTTTATGTATTTTTTGCGAATTACTGTTTTAATATTTGAAATTTAAATCGTACACATTGCTTGGGGGTCCTTGGTTACAGTAGTGATTTAGTGGGGGTCCTCAGGAGTCAAAGGGTTGGAAACTACTGGTTTAGACCACTGGGATCCTAGAAAAATTGTCCTTCTACCTTGTAATTCCTATGGCAAACAGTTATTGGTGAAGCCACTGGAAGGATGGAATTGGAAAGGCCCTACATCCTTTTCTTCACAACAAATGTTGTGATTTTGCGCTAGCAGCATTTGGGTATGGAATCACTAGCCAACAACATTTGAGGGTTTAGAGAATGTGTTGGAGACCACTACCCTAACAAATATATGGATTAAAGCATGTGTATTAGTCAGGGCAAGGATTTCCGTATAGGAATCATTTTTCAACCAGTTCTAAGACCACTATAAAATCACTGCCTGTTTTGAAATATCAGGAGTGCTCAGATTCTTTAACTGTCTAAATGAACCTAGCTGATTCTATGTCTTAATTTAATCTTTAGGTACAACTGTCATTCTTGAATTTAGTTGTAGTGAAAGTATCAAAAGACTGATGTGTGAAACTTTGCCTAATGTTCTTCAAAAGCGCCATTTTATGTAGTTTTTAGTGATAATCCCACAACAAACCTCTAGGATCTTAGTTATTGGTGAATTTTATTGAATGCCCAGAGAGAGTGAACGAAGAAAATATGAAACTTGCTTCTTTCTGTCACTGATTTTTCTTTCCTGTCTTGCAAATGGTTTTTATTTTTATGTTTCACCTACAGACCCCTTCTATCTGTCTGTTGTTGAAGACCTATCTTGGACAATATCCATGCTTACATTGGGCTTTGGGCCAGCCCATTGCTTACCATTGGTTGGCTTTTCTTGTCAATCTCATTGCTTCATCCTATTTAAAAGGCTTTTCTTCCTTCTCTTATTTGTCCCTCCCAGAGCATAAGCCACTTCATCATCCTCTTCATTGTAGGACTTGTATCCTTCCACTGCTCATTTTCAGGGAGCTACCTTTTTCTTTCAGCACTCAATGGGAGCGCATCTGTGTTCTTGTTTTCTCCCTCATGTGCTGCTTCTATCCTCAAAGAGTGCAGCCCGTCCTGTTGTTGCCTCCAGACCTCATTTATTTTTAATCCCAATCCTCTCTTGCCCTGATGACCCCTCACCTATTGACCCTGGCCGTGTTTCTCCCCCTTAACTTCTTGACCTTGTCTTCCCCACTCCACTCACCCAACACTCTGCCTCCCCAATGGGGTCTGGCTTAACAAAAAAAAAACATTTTTGTTTGATGGCCTGGCAGCTGCTGTATTTCTGCTCATGTTTGCAATGTTTTTTTTATTTACAATAAACATGCATTGGCAAAGCCAGTAGGTCTCTCCTATGTGAGATCTATTGGCTTTGGTGGGGTTCAATGTAGTGGAGTGACCCAGCAGCATTCCAAAGCCTTGCGATATATATAGATTAAGTTATAATACAACTCATCCCAGTCTTCTTCCAAAATATCCCCTGCCTCCACTCTGACTCACCCAAACCTATTTTACTACTATGAACTCCCAAACAACTCATCCCAAATTCTTCTTTCCTCCATCCATCCTTTATCCTGTTCATCCAACAGGCTCTCTGATTCATCCTAAACCTCTTTTACTACTATGAGCATCCAAATAATTCTTTCTAAACTCTTCCCTCTTCTATTCATGCTCTATCCTATTCATCCAACTAAAGACTCACATGTCTACCACTCCCAATAACGATTTCCCCCTACTAATCCAAAGAACAGATGATTGACGGAATGTTGAACAGTGTCAAACATTCACCCCAGTCACAGATCTGGGCCTAAATCCACAGTTTGGTGTTTTTATTGCTCACCACGTCATTCCAGTTTGGACCCAGACAAATGCAAATCTGTCTTAACCCAAACTGGGGTGGCATGGTGGACAAAATACAATAAACTGCGATGCAGCCTGAGCGAATGCCTGTGGCTGAGATAAAGCCAAGCATTCCATCCATCACCTTGTTGTTTTCATATGTCAGTTAACCCCTTAGCTGCTGCTTCAGCCCCCCCCCCATGCCCCCCCCCACCAATGCTGAGTCCTTTTTTGGCTATTTGGGGTAGTTCACTCTTAGGCCTTCATAACTTTTTGTCCACATAAGCTATCCATGCCAAATTTGCGTCCTTTTTTCCAACATCCTGGGGATTCTAAAGGTACCCAGAGTTTGTAGGTACCCAGAGTTTTTGGGAAATTGGACAAGATACAGAGAAAATCTTTTTTTTTTTTTTTTTTTTTTTTTAAATGGGGGGGGGGGGGGGGAAAGGGCTGCAGAAGAAGGCTTGTTGTTTTTTGTTCCCTGAAAATGTCATCAACAAAGGGTTTGCGGTGCTAAAATCACCAACTTCCCAGATTTCAGGAACTGGCAGACTTGAATCAGAAAACCACATTTTCCAACATAATTCTGGCATTTTACTGGGACATACCCTATTTTTTACTATTTTTTTGTGCTTTCAGCCTCCTTACAGTTAGTGACAGAAATGGGTGTGAAACCAGTGCTGGACCCTGGAAAGCTAAACATTTCTGAAAAGTAGACGAAATTCTGAGTTCAGTAAGGGGTCAATTGTGTAGACCCTACAAGGTTTTCCTACAGAAAATAACAGCTGAAATAAAAAAATATTGAAATTGAGGTGAAAAAAACAACAATTTGCTCCATTTTTTTACTCTGTAACTTTTTCCTGCGATGTCAAATTTTTTAAAGCTATATACTGTTACGTCTGCTGGCCTCTTCTGGTTGCGAGGATATATATAGGGCTTGTAGGTTCATCAAGAACCCTAGGTACCCAGAGGCAATAAATGAGCTGCACCTTGTAATTGTTTTTCATTCTATACCGGGTATACAGCAATTAATTTGCTGAAATATAAAGAGTGAAAAATAGGTATCAAGAAAACCTTTGTATTTCCAAAATGGGCACAAGATAAGATGTTGAGAAGCAGTGGTTATTTGCACATCTCTGCGTTCCGGGGTGCCCATACTAGCAGGTGAATTACAGGGCATTTCTCAAATAGACATCTTTTTTACACACTGTCTTACATTTGGAAGGAAAAAATGTAGAGAAAGACAAGGGGCGATAACACTTGTTCTGCTATTCTGTGTTCCCCCAAGTCTCCCGATAAAAATGGTACCTCACTTGTGGGTAGGCCTAATGCCCGCAACAGGAAACACACCATGGTCACATCAAATTTTTACATAGAAAAGTGACGTGTTTTTGGGAAAGTGCCTAGCTGTGGATTTTGGCCTCTGGCTCAGCCGCCACCTATGTAAAACTACCAAAGCTGTGCATGTTTGAAAACTAGACACGTAGGGGAATCCACGATGAGGTGACTTCTGGGGCTCTGACCAGGTTCTGTTACCCAGAATCCTTTGCAAACCTCAAAATTTGACCAAAAAACAAATTTTCCTCACATTTCGGTGACAGAGTTCTGAAATATGAGAGGAGCCACACATTTCCTTCCACCCATCGTTCTCCCAAGTCTCCCGATGCAAATGGTACCTCACTTGTGTGGGTAGGCCTAGTGCCCGCAACAGGAAATGCCCCAAAACACAACATGGACACATCACATTTTCCCTCAGAAAACTGAGCTGTTTTTTGCAAAGTGCCTAGCTGTGGATTTTTGGCTCTAGCTCAGCCGGCACCTAGGGAAACCTACTGAACCTGTGCATTCTTTGAAGCTAGACACCTATGGGAACCCAGGATGGGGTAACTTGTGGCATCCTCTGTTACCCAGAATCCTTTGCAAACCTTAATATTTGGCAAAAAAAAATACTTTTTCCTCACATTTCGGTGATAGAAAGTTGTGGAATCTGAGAGGAGCCACAAATTTCCTTCCACCCAGCACTCCCCCAAGTATCTTGATAAAAATGGTACCTCACTTGTGTGGGTAGGCCTATTGCCCGCAGCAGGAATAGATCACACAATTGTCAATGTTGGTCTTTACATGGGGGCAGCTGTTGACCATAGGGTCATCCATTCTTGACGCAGGCACTCAAGTGGGTAGCGTTTTTATCAGGACAGGTGAGGAAACACTGGGTGGTAGGAATTTTGTGGATCCCAGCATATTCTTGTAGTTTGTGTGACAGAAATACAAGAAAAAATAGTTTTTATTCAACATTTAAGATTTGCAGGGTATTCTGGGTAGTGGAATTTGGGGCTGAACTAAATTGGGGAGCTCCCAAGAGAGCACTCTTTGTGCTTGCCGCTGCATGCACCTGCTCTCTGGGTTGGGCTAACCTGCTATTGTCCCACTGTACAGACTGTGCTTGTGAGGGGACAGCAGGACTGTCCTCATCACCTCCCTCATAATCACTGGAAGAGGAGTTATCAAATGGGACTCCTACGACTGAAAAATCACTCCCAGAGTATGCGCCATTGCCCCATCCCTCAGATGCCATCTCAGTATTTGCTGTCTCAGTCTCTGATCCCACGTCAGAGCTCTCCTCTGTAACCCAAGTTAGGGCCTGAGCAGCAGTCATCCAACGAGATGCCATCTCTGCAACTGGCTAAATTCGCTCTAAAACACTAGCCTATGTAGACAGTCGCAAACTTGCTGGTGGGTGTGTGTGTGTGTGTGTGTGTGTGTGATACCTGCAACAGTAGAGGTCACCTTACCTTTGCTTCTTCCCTCAATGAGCATGTTCTCTCAAGACAGTCAAAAAAACAAAAAAGATACACTATTACATCACCTTATTACATACCAATCGTCACAGTCTTTAGCGCATCTAGCGCCCAGTCCCACAATCATTATTGGTTCTCCCACTCCCATTACCTCCTCCTCCGATTCCCTCACCACCACCCAGCAAAAGTGCACTTCATCTCTCCATAGCCCCCCTCGCACATTGTAGGAAAGTACCATCTTGTCTGGCATGTTACCCCCATATTTCACTGTATATATGTTGTTTCAGTGTATGTGTCACTGGCACCCTACCAGCCAGGGCCCCAGTGCTCATAAGTGAGCCCTGTATGTGTTCCCTGTGTGATGACTAACTGTCTCACCGAGGCTCTGCTAACCAGAACCTCAGTGGTTATGCTCTCTCTGCTTTCTAAATTGTCACTAACAGGCTAGTGACCAATTTCACCAATTCACATTGGCATACTGGAACACCCTTATAATTCCCTAGTATATGGTACTGAGGTACCCAGGGTATTGGGATTCCAGGAGATCCCTATGGGTTGCAGCATTTGTTTTGCCACCCATAGGGAGCTCTGACAATTCTTACACAGGCCTGCCACTGCAGCCTGAGTGAAATAGCGTCCATGTTATTTCACAGCCATTTACCACTGCACTTAAGTAACTTATAAGTCACCTATATGTCTAACCTTCACCAGGTGAAGGTTGGGTGCTAAGTTACTTAGTGTGTGGGCACCCTGGCACTAGCCAAGGTGCCCCCACATCGTTCAGGGCAAAATCCCCGGACTCTGTGTGCGGGGACACCATTTCACGCGTGCCCTATACATATGTCACGACATATGTATAGCGTCACAATGGTAACTCCGAACATGGCTATGTAACATGTCTAAGATCATTGAATTGTCACCCCAATGCCATTCTGGCATTGGGGAGACAATTCCATGATCCCCCGAGTCTCTAGCACAGACCCGGGTACTGCCAAACTGCCTTTCCTGGGGTTTCACTGCAGCTGCTGCTGCTGCCAACCCCTCAGACAGGTTTCTACCCTCCTGGGATCCAGCCAGGCTTGGCCCAGGAAGGCAGAACAAAGGACTTCTCAGAGAGAGGGTGTTACACCCTCTCCCTTTGGAAAAAGGTGTCAGGGCTGGGGAGGAGTAGCCTCCCCCAGCCTCTGGAAATGCTTTGATGGGCACAGATGGTGCCCATTTCTGCATAAGCCAGTCTACACCGGTTCAGGGATCCCCCAGCCCTGCTCTGGCGCGAGACTGGACAAAGTAAAGGGGAGTGACCACTCCCCTGACCTGCACCTCCCAGGGGAGGTGCCCAGAGCTCCTCCAGCGTGCCCCAGACCTCTGCCTTCTTGGATTCAGAGGTGTGCTGGCACACTGGACTGCTCTGAGTGGCCAGGGCCAGCAGGTGACCTCGGAGACTCCTTCTGATAGGCTCTTACCTGTGTTACTAGCCTATCCTCCTTCCTAGGTAGCCAAACCTCCTTTTCTGGCTATTTAGGGTCTCTGCTTTGGGGAATTCTTCAGATACCGAATGCAAGAGCTCACCAGAGTTCCTCTGCACTTCTCTCTTCACCTTCTGCCAAAGTATCGACCGCTGACTGCTCAGGACGCCTGCAAAACCGCAAGAAAGTAGCAAAGACGACTACTGCAACCTTGTATCGCTTCATCCTGCTGGCTTTCTCGCCTGTTTCCTGGTGGTGCATACTCTGGGGGTAGCCTGCCTCCTCCTTGCACCAGGAGCTCTGAAGAAATCTCCTGTGGGTCGACGGAATCTTCACCCTGCAACCGCAGGCAACAAAAGACTGCATCACTGGTCCTCTGGGTCTCCTCTCAGCACGACGAGCGTGGTCCCTGGAACTCAGCAACTCTGTCCAAGTGACTCCCTCAGTCCAGTGACTCTTCAGTCCAAGTTTGGTGGTGGTAAGTCCTTGCCTCCCCACGCTAGACTGCATTACTGTGTACCGCATGATTTGCAGCTGCTCTGGCTCCTGTGCACTCTTCCAGGATTTCCTTCATGCACAGCCAAGCCTGGGTCCCCGACACTCTAACCTGCAGTGCACAACCTTCTGAGTTGTCCTCCGGCGTTGTGGGACTCCCTTTTGTGTCTTCGGGTGGACTCCGGTTCACTCCTCTTCTAAGTGCCTGTTCCGGTACTTCTGCGGGTGCTGCCTGCTTCTTTGAGTGCTCCCTGACTTGCTGGGCGCCCCCTCTGTCTCCTCATCCAAGTGGCGACATCCTGGTCCCTCCTGGGCCACAGCAGCATCCAAAAACCCTAACCGCGACCCTTGCAGCTAGCATGGTTTGTTTGCGGTCTTTCTGCGTGGGAACACCTCTGCAAGCTTCTTCACGACATGGGACATCCATCCTCCAAAGGGGAAGTTCCTAGTCCTCTTCGTTCTTGCAGAAACCAAAGCTTCTTCCATCCAGTGGCAGCTTCTTTGCACCCTCAGCTGGCACTTCCTGGGCATCTGCTCACTCTCGACATTGTCGCGACTCTTGGACTTGGTCCCCTTGTTTCACAGGTACTCCGGTCCGGAAATCCACTGTTGTTGCATTGCTGGTGTTGGTCTTCCTTGCAGAAACCCCCTATCACGACTTCTGTGCTCTGTGGGGGTTATAGTTGCATTTTACACCTACTTTTCAGGGTCTTGGGGTGGGCTATTTTTCTAACCCTCACTGTTTTCTTACAGTCCCAGCGACCCTCTACAAGCTCACATAGGTTTGGGGTCCATTCTTGGTTCGCATTCCACAGTATATGGTTTGTGTTGCCCCTATACCTATGTGCTCCTATTGCAATCTATTGTAACTTTACACTGCTTGCATTACTTCCCTTTTGCTATTACTGCATATTTTTGGTATTGTGTACATATATCTTGTGTATATTTGGCATCCTCATACTGAGGGTACTCACTGAGATACTTTTGGCATATTGTCATAAAAATAAAGTACCTTTATTTTTAGTATATCTGTGTATTGTGTTTTCTTATGATATTGTGCATATGACACCAGTGGTATAGTAGGAGCTTTGCATGTTTCCTAGTTCAGCCTAAGCTGGTCTGCTATAGCTACCTTCTATCAGCCTAAGCTGCTAGAAACACCTCTTCTACACTAATAAGGGATAACTGGACCTGGTACAGAGTGTAAGTACCCCTTGGTACCCACTACAAGCCAGGCCAGCCTCCTACACACACAAATTTCATTTGTATTATAGCGCAGGTAATGGCTGGCTTTACTAATCAACTCAGCTATTCACATATAATACCGTTTTTAGCCTTTCAGTAGGCATATAAACCTTCTGCGCTACTTTATGGCATCAAAACTACCACTAGACAAAAGTCAGATCCTTTTCTAGCAGAAACATGATGACAAGAGTTACTTGACTTTTTTATTGCTGCCTAAAAGCTACAGTTAAACGCGTCAAGAACTGGTGGTGAATATGAAAAAAAAAATATATATATATATATATATATATATATATATATATATATATATATATATATATGTGTGTGTGTAAACAGATCACTTTTATATTTGGGTGTGGTTTTTCCTGGGAGCCGGTTGCAGTCCCCGGGGAAACAACACACATTGACAAAAGTGATCGCTCTATATATAGCTATATATATATATATTTATTTATTTATTTTAACAGCTGTATGGTTTCCTTGGGGGGCCTTAGTGGCCCCAGGAAAACCATACAGCTGTTAAAAAAAAAAAAATTATTGCCCCCACAGGGGTTCGCCCTGCTCACAGGCAACCCCCTGTCCATTTTTTTTAAATTTACTTTTTTATTTACATTTTTTTTACACACCTAGGGGGCACGATCGGGCGTGAACTTGTTCTCCCCCAGGGGTAAACCTACCTTTAAAAAAAATATATATGCCCCTGTGGGCTGGGCGGGGCATTCCGTTTGCTGAGGGAGCCGACACCCCCCCCCCCCCCCCCCCCCCCCCCCCCCACCAAGTGAAATCCCTGGTGTCTAGTGGGGTATTCCTGGCCTTGGAGGGCCAGGACACAGGTTCAGGAAGACCTTGTTTAAAAGGGGAGAGTCTCCCCTTTCAAACGAGGCCTTCCCTAACATCAGGAAGGCCGTATGGGGCTGTTTTCCCCTCCAGAGCAGGAAGCAACTGCAAGGCTGCTTCCCGCCCTGGTGGAGAAAACAAACAGTGACATCAGTGTGGCGCGCTGACGTCACAAAGGAGTGGTTGGGGGGTGGGGGTAGACACGTACGGTCTTCTGTGTCTCCCGGGGTATTTTGAAATTTTAAAAGAATCCTCGGGTGCGATGCATCTGAGGATTTTTTTAACCCCCTCCTTGGTGTCGGCCACTGGTCGTGACCCGCATCAGGGAGGTAGTGTGGGCGTTGGCCAGTGGCCGACACCCGCATTGTAGAGGTTAAGAAAAAACAAACATTATATGGTATAAAGAATTGGCAGCAGATGTATGAGGTAATAACGTCTGAGAATGGCAGAAAGTTTTGCGTTATGGTCAAAATGCCTTTCATCTTTTTCAAAATATGCAGTCCAAAAGACAGCTTTCAACATTAGTCCCTACTATATGCTGGCCTCTTAACATTTGCTGCTATCTCTGCTGTTAGAAATGGGGCCTCTAGTTGGAAGTGGTTTGCACCCCATGCAAGTGGGGACCCTCACTCTAGTCAGGGTAAGGGAGTCAGCCAGTCATTTCACTTTATTCGATTTAACACAGTAAATCATAAAAGTACATAAATACCAATGTTTAAGTAAAAACATCTGAAAAACAATACATATCATATCATAGAATAATTAAGAACTCCCTGCTGAACAACAAGTTAAAATGCATTATAACTGGGTAAGAATTGAATTACATTAAAACAAAGACTTTACATGAGTCCAATTTATCTACATAAGCAGGGAACAAGTAGACTTATAATATAAACTCATACATTTAAAACGTATGAATGAGGCGGTAAATAAAGTGATAAGTGAAGCCATCCTTGCGCTGGTGCAAACAGTCATCTCCGAAAGTATGTGCCACCCAAATCTAGACTAAAAAGGCTACAGTGAAAGTAGGACCGGCTTTGAATGCAGCTCTATTATACACATTAAATCCACCAGGACATGATAAACATAAGACTTTCAATCCATAAACTTCGGCCCTTTTTCCTTATGGCTATGCAGGAAAGACTTCCTTGACCTGCCCGTAGGTCGTATTTAGCTCATTTAAATACGATTCATAAAGGGACAATCATATAAAAACATGTCAGATTTTATCTTGCTTATTTTTTAAGCAACTTGTTCTAACGGTGCAGTAAACGTAAAAATTTTACAATGAATAATCATTCATCGGGTTACAGAGTTATTACTTGACCGCCATTTCTTGCACGGCCTTCTTGCGTTAGTTCATACTCTTTCTAGCATTAGGTACGGAACATAGATAATTTGCAAGGCCAAAGCATGTTTCAATAGTCGGGAGCGTTTGGAGATATAAGTATGCAGGGCGACATTGACAAATGTGAAAAGATCTAAATAATGGCCTTATATGTTGCCTTCTCTGTCTAGCATAGAATTTACAAAACAAAACAACATGCATTGTGGTTTGTGATGAAACAGAGTCGCAAGGACAGTTCCTTAGTATCACAATCCAGTCATTCATGATGGGAAAGAAGACCAGGTGATGGGGCATATCTAATCTTAAACGGATGAGAACGAAACGGTGCCTTGCTTTTGTTACAGATATTAAGTACGATTGCTGCATACCCTTCTCAGTCAACATAAGCTGATTTTTTCAGGACAGTATGTTTTTGGGCTTCCGCTGACCACCTCAAATCCATTAAGTGCTTATAGCACACAGATCTCAAGTCTTTTCTGTTTAGGGTGGCCAGTAATTCTGGATTCTCATAATAATGCAAGTGCCCCAAATCATTGAAAAAGTTCTTGATGTACTTCAGCCTGGTAATTCTCAAAGACATTCTGGAGGTCAAACAATCCCTTAAGATAGCACGATTCAAACCTGCATGTTCTGATGTCCAAACTTTCTGCCATAAAAGAATTGGCTGTACTATTATTAAATCCGCTAAGTAGGTCACCCGCAATTCTGCATGACATTCATATGACGAGGTGCCTTTTGGGATAGAGAGCAGAATTTTCAAAAAGTAATTCTCCGGTATTTGCAACATGTTACAATTTGAATAACCCCAAACACCCACCCCATATATGACAGTGGGAACACATTTTGCTTTGTAAATTATTAGCATATCGCTAGGGGAAATCATCCCTAGTTGTTTTGTATAGTTCTTCAGGGCCATATTAGTCTTGATAAACTGCAGTTTTCTTGCATTTTCACACAGTGACCAGTAGCCTTCTTTATCAAACAGAATTCCCAGATATGAGACAGACACTGTGGTGTCTACTTTTCCACCATCCACTGTAATATCGTGGGACCTGGCTGTCTTATTGCCACATTTCATAACATACGTTTTTGAACGATTGACTCTAAGACCCAGATTTAGCATGTAACTGATGAAAGCTGTTATAAGTTTCTGAAGGGCTAGTGGGGTCCGTGCCATAAGAACGGCATCATCCACATACAGAAGGACCAGAATCGGCCAATGGCCGATTTGGGGGAGGTCTTTACATTTACTTACTAGTTCCGCCTCCACCTTATTTATATATAGGGAGAATAGGAAAGGTGCTAATACACAGCCTTGACGGACCCCTCTCTGACGCTAAAAGATGTAGTACATTCACCACTTACCTTGTATCTCACCTTCGCTTTGCATACTGAATACATCTCCCTAATAAAATCGATTATTGTCTGAGCTTCCCCCAGATCTTCCAAAATAGACCAAAGTGTATTGTGAACTACTCAGTCGCAGGCTGAGGACAGGTCTACAAAAGCCAGGTACAAGTTACCTTCCTTGATCTTAGTATATTTGCCAATTATAATACTCAAGTTCAATCCCTGTTCCACTGTTCCACTGTTCGAATCCCTGGGTGGAAGCCATGTTGTAATTCTGACAGGATGTTATTTGTTTCCGCCCAGTCCTGCAGTCTATTCAAAATGATCCGTCCAGCTATTTTAGCCAGTAAGTCAAGGATTGAAATGGGTCTGTAACACTCTGGATTAACAAGATCACCCTTTTTAAATATGGGAACGATGATAGACTCTGCCCAAGATGGAATAAACCCTGAGGTACAGCAGGCCCTCAGGACTTTGGTCAGCAAAGGGGCCCATAAGAAATGTTAGCCTTGTACAAATCTGCCGTAACGCCATCAGGGCCCAGGGCTTTCCCACCTTTGCTTGACTTAATGGCCTCTACAACTTCCTCTAAGCTAAACGGAGGTGTGATATTGGGGCGATTGTCTGTATGGTTGGTTACTTCAGCTACAGGCACCTGCAAGTCCAATGCCGGTTTAAGGATATATATATATATATATATATTATATATTATATATTATATTATATATATATATATATTATATTATATATATATATTCGATGGCATGTGTAGCTGCAGATACACATGCTGTGCACATCCCGCCATCTGGTGTTGGGCTCGGAGTGTTACAAGTTGTTTTTCTTCGAAGAAGTCTTTTCGAGTCACGAGACCGAGGGACTCCTCCCATTTCGACTCCATTGCGCATGGGCGTCGACTCCATCTTAGATTGTTTTTTTTCCGCCATCGGGTTCGGACGTGTTCCTTTTCGCTCTGTGTTTCGGGTCGGAAAGTTAGTTAGAATCTCGGAAAAAACGTCGGTATTGTTTGCGTTCGGTATCGGGTTAGTTACAACAGATCGACACCGAATTTTGAAGAGCTCCGGTGGCCCTTCGGGGTTTTTTCGATCCCCCGTCGGGGCCTGGTCGGCCCGGCCACGTGTGACTTCAAGGCTGATGGAACGGACCCCATTCCGCTTCTGTCCAAAATGCCATAACAAGTATCCGTATACGGATCAGCATCTGGTCTGTAACTTGTGCTTGTCCCCAGAGCACAAGGAAGATACTTGTGAGGCCTGTCGAGCGTTTCGGTCGAGAAAGACGTTAAGAGACCGAAGAGCCAGAAGACTGCAGATGGCGTCGACGCCGACAGGACAAGAGCGTTTGGAAGAGGAAGCTTTCTCTATCCACGAGTCGGACTCGGAAGATCTCGAGGCCGAAGAAATGCCGAAAACCGTGAGTAAGACGTCGAAACATAAGACTCACGAGAAGTCAACAAAAGCCCAGGGGACGCCACCGCCAACAGGCCATGGCTTAACCCAAAAAATAGGTGACCGATCCAAGGCACCGAAAAAGGGCACGCTGGTGTCGAAGTCATCCGACTCCGGTCGAGATACCGCCACACAGCAATCTCGGACCCGAGACATCGGCTCAGAGAAATTTCGGCACCGTGACAGCGGCACCGAACAAATTCGGCACCGAGACACCACCACGCCTAAAATTACAAAGGTTTCTTCGGAGCCTAAAAAGACGTCCGAAAACGTTTCGGTTCCGAAACATCCAGCCTCGGAGCCGAAAACAGGTTCCTATACAGAGGAACAAGGATTGTCTTCCCAAATGCAAAAACATAGATTCGGAGAGGAACTTCAAGCAGTAGAGCCAGACTATACTCAAAGGAGGCTCCACATTCAACAAGACACAGGGAAGATAACCACTCTTCCCCCCAATTAAAAGAAAAATAAATCTTGCCTTTCAAGGAAAGGACAAGGAGCCACAGGCAAAGGTGGCAAGGAAAACAACTCCACCACCGTCTCCACCACCATCAGTGCACACATCACCAGTAGCAACTCCTCCACTGATGCACTCTCCGACTCATACTACCATGAGTCAAGATGATCCCGATGCATGGGACCTTTACGATGCTCCAGTATCGGACAACAGCCCAGACTCGTACCCTGCCAGGCCGTCCCCACTTGAGGACAGTACATCTTACACACAGGTGATCGCAAGGGCAGCTGCTTTCCATAACGTCACCTTGCATTCCGAACCAATTGAGGATGACTTTTTGTTTAACACGCTATCCTCCACTCATAGCCAATACCAAAGACTACCTATGCTCCCAGGAATGCTAAAACATTCAAAACAAATCTTTCAGGATCCTGTTAAAGGCAGAGCCATAACTCCAAGGGTGGAGAAAATGTACAAGCCACCGCCAACAGATCCAGTTTATATTACAACGCAGTTAACACCAGACTCAGTAGTTGTCGGGGCAGCTCGTAAGAGAGCAAACTCTCATACCTCGGGGGACGCACCACCTCCAGACAAAGAGAGTCGCAAATTTGATGCTGCGGGCAAAAGGGTTGCAGCACAAGCAGCAAACCAATGGCACATTGCCAATTCACAAGCACTTTTGGCAAGATATGATAGAGCTCACTGGGATGAGATGCAACATTTGATAGAACACTTACCCAAGGAGTTCCAAAAAAGAGCACAACAAGTGGTGGAAGAAGGACAAAGTATCTCTAATAATCAGATACGGTCTTCAATGGATGCAGCAGATACAGCTGCAAGGACAGTAAATACTGCAATAACAATAAGAAGGCACGCATGGCTGCGCACGTCAGGGTTCAAGCCGGAAATTCAACAAGCCGTGCTAAATATGCCATTTAATGAACAGCAGTTGTTTGGGCCGGAAGTCGACACTGCTATTGATAAACTCAAGAAAGACACTGATACAGCAAAAGCCATGGGCGCACTCTACTCCCCGCAGAGCAGAGGCACATTTTGCAAAACACCTTTTAGGGGAGGGTTTCGAGGACAACGTACAGAAACCACAACATCACAAACAAGGCCCACTTACCAAAGCCAATATCAGCGGGGAAGTTTTCGGGGGCAATATAGGGGGAGACAATTCCAAAAAAATAGAGGAAAATTCCAAAGCCCCAAAACTCCTCAAAATAAACAGTGACTTACAAGTCACACATCCCCATCACATAACACCTGTGGGGGGGAAGACTAAGCCAATTTTACAAACATTGGGAGGAGATCACAACAGATACTTGGGTACTAGCAATTATCCAGCATGGTTATTGCATAGAATTTCTCGAATTCCCTCCAACAGTCCCACCGAAAACACACAGTATGTCAAAACAACATATAAATCTTCTAGGATTAGAAGTTCAAGCATTGATCCAAAAAGAGGCAATAGAATTAGTACCAAAACAAGAACTAAACACAGGAGTTTACTCACTGTACTTTCTGATACCCAAAAAAGACAAAAGTCTAAGACCTATACTAGATCTCAGAATATTAAATACATACATCAAATCAGACCACTTTCACATGGTTACATTACAAGAAGTAATCCCACTGCTCAAACAACAAGACTACATGACCACACTGGATCTAAAGGATGCATATTTCCATATACCAATACATCCTTCACACAGAAAGTACCTAAGGTTTGTATTCCAAGGGATACATTACCAATTCAAAGTGTTGCCATTCGGAATAACAACTGCGCCAAGAGTTTTTACAAAATGTCTAGCAGTAGTAGCTGCACATATCAGAAGGCAGCAAATACATGTGTTCCCGTACCTAGACGATTGGTTATTCAAAACCAACACGCAAATACAGTGTTCACAACACACAAATTATGTCATAGAAACCCTACACAAACTAGGTTTCTCAATCAATTACTCAAAGTCACACCTTCTGCCGTGTCAAACACAGCAATACCTAGGGGCAACAATCAACACAGTAAAAGGAATTGCCACTCCAAGTCCACAAAGAGTCCAAACATTTCACAATGTAATACAAGCCATGTATCCAAACCAAAAGATACAGGTCAAATTAGTAATGAAACTGCTAGGCATGATGTCTTCATGCATAGCCATTGTCCCAAACGCAAGGCTGCACATGCGGCCCTTACAACAGTGCCTAGCTTCACAATGGTCACAAGCACAGGGTCAACTTCTAGATCTGGTGTTGATAGACCGCCAAACATACATCTCGCTTCAATGGTGGAACAGTATAAATTTAAACCAAGGGCGGCCTTTTCAAGACCCAGTGCCACAATACATAATAACGACAGATGCATCCATGACAGGGTGGGGAGCACACCTCAATCAGCACAGCATCCAAGGACAATGGGACATTCAGCAAAGACAGTTTCATATAAATCACTTAGAACTGTTAGCGGTGTTTCTAGCGCTGAAAGCATTTCAACCCATAATAACCCACAAATACACTCTTGTCAAGACAGACAACATGACAACAATGTATTACCTAAACAAACAGGGAGGAACACACTTGACACAGTTGTGTCTCCTGACACAAAAAATATGTCATTGGGCGATTCACAACCACATTCGCCTAATAGCACAATTTATTCCAGGGATTCAGAATCAGTTAGCAGACAATCTCTCTCGGGATCACCAACAGATCCACGAATGGGAAATTCACCCCCAAATACTGAACACTTACTTCTGAATTTGGGGAACGCCACAAATAGATCTATTTGCAACAAAAGAAAACTCAAAATGCCAAAACTTCGCATCCAGGTACCCACAACATCAGTCTCAGGGCAATGCACTATGGATGAACTGGTCAGGGATATTTGCGTACGCTTTTCCCCCTCTCCCACTTCTTCCATATCTAGTAAACAAGTTGAGTCAAAACAAACTCAAACTCATACTAATAGCACCAACATGGGCAAGGCAACCTTGGTACACAACACTACTAGACCTTTCAGTAGTACCTCATGTCAAACTACCAAACAGACCAGATCTGTTAACACAACACAAACAACAGATCAGAAATCCAAATCCAGCATCGCTGAATCTAGCAATTTGGCTCCTGAAATCCTAGAATTCGGGCACTTACACCTCACACAGGAATGTATGGAGGTCATAAAACAAGCTAGAAAACCTACCACTAGACACTGCTATGCAAATAAGTGGAAAAGATTTGTTTATTACTGCCATAATAATCAAATTCAACCTTTACACGCATCTGCAAAAGATATAGTAGGATACTTACTACATTTGCAAAAATCAAAACTAGCTTTCTCTTCCATTAAAATACATCTTACTGCAATTTCAGCTTACCTGCAAATTACGCACTCAACTTCATTATTTAGGATACCAGTCATAAAAGCGTTTATGGAAGGCCTAAAGAGAATTATACCACCAAGAACACCACCAGTTCCTTCATGGAACCTCAACATTGTCTTAACACGACTCATGGGTCCACCTTTTGAGCCCATGCACTCTTGTGAAATGCAATACTTAACGTGGAAAGTTGCATTTTTAATTGCCATCACATCTCTAAGAAGAGTGAGTGAAATTCAAGCATTTACCATTCAAGAACCATTTATTCAAATACACAAAAATAAAGTTGTTCTACGGACAAATCATAAATTTTTACCAAAAGTAATCTCACCGTTCCACTTGAATCAAACGGTAAAATTACCAGTGTTCTTCCCACAGCCAGATTCTGTAGCTGAAAGAGCACTACATACATTAGACATCAAAAGAGCACTAATGTACTACATTGACAGAACAAAACGAATTCGAAAGACAAAACAACTATTTATTGCCTTTCAAAAACCTCATACAGGAAATCCAATTACAAAACAAGGCATTGCTAGATGGATAGTTAAGTGCATTCAAACCTGCTATCTTAAAGATAAAAGAGAACTGCCTATTACACCAAAGGCACACTCAACCAGAAAGAAAGGTGCTACCATGGCCTTTCTAGGAAATATTCCAATGAACGAAATATGTAAGGCAGCAACATGGTCTACGCCTCATACATTTACCAAGCACTACTGTGTAGATGTGTTAACTGCACAACAGGCAACAGTAGATCAAGCTGTACTAAGAACATTATTTCAAACTACTTCAACTCCTACAGGCTGAACCACCGCCTTTGGGGAGATAACTGCTTACTAGTCTATGCACAGCATGTGTATCTGCAGCTACACATGCCATCGAACGGAAAATGTCACTTACCCAGTGTACATCTGTTCGTGGCATTAGTCGCTGCAGATTCACATGCGCCCACCCGCCTCCCCGGGAGCCTGTAGCCGTTTAGAAGTAGATCTTAAACATTTGTACATTTGTAAATATATTACTTTAAACTTCATTATGTACATACGCATTCACTCCATTGCATGGGCACTATTACTAGCATACACAACTCCTACCTCACCCTCTGCGGGGAAAACAATCTAAGATGGAGTCGACGCCCATGCGCAATGGAGTCGAAATGGGAGGAGTCCCTCGGTCTCGTGACTCGAAAAGACTTCTTCGAAGAAAAACAACTTGTAACACTCAGAGCCCAACACCAGATGGCGGGATGTGCACAGCATGTGAATCTGCAGCGACTAATGCCACGAACAGATGTACACTGGGTAAGTGACATTTTCCATATATATATATATATATGTCAGAAAAATAGTCAATCAATTCTCCCTCCGTTATGGCAATCTCCAATCTGCAAACTTCCCTTGTCCCTAACAATGGGGAGTTAATTACCTTCCAGAAGGAGAAGCTTCCTTGAGTAATTCCCAGGATTCTTCTTTCAGGCGATCTTTCCTTTTTTTGACTGCTATCTTATATTTTTGCCTAAAGATACAAACCTAATTCTTGCACCTGAGTGGTTTACTTAGGGCCTTCTTTAACATTTTGTGTGCCTTTATACATGCCGAATCAAACCAACCATTATTTTTGGACTGCCCCAGCCTCCCCCCTAATGTTGGTAAGGCTCCTTTTCACACCTTGAGCAATTGAAATATAGGCACTAATACATTTCAATGGTTCTACATCGTCTTCACTGCATACCCCAAAATCGGTGATATGCTCACTGATTAACTGTTTCAAAAGACCTTGTGGTTCTATATGAGCCCATCTTAAAGAATACCCATTACGTGAGGCTAATTCAATATTATTAACCAGGTCCGGAGTTTCATTTTGACTTTGTTTGCCTGTTGGGAATGAAAGCTGTATGCTCTGGGGATAAAGATCGCTAATTGCTATATCATGTATTTGGTGACTGCATAGACTATGAGCAAAGTTGTTGGAGATTAATATAAAGTCTATCACAGTACCAGCACCTCTACCATTAAAAGTGGGTTTAAATTGTCAGTTATTGGTGCATATCTCATCAAATCTATATATTCATTTGTTCTTGGCAATACCGTGATAATTATGTTGAAAATGGGCTTGAGTCCCAGTACCTTTTTGGTTTAGGCCGGAAACCTTTTCTGAGGGCTCCTTACATAGGTAAGTTTGAGAAAGTAGCCTCTTTCTAGCATGGTTACCACCACTTGTGGCCTGTTTGTGAGTGTGTGTCAGTGTGTTTTTACTGTGTCACTGGGATCCTGCTAGCCAGGACCCCAGTGCTCATAGTGAAAACCCTATATGTCAGTGTGTCTTGCCTGTCTCACTGGGATCCTGCTAGCCAGGACCCCAGTGCTCATACTTTGTTGCCTAATGTGTGTTTTGTCAGTAGTGCTTGGCTGTGTCACTGAGGCTCTGCTAACCAGAATCTCAGTCTTTATGCTCTCTCTGCTTTTACATTTGTCACTATAGGCTAGTTACTTCATTTACCAATTTCATTTGGCACACTGGACCCGCCTTATAAGTCCCTAGTATATGGTACCTAGGTACCCAAGGCATTGGGTTCCAGGAGATCCTTATGGGCTGCAGCATTTCTTTTGCCACCCATAAGGAGCTCAGACAAACCCTTACACAGGCCTGCCATTGCAGTCTGCGTGAAAAAGTGCACACACTATTTCACAGCCATTTTCACTGCTCTTATAAGTCACTTATATGTCTAACCTTCATTTACTAAAGGTTAGGTGCAAAGTTACTCAGTGTGAGGGCACCCTTGCATTAGCAAAGGTGCCCTCACATAGTTCAGGGCCAATTCCTGGGACTTGTGGGGAAGCCATTACATGCGTGCACTACATATAGGTCAATACCTATTTGTAGCTTCACAATGGTAACTTCAAATATGGGCATATAAGGTGTCTAAGATCATGGAATTGTCCCCCCATTCCAAATCTGGTATTGGGGAGCCAATTCCATGCATCCTGGGGGCTCCACCATGGACTTCGAGTACTGCAAAACCAGCTCTCTGAGGCTTGCAATACAGCTACAGCTGCTGCCACCTGACAGACAGGGTTCTGCACAAAGCATTTCCTTTGGGAGGAGGATGTTGCACCCTCTCCCTTTGGAAATGGATGTTACAGACTGGGGAGGGGTAGCCTCCCCCAGTCTCTGGAAATGCTTTGAAGGGCACAGATGCTGCCCTCCATGCACAAGCCAATGCTTTGAAGGGCACAGATAGTGCCCTCCATGCATAAGCCAGTCTACACCGGTTCAGGGACCCCCAGTCCCTGCTCTGGCGTGAAACTGGACAAAGAAAAGGGGAGTGACCACTCCACTGTCCATCTCCACGCCAGCGGTGGTGCCCAGAGCTCCTCCAGTGTGTACCAGACTTCAGCCATCTTGTTTTCCAAGGTGTGGGGGCACTCTGGAGGGCTTGGAGTGGCCAGTGCCAGCAGGTGACATCAGAGACCCCTCCTGATAGGTCCATATCTGAGAAGGTAGCCAATCCCCCTCTCGGGGATATTTAGAGTCTCTCCTGTGGGTTTCTCTTCAGATTCTATTTGCAAGTTTCCATCAGGAATCCTCTGCAACTACTACTTCATCCTCTGACCTTGGATCAACCGCAGCCTGCTCCAGGAACCACTGTAGCAGCAACAAAATATCCACAAGGGATACTTTTCTTCTGCAACTCTGGGGACTCCCTGTCTTCACCCTGCACCAGAAGGACAGAAGAAATCTCCTGTGGAGTGACAGTCACTTCCCTGCTCAAGCAGGCACCTTCTAAGTCGATGACCGGTTCTCTTGGACTCCTCTCCTAGCGACGAGCATGCTTCTTGGAACAGAGGGTGGACCCCTTCGACACAGACTGTCCTGAGGTCCTGCTGTCCCAATTTGGAGGAGGTAAGACTTTGCCTTCCCCGAGAATGACAGTACCCCTGTGCACTGCATCGTCTTCACCTCCTGAGGCCTCTGTTCAGTATTTGCAAAATCCCTTTGTGCCCAGGTCCCCAGCACTCTATCCTGTGATGCTCAACTCACTGAGTTGACCTCCGGTGGTGTGGGACCTAACCTTTGTAGTGCTGCACCAACTGCATTTTGCACCTCCTTTGTCCCCATGTCCTGGGACTACAGTGGGTGCTGTCTGGTCTTCTGAGGGCTCTCTGAAGTGCTGAGATCCCCCTCTTCCTCCTCACGCAGAATTGAGGCCCCCAGGTCCCTCCTGGGTCCATACAGCACCACTTTGATGCAAAATGCGACTTTGTCGGAACCAAGGCTTGTTGGAGGAATCCGGCGCCAAAACTCACCTGCATCCAACTTCTCTCCGTGGGACATCCAGTGCATCACAAAGGAACTTGCTGACATCTTCCTTGGGTGCATTTCTGCAGTCTTCGTCCAACCGAGGACTCTTCTTTAGCAGCCTCTTCTGGGTTGGCAGGGGTTCCTGTCCTTCCTGTAATTTTTTCTGACTTCTGGATTTGGTCTCCTTCCTTTGCAGGTCTTCAGATCCAGGAATCAACCATTTGTTGTTTGCAGTCTTGCTTGGTTCTTGCAATAACTCTAATCACAACTTGAAGTGTGTCCTAAGGAAACTTGCAGTACTTTTTACTCCTGCTTTTCTGGGCTCTGGGGTGGGGTATTTTACTTACCTTTACTGTATTCTTACTCTCCAAGCGATCGTCTACACACTACACTTGTCTAGGGGGGAATTTGTAGTTCACATTCCACTTTCTTAGTATATGGTTGGCGTTGCCCCTAGACCTATTTTCTCCCATTGCATTCTATAGCATTTCCTATTGTGCGCACTATCCTATGTCTAATTACTTACCTTATTTTGATATCTAGTGTATATATTGTGTATAATATTTACCTCTGCCTCTAAGATATTTTTGGCCTTGTCACCCAAATAAACTACCTTTATCTTTGGTAACACTGAGTATTGTCTTTACTTGTATATAAGTACTGTGTGACTATAAGTGGTATTGCAGGAGCTTTGCATGTCTCCTAAGTAGCCTAAGCTGCTCTGCTATAGCTACCTCTATCAACCTAAGCTGCTGAACACTATTACATTTCACCAATAAGGGATAACTGGACCTAGTGTAAGGTGTAAGTACCCAAGGTACCCACTACAAACCAGGCCAGCCTCCTACAGTAAGTGCTAAAATCACCACCACATAGTATAAACTCTCTCTCCTAGTGTTTGGGCAAGCTTTCTCTAAATTATCTCCCAGATGGGGAATAATACTGGCAGCCTCAAGAGGAGAGACATTATTATAAAAATTCAGTGACACGGACTGACCTTCCTAGGTTTCAGGCGATCATTTGATAGCAAGGATTACAAGCTATCATGTTCAGCTTAGACAGTGGGTGGATGGCTGGTGTGTGATATGTTCTGTACCCATTAATATAAATAGGTTCCAAAAGCCAAGTCTCCTGGAGACACAGAAAGGTTAAGTCTCCTATAAAGTCTGTCCACTCTCAATTGATGGTCTTACTACGTAGTCCTGCCACATTCCAAAATAGTAATTCAAATTCTGTTTTTGCTAAGTTCAGTTCCTGTATATCCCCTTCCCCCTCTATTGGTTCTCTATTGCACCCCTCATG
Organism: Pleurodeles waltl; assembly: GCF_031143425.1. Classification (NCBI taxonomy): domain Eukaryota; kingdom Metazoa; phylum Chordata; class Amphibia; order Caudata; family Salamandridae; genus Pleurodeles; species Pleurodeles waltl. The sequence goes on from NC_090449.1 coordinate 440,091,036, forward strand.
TATATTTGTCTCAGGTACCTCAATTTTGCACATACCTGAGTTATCAGTACTCAGTAAATCCAAATCTTGTTAGGATGATAGAACTTGAAATCTGTTATGGGTGGGTATAATGCTGCTGGTCTTGGCTATTTCCCCTGTGTGATATATCCAAGATCTAGGGGGAATTTGCCCTTCGTTTGTTTGATAGAAATATCCTGAGGGGAGTAATGAAATCTCATGTGGGGATACCTGCCCTGAGCCAACCTTTCGGATAATTCTTTCTACTAGACCTGGGGATTTGAAGAAGAGACCCACGCAGTCTCCTAAAAGTGATGCTGTTCTCGACCTGACTTAGGCAAGCTGATAAGGATTCCAATTACGTCTTAACTGTAATTTACAGGGCTTTAATCATTTCATGAATATTTGTTAGATGTTTTAGCGTACTTTCCGCTAGTTTTATTGAAGTCCTATTTGGGATTTTTTTTATTTATGGGCCATCTGACTAATGGTTTGTCCAGTTTTTCCTTCGTTTCTAGCTGGCCTTTCCCCTTGCTTGAATCAATGCCCTACCGGTATATCCGGGGCTTCCTTCTATGTTTAGGTGGGGGGAAGTGGGGGGCAGGTGAATCATCTGAAGCTGTGATTGCATCTGTAATAAATTGGATACACCCATTGTTAGCGTTATACTTACTCAGTCCCTCAGGTTCCACCTCCGCAGGGTCTGGGTCAAGATTAATATGTCCATTCTGCATTATGGGGGCCGGTGGAGAGCATCCACGTAACAGCAACCTTTCTTAAACAGATTAAATTTGTTTATCTAAGGCCCCCATGGCACCTGAGATATATTGTAATCTAGATGTGTGGCCTTTGTGGGGGGAATTCCAGTTTGGATGTTTTCTCTTGCCCATCCTTCGGGAGAGCTTGGGATATAGCTAGGGGGCCTAAAAGGTCCACTGGGTCTCAAAATTCTTCCTAACAAGTTTTTATTGAATTGTCAATGTGGTGTACGTAAACTGTACCCTCAGTATGCACTAGTGACGTATTTCCGCAATATCTATGTGGGTACTGTCAGGGCTACCAAAAATGTTTGTACACATATATAAAGATGAGAATTGGGGCAGCCCTATGTTAAAATAAGCTTGTAAACTCCACTTTACCTTTCCATTTTGTCTGCTGATGTTAGAGGGTTGGCCCAGCCCAGCCTCCTCCAGGCGTGGGCAGACCTGCCCTTGGCCCGGGCTTTGTCCGGACGTGGCCTGTACACGCCCGCACTGCGGTCTTCCTTTCTGTGCATTATTGCATGATGCTTGGTTCCTCCCCCTGCCGACTGCAAGGGCTTCTGGGCTTCGTAGTCCCACAGGTGGCTTCCACACACCGCGTCCTGCGCTGCAGTCTTCCTTTCTGCACTTTATAGCATGATGCTTGGCTCCTCCCCCCTGCCGTCTGCAAGGGCTTCTGGCCTTCATAGTCCCCCAGCTGGCCCCCACACAGTGTGCGCGTCCTGCGCTGCGGTCTTCCTTTCTGCGCTTTATAACGCAATGCTTGGCTCCTCCCCCTGCCGACTGCAAGGGCTTCTGGGCTTCTTAGTCCCACAGCTGGCCCCCACACAGTGTGCGCGTAAGGGAGTCACACAGCTTAGATAACCCCTGCTCACCCTTTGGTAGCTTGGCTCAAGCAGTCAGGCTCATCTCAGAGGCAGTGTGTTAAGTATTTGTACGCACAGTAACACAGGCAAAACACAACAAAAGTACTCCACACCAGTTTAGAAATAAAGCCAATATTTATCTGTGTAAAACAAGACCAAAATGACATAAATGCAACATAAACAAGCAAAGAGATTATTTTCAATGATTAAATCTAACTACAGCACTTAGAAACACAATTGCTCCAAATGGGGCTATCACGATGTCTTGATGAGGTCATCTGGAACAGTCCAGCGTCATTTGCGAGGGAGTGCCTGGCTGGTCACGGAGTCTTACCGATCCCAGTTACAATACTTTGGAAAAGAATGTGGAAACAAAGGCATTGCAAGTAAGGGAGGTGAGGTGTTGGTTCCCTACTGCCACCAAGGAGGTGAAGTGTCGCTTCCTTACGGTGAGGCATCGGTTTCTTACGGTTGCAGGGAAGGTGATGCGGCGTTGTCGACGAGGCGTCAGTTTCTTACGACAGGGCAGGGTCAATAGATCCAGCATGTCACGATGTGAGGCGTTGACTTCACAGTGTCTCAGTCACACCAAAGGGCCACAGGTGCTGCGGCGGAGTCGGGTGCCACAGTCTTCGGTGATATGGCACTCTAGACTCTCACTGTGGCGGGACTTCGGAGGCACGGCGGCAAGTGCAGTCGTTGCACTCAGTGGGGACAACGACTCTGGTACAGGCAGTGGCATGGGGCCAGAGAGCGTCGTTCTGGAGGTCGATGCCCTTGTTTCTTCCTTGGTACACCAGAATTCACTCCCAAGGGCCCAGGACTGGATTTGGCTCCACTTGGCAAGTCAGGATTATCAGCAAGAGACCCCAGGTGCTGACAGGTGAAGTCTTTGATGTCCCTGAGACTTAACAGGAGGCAAGCACAGTCTAAGCTGTTGGAGAAAATTTGGAAGCAGGATGTAGAAGGCAAAATCCAGTCCTTTCACTCCCAGGACAAAAGCAGCAAGCAGCAGGCCAACACAACAAAGTAACAGGCAGAGTGGCAGTCCCTCCTACAGCATCCAGCTCTTCTCTGTGGCAGAATGTCCTCAGTCCAAATGTTTTGCAACTTTGTGGTAGGCAAACGTAAAAGAGAAGTCTTTGTAGTGCACAACCCTGGCCCCAGACACACTCCAGGGGCCACTGTGTAAGAACAGGCACAGCCCCATTCAGGTACAGGTGTCAACTCCTCCCACCACACTAGCTCAGGAAGACCCATCAGGAAATGCAGGTCACACCTCAGCTCCCTTTGTGCATCCTGACTGAGACGTGTATTCAGCAGACAGGCAGAAGCATTGAATGGTTAAGCAAGAAAATGGCCACTTTCTAAAAGTGACATTTGCAAACTTAAAATTCAAAGACAACTTCACCAAAAGAAGTATTTCAAAATTGTGAGTTTAGAGACCCCAAACTTCAAATCTCTATCTGTTCCCAATGGGAAATTACACTTAAAATATATTTCAAGGCAATTGTGTTACCTTCTGGGAGAAATAGGCCTTGTAATAGTGAAAAAATAATTTAGCAGTATTTCACTATCAGGACACGTAAAACGCACTGGTACGTGTCCACCTTTGAAATACACAGCACCCTGCCAATGGGGCTGCCTTGGGCCTATGGTAGGGGTGCCTTGCATGTAGTAAAAGGGAAGTTGTGGGCCTGGCAGGTCAAAATGGCAGTTTAAAACGGCCCACACTGACACTGCAGTGGTAGGTCTGAGACATGTTTACAGGGCTACTCGTGGGTGCACAATCAGTGCTGCATGCCCACTAGAAGCATTTGATTTACAGTCACACATGGTGCAATATAATAGGGACTTATTAGTAAATCAGATATGCCAGTAATGGATAACCCAATCACAATACAATTTTGACAGAGAACACTTGCACTTTAGCACTAGTTAGCAGTGGTAAAGTGCTCAGAGTCTTAAAGCCAGCAAAAAACTAAATGCAGGCAACAGTCAAAAACAGGAGGTCAGAGGTAGAATGTTTGTGGATAACTCCGCAAAAAGGGCCTTTTCCATCATCTACTTATGTAGTTGAGGAGCTTCATGATTCAGTAACAGTTGAAAGCCTAAGGAATATGATCCTACCTATTAATCATAGTGGAACACCTGTACCTCAAATGTTATCACATTGCTTTCTTTGTCTTGACACTTGCTTATACAGATAATAACAAATTACAAAGGACCCAAAACCTGGCTTGGGTCAATTTTAAAACCTGTTTTTACAAAAGGTACAGCTACTGACATAGCTTGCTAAAGATTCATTCTTATTGACTTCATTTTCAAAGCGTTTGCCAATGTTGTATTTGTCAAGATTGAATGTTTGGTTTACCACATTAAAGATGGTGCAGATCGAGCAAGGAAGATTTCAACTGCCTCACTCAGCTGTATGTCAACATCTGCCTCTTTGGGAGGTTACTAGGAAGTCCACGGAGCAGTTATGTGCTTTCGATCAACTTCAACTTCTATTGACAGAGGCCTCTTATGGGATAAGTTTATACCTTGGAGTTGTCCCACATGATTGCTAGTTCCAGTATGAATGTTGCATTCTGACAAGTGGGTCAATAAAGAGGTAAACATAAACTGATAATTATCTTAAGCATGCCTCTGTTTTAATCCCTGCTTTATTATTTTTGTCTGTGGCTGACTTGTCTTCTGTGATTGTCGTATCAAATGCTTTACTGATGAAAATCGCAAATTAATTCTGGTATTAAAGAAAGAAAATCTGTTCCGCCTGGAGGCTGGAAGGATAGGAACATAAAATTGTGAACAGTCCTGATACTAAGTTATGCAGTTTAGAAGTGTATTATCCTGGATGCCACATTGGAGAGTGAGGCCTTCAGTGTGGTATGTGGTTACTGACGTTTTACTCTCAATTCGGGGACTACGAGTTTGCCCCTTTCATTGAGGATAAGTGAGGAAAGATTGAAGTTCTAGTTTTCTACTGTTCTGAATTACTAGTTTAAATGGACTCATCAAGTCTTCCAAATTAGAATCAAAGATTTATAAGTTTGTTATAGGAATCCTAAAGTCTGCAGTGTTCCACACTGTGAGGATAGAAAAGGGCCTTCATCCTTGGACGTATTGGGTAAAGCAAGAGTTGTAAATGTTTAAATGGGGTATCTCAAATGCATAAGTTTTCATATCTGGCTCTTAAAGCTTCATTGAAGTAAAAACATTTGTTGCAGCAAATGTTATCTGTGCCGATTGAGTCCTATCCTTTTAGAATATAAATGTCTCCCAGTTTTCCATTTTAACTACTTTTTACATATAAATACGGACAGCAAACCATCTATTTCCCTAACTGTATTGCTTTTTTGAATATGGGTAAATATGAAAAATAAGTTTTCTTTTGGACCATTCCCACTGCTGTCAATCATCAGTGCTTGGTCAATACCTGTGCAGATGGACAAGTAAAGGAATTAAAATAAAATAAACTTTTCCTAATAAAGCTTAAATAACTGCAGCAGTGAAACTGTTTAAGCTATTCTGCAATGGGATTGGTTTCAAATGATGGTATAGTACTGTAAATAGTTAAATCCCATTGGACCTTCAATGTTTGTCTGTTAAATAAATTTGGAAATATACCAATTGCAGGTTATTTTTTTTACACTAAGCAAAAATAAATATTGAAAAATACAGCTAAAATGAGCGAAAAATAAATATGGATAAGTAGATATGGATACGGATAAATACAGATGGAAATATAAAAAAAATCATATAACTGGGTGTATTAAGGAAATTGATTCTTAAAGAAATATGAACTATCTGTAAAGAGTGACCAAACATCTCTCAAAGAAAAGATATTTGGATAGTGTACACATGAATACATAGGCTTTAAGAAACAGTTTAAGTATTGATATTTATCTGTGGATAAAGATTTGCAGTTTGACTTGAAGTGTATAATTGCACTTTACCACTGCGAACCAGTGCTAAAGTGCATATGCTCTCTCCCTTAAACATGGTAACAATGGTTCACTCCCAGTTGGCATATTTGATTTACTTATTAGTCCCTAGTACAGTGCACTACATGTGACCAGGGCCCATAAATGAAAAGCTACTAGGGGCCTGCAGCACTGATTGTGCCACCCGCATAAGTAGGCCCTTAACCATGTCTCAGGCCTGCCATTGCAAGGCCTGTGTGTACAGTTTCACTGCCACTTCGACTTGCCATTTCAAAATACTTGCCAAGCCTTAAACCCCCATTTTTTTACATATGTCACCTCTAAAGTAGCCCCTAGGTAACCCATAGGGCAGGGTGCTATGTAGGTAAAAGACAGGACATATACACATGTGTTTTATATGTCCTGGTAGTGAAAAACTCCTAAATTTGTTTTCCACTACTGTGAGGCCTGCTCCTTTAGGCTAGCATTAGGACTGTCCTCATATACTTTTTGAGTGGTAGATTCTGATCTGAAAGGGGTGACCAGGTCATATTTAGTATGGCCAGAATGGTAATTAATAGAAAATCCTGCTTATTGGTGAGGTTTGATTTTATATTACTATTTTAGAAAGTCCACTTTTAGAAAGTGAGCATTTCTCTGCACTTAAAAATCATCTGTGTCTTACAGCCTGTCTCCAATCAACGTCTGGGCTGGGCTGGTTGACAGCTCCCTTGTGCATTTCACCCAGACAACCATAAAACAGGACACTCAGTCACACCTGCACTCATCTGCGTATTGAATGGGTCTTCCTGGGCTGGAAGAGTGGAGGGCCTGACTCTTACATTTCAAAGGCTAGTGGCGTGCCTTCACACAATGGACTGCCAAACCTCCTACTGGGACTCTGGCAGACAGGACTGTACTGAAACGGGAACTTGTGCACTTCGAAACCATTCTTTGAAGTCCCGCCCACTTCAAAGGCATTTTTAGGTATATAAACTGGGTCCCTGACCACACCGACTCAGACACTTCTGGATCTACACTTGCATCCTGTCAAGAGGAACTGCCTGGCTGCCCAAGGGACTCATCTGGACTGCTTTTCTGAGAAGAACTGCTGCCCTGCTGGCCTCTGACTTTCCTGAGAAGGACTCTGCCTTCCCTAAAAGTGCTCTCCAAGGACTTGGATTGAGCTTGCCTCCTGTTTTCTGAAGCCTCATGGCCAAAAACAATTCATCTCTTCAGGAAACTCCTTGTGCGTTGAAAATCGACGTACCGCCTGCTGAAATCAACGTGAAGCCTGCATTGTGACAGAGAAATCGACGTAGCCAGACTTCCCAAGTCCAAATTCGACGAATCGCCTGCCTTGCAATGGAAAATTCAATGCAGTGCTTACTGGATCGACGCAGCGTCCGTGCCTTCTTCCATCGCGTCAAGGATTTTCTTCACATTGTGTCTGGGCGTCAAAATATCCAACCATCGCAGTGAGGAACACTGCGCACCGGAAAATGACGCAAGCTCTTTGCAGCATGGAAAGAAATGACGCATTGTCTGTGTCGCACCGGAAAATCCAAAGCAAAACCTATTTTTCCATGTATCTCCTCCTCTGCGGTCTCTGCGTGCCATTGTTTTTTACGCATACAGGCAACTGTTTATTTTCAAGGATTAAAACTCTTTTTGAAACTGTTAAGTGATATTTCAAATTGTACTTATTGGATCTTTGTTGTTTTGACCTTATTTTATTCAGATAAATATTATCTATTTTTCTAAACAGGTGTGGTGTATTTTTGTGGTGCTTTCACTGTGTTACTGTATGATTTATTGAACAAATACTTTACACATTACCTTCTAAGTTAAGCCTGACTGATCAGTGCCAAGCTACCAGAGGGTGGGCACAGGATAATTTGGATTTTGTGTGACTTACCCTGACTAGGATTGTGGTCCCTACTTGGACAAGGGTGTACACCTTTGCCAACTAGAGACTCCATTTCTAACAGCAACAGCTTGTTATGCAAAATTACAAAAATTATGCTATTTTGGCTCTTTGTCTAATTGTGCAACATTCAGTGTAAAAATGTATTGCAGATGGTGCCATTTATAAGCGCACGGCAAGAAAAGAATGCAAACAGCTGCTGTTTGTGGTGTTTTTGCTTCTATGTGTCCTTGTGCCAAAAGTTGATGCAATAACGCATTTCACGCCAAAAGGTAGCCCAAAATGACAAATGTGTATTTCTCGTAATTTTGCTGTAATTTCACATAATTACACAAAAGCAAATTAGGTGAATTTTGTATAGCTCAACAAGGAACATCAAACATTTTATCAAATCATTTGCCATGAATAATGGTTTTCAGGTTGCAGCCTAAAGACATCTTAGGAACATTCGGAAAGCTGACCTAGGAATGTATTCTTCCTGTTGCTTGCCATTAGCTTTGTGCTTTCTAACTCACATTTTCTTGCTTTCCATTTGCTGGGTTTATCTGTTTTAGAATGTCCAGCTTGAGCTCGTACCTTCCCTTGCCCAAACCCTATTTACAATATACTTAAGAGTGCTCCCTTTCTTTAAAGAGGCCTGTAAATCTTGTTCTTATCTCGTCCTGTTTGCTGTGCATTCTAAGACATAGGTTAAATATCAGGTGCTGTCTTGCAAGGCGCTCGTTTTCTTATCTGTTCTGTCTCTGTCTTCAAAGTGAGAGGATTTATGTGTCAATCTTGCTGGATACTGGGGGTAGGAAAGAGCTTTTTCTAGCACATGACAACATTCGAATAAACTGTGTAAGCATTTCAGAATAGATCAGAATTAGGGTCACAAATGAAACACTTTTTTTGTTATTTCTGAAGTGTGTTGGAAACATACTTTAGTATGATTAAAACAAATCATTACAATAGGTGAAGCAATTTATACACATTTTCATCTGTTCACTGTATAAGTTTATTAATAAAATTGTATGTCTGTGCAAATGTTATGGCTATTTAAATTGACCTTGTGTTGTCTGTAATGGCAGTAGGCTACCACACCATGAATACTCTACTCTACGCCACTCCACACCACTGCAGTCTCTGCCACTGCACTTTACACCACTCCAGTCTAGGTCACACCAATCTACACTGCACAACTCCACTTTACGCCATTGTACTCTACGCCACTCTGGAACATTGCACTGTATGCCACTGCACTCTATGCCAATACACTGTACACCAATGCACTTTACTGTGTAGCACTCATCTCTATGCCGCTGCACTCTAAGCCAATCCACTGTACACCACTCTGATCTACTCTGCACTCTATGCCACTGCACTCTACACCATATTTCTCTATGCCATTACTCTTTTTGCCACTCTGCGCAACTGCACCCTACCCTGCCCAGTGCCACTCTGCACCATTTAACTCTACTTTGGACCAATATATTCTATGCCACTGCACTCTATGTACTGCACTCTATGTACTGCACTGTACACACCCCACTCTATGCACTGCACTCTACAGTACGCCACTTTGCACTGCACTCTACATTACTCTACTCTTAACCACTGCACTCTATGCCAGTGCACTCTACACAACTGCACCCTGTCACTGCACTCTACTCAGAATCACTGCACTCTATGCCACTGATCTCTATGCCACTCTGCACCACTTCACTCTGACACATTATTCTGGAACACTGCACTCTCCACCAATAACTCTACTCCACTCTGCACTACTCCACTTTACGCCACTGCAGTCTATACCACTGCATTCAACAGCAGTATACTCTAATCTTTGCCACTCTACTCTTCACCAGTCTATGCTATTGCACTCTGTGCCACTCTTCTACTCTCCTCTGCACTCTACACCACTGCATTCTATGTCACTCAACTCTGTGCCACTGCCCTCTGTATCACTCAACTCTGCAGCACTCTACTCTGCGCCTTTCTACTCTGCAGCACTGCACTCTACTATGCACCACTATAATCTATGCCATTCCAGTCTGCGACGCGGCATTGTATGCCACTAAATTCAATGCCACTGCACTCTACGCCACTAAACACTGTCAATTCACTCTACACCAGTCCACTCTACTCTGCCTCTCTAGTGTATGCCACTCCACACTATGCCCCTTCAATACACAAGACTCTGCCACTCCACTCTACAGCACTCTACTCTCCTTTTCGTCATTCCACTCTGCGACACTCCATGTCACTCTCCTCTGTGCCATTAACATTTAGCCATGCTGAACTGCAGCCCACTGGTGTACAACATGGTTAAAACACATTGGCAAAGCCAATAGCTCTTGCATAGGACAAAACGTTTGGCTTTTCCAATGTGTGTTAGTTATACTCCTAGAAATGTAAGCTTACTAATAATCATTTACAATTAGATTGTCATCTTTTTTGTATTTGAGAAGAATATACCTACTTTCTCTATTTTTAAAAATGTGTGTTTGTGTACACAAGAATGCAATTATGCTTTTAGGCCAAATGAGTTACTTGGAAGTGGCTATTGCACCAGGAAATATTTTATTTATTTGAAGCTTTGTTTGCAGTTGTTGGAAATTTTAAATGTGGATAGTTTAAACTGCAAACATATTTTTAGGGCAGTTGCCTAAGAAACAGTAAATATTTATTATTATTCATTTTATTTGGTTCTCACATATTTGCAAATTTAGGCACAGGACGATTTTTAATTTGCCCAAAACCTTTCTATTTTCATTCATTACTGGAGCTAGTCCTAGAACCTGTGTCCTGAGGTTCCACTGTCAGCTGCTAAGCCAGTTGACCACATTCTACTTTGTGGTTTAACTGAGCAGTAATGTGTATCGGTGTAAGTAGAGAAGTACTTGGAGGATACTACACATTAGACCAGCAACCTGGCAAACTATAATTCAATGCAGGTGTTTGTATGTTCTGCAGTCTCTAATTACTAAATTAACGCCTACCAAATTAGAGCAACTTATTGAAAGAAACAAGAGGACAGGAATTATTTGTTCAAAATAGTCAATTTACTAACCCACTGGGTAGGTGATAAACTGCCCAACTACCTTACTGGACAGATGGATGTCTGAGCTGAAGATGCAGTTTCAAGTTTAGATTTATGAAGGACGATAAAACATACTTTCCTTGTAGCAAAACTGGCTACCTTAAAGGAGCTAGGGTTAACATGAAATTTGTGTAGGACACATCGTGATCCTCAGAAGAACCATTTAATGAATCCAACAAAACAGCTATACACTTCCTAGCAGCATAAAAACATTCCTTTGATGAATGTGCACGCTGCACTTCTGCATGCATCAGATTTGTTTTTCAGATTTGTTTTTCATCCTTGAGGAGGGTACTGTTGATGTTTTGGAAATATCAGAAACTTGGTTTACAAACACTCCTCTATTGGATAAGCACTCTAAGTAACCATAAACATATGTGATCCACCGTGATAGCCCCATTTTTGGAAAAGGGAAATGGGTTGCCGTGGTGGTGAAGCAAGATTTGAAGTTTGTATAAGTTTCATCTGCCAAATTTCAGGTCATTCAAAGTTTCTAGCTGATATATATTTATAAAGCACACCCCAAGGGTATCCTAGGGTATCGGTCAATAGTCTACATCAGCTTTAACAGCCTTAGATTGACCCCCATGGATGGAATGTTTGCTTCAAAGATGACCTAACAGATCATTTTCCATCAATGTCTACATACAGCAATCAGACCCGATTCCTTGGGAGACTTTAGTTTCTAGGCTGGCATGAAGGTCACATCTTTCCTCAACCTTCCAGCTGACCTAGTCTTGATGCAGTCATTATGGTTGGATTTAAGTAATATATCATATAATAGCTATGAAGTTATTCTAGAGAGTGCATTGAATATATTCATTTTATTTTATTTTCGTAGCAGTTTTATGTATCTCAGGCAAGACTCTGGTAGTCCTAGTGTAAAGTAAAGTTCCCAAGGAAAGTAGTTTTATTCTGAAGATAGAACTGTCAGTGAGGAGTTCAGTTAATTGTTCCATGACCTTTATATCCTCGAGTGGAGGATGCTAAACAGCTTGGAGTTTCTTTAGTAATGTTTTAATTTCTATTGATAAACATTGACAACTCCCCGCTTGCCTGTTTAGTCAATTCCAACCAGGCATGTAATGAAATAACCTTGAGGGCACAGAAAGAACACTGGTTAAGATGCTTTGTTCAGGCAGGTTTCAGTCAGGAAGATTAAAGCTAGGTCTAAATTGTAAGAGGGTATTACTTTAAGCAATCTTCATGATGTGTCAAGTTGTCTTGGTGTATATCTTTGACATGGGAGGTCAGTGTCTTTCTTCATGTGAATGATGGCAGCGCAACTGTTACCAGACAAATATGTGAGCATCACTAGAGAGAGGCATTGGCTCTGCCCACCTGCTGGGAGCTAGGAGTACATGATGTGATTGGGCAGATGTTGTGTGCTTCCACGAGAATAGTGCTTGCGCGTGGTAATAGCTTTTGGGTGTCAAAATGGTGGTCACACTCTGAGAGTGCTCCAGACACCTCCATCATCGGCCGCCATCCCTCCAATATGATGGTCCCCTGCTCTTGCACCTAATGCTGCAGCTCCACTGACTCAAGCAGAAACTCAAGGCACTCGACCTATTCTACATGTTTCTGTTCCTGGCACGTTTTAAAGTAATCAATGACAACAAAACACACTTCTTCGAAACCCCAGGGACTGCTTGGGACTGGCTTACTGAGAAGAAGCAGCTCCGTCTGAAAAGAGTTTGGGGTGCTGCACCATGTGAGCCCCTCCCCTGCCTCTCCTGAGTTTTGATGCTCTGGAGCCACCAGTGCGAAACTTGAGCCCACCGCCAAATGACAAAAGGGTCAATAGACTATCAGACCAGGAGTAAGGAGAACTGTGGGGCCCACCCCCTATCTGACACCCGGGACCGATTCCGAGCTGTCCTTGAGCCCCACGTTGTGAGGAGTTGTCAAGAGCACTATCTCCACCAAAAAGGCGACCCTTGGTCACCTTGTTCACTTTGTTTTATCGTTGTCTATTGGATGTTATAGATCTTGCATTAATGAGTGCTCCACCACTCCAGGCATGTGAGTTTTAGCTTTGGTTGGAGGTTTAGGGGTGACAGATGCTTCCAGGGATAAAGTATGGGATGGGGTTTGTTGGGGCAAGAGATTTATTTTTTTCTTATATGTTCATGGGTTTGTTTTCTCATTGTGTGTCATCACATTCCGCTACCACGTCATTACACTTCACTTGCAACAATAGGTACACTAACACATTGCAAAGGCATCATGCGCCACCTCGCAGTGGACCCCTAGAATGTCTCTGATTGATCCCCTCTACCTGACTTTGCTTGATTCTCTCACTCCAGCGTGATGGGCTTTCACATTATGTTAATGACTGACTGGACCGCATAAAGCGCTCCACGGCCATGCTTTACGCCTGCTGGTTCTTCCTCTCCATCCTGATGCTCTGGGAGATGCACCTATTAGGCAGGCATTGACCATTCCTGCTGCTTCAATGTTATGATAGCTTTACCACTCCAGATATGCTAGGGGATATTGTGGAGTGGCGATCGTATTGCACGATCCTTCCCTATGGCTGTTACCCAAACAGTGATCAACCCCCAGGGCCGATATGTTGCCATTACCAGAAGTGTGGAGGTCAGGGCAATAAATCTCCTGTGCCTATATGTTCCCCCCACCGGCCCTAGATACCTTCTTAACTGCACTTATGGCGGTGATACTAGCACTCTCTAGCAGACTAACTGTGGTAGGGGGTGACTTCAACATGGCCCCTGCCCCGGAGTTGGACTCCACCGGCATCCCTTCTGTGCATCGCTATAGTGGCACTCAATACCTATAGAGCTTGGCAGCCGCCTTGGGTCTCTGCAACACCTGGAGACTGGAATCCCAGACAACAATAATATACACACACCTCTGTGGCACACCGCTCTCACTCGACATAGTCCTTATTGTCATGCCGGCCACGACTGCCTCTTGATAGCCCAGGTGCAGATCACGCCCCTGTCCTCCTCCATCTAGGTACTACATGTAATGCCCTGCACCCCATGTGAAGACTTAACGCCTCCAACTCGAAACTTATACTCAGGCACTTGAGGGTGATGTTGAAGTCTTATTTCAGAGTTAACAACAGCACTGTGTGGTCTGGTGGTAAAGCCACCATTAGAGGCCATGCCAGAAGCAAGCTTGGAGATCAAGAGCAAGTTCAGAGTCAACACATGAGACAGTTGGAGGCTCATGCTCTCCGTCTGGAGATGTGATTTCCCACTGCCCAACCCCCCCCCAGGATGAGACATTCCGGCAGCTAAAACGGATCTGTATGGAGATTCACTTCCTTTCACCTGAGGCAGAAAAGCAGATTTGGTATGCCTTAACGGTCAGGGTTTCTGGCTGGGGCAACAAGAATGGTAAACTACTGTACTGGCAGGCAACCCAACCCCAGGTGAGTTGGTGATATCAGAGATAATGGACAGCGAAAGCTGCCTTCAACACATCACCTGTGGCTAGCCCAGACATTCACTGTGTACTACAGCTGCCTTTATGCTGCAGTCCCCGCCTGATGGTTGAAGCCAATTGTCACTTTTTAGATGAGTTTCTCCTCCCAGAGCTGTCACGTCCCGAAATCCAAGTGCTAGACAAACCTTTAATAGCTGAGGAAGTGAGCAGTGCCACCTCAGCCTTGGCATCTGGAGAGACTCCCGGACCCGACTGGTTTCCCATAGAGTTTTATGCCAAATTTAGGGAGGTTCTCACTTCTCACTTGCTTGACCTCTACAAAGAGGCAGATGAGACGGACTCCTTCCCACTGGAAATTGACACAGCAGCAATTGTTATACCAAAGACGCAGCCTCTGCCTAGCTCCTGAGCAGCCTCCTGCCCAGTCTCCCTAATTAAAAGAGAGATTAAGATTGTTGCAGCAGTGTTTACCACACGTCTTAGACGAGTTCTCCAGACTCTAACACACCCGAATCAATGTCGATTTATGCATGTCAGGTGCACAAGGCATTGCCTCCGACGTCTCCACTTCACCCTTGCCCGCTGCCGTTATATGCCCCAACTGACTCTGCGTCTCATAGATTTTAAGAAGGCATTTGATACAGTGGACTTGGGGGTATCTTTTGCAGGTCCTGCACTGGGCAAGGGATTGGGCTTCACTTCTGCGACTTTGCCTGAGCGCTGTACACAGACGATGTCCTTCTGTTTCTTTCTGATCCACAAACAAGTGTCCCCTGCTGTCTCCAAATCCTCCAGATGTTCGTAGAGGCATCTGGCTTGCAAATTAACCTGGCCTTGTCACCAGTGAGCAACTATGTGGGCTGGGAAACAACCATTCCAGTGGGTTGGTTGAAGTTCTGCTTTCTGGATACACAAGTAGGGCTGCACCTGAGCTGACTTGGTCCCTTTACCTTACTCCATTGACTCATAGAATTAAGGAGGACCTGAGGGTAACCTGGGTGGTCTTCCTTGGCTGGCGAGCTGCACTCCATCACACTGGATGTGACTCCAAGCCCACCCTCCAGACTCCCCTGTGGGGAGGGTTCATGGTTAACGGAGACTGCAGTACTGGAGGGATTTGGCCTTTGGAATGCTAACAGCATCACACAACTGGGTGATCCATGGTCTGGAATACACATGTGCTCCTTTTAGGAACTCCAAACCCCATACACACTATCCACATCACAATTCCACAAATATCTACAACTCTGGCGCACTCTGCGTCCCCACATAACACAGGACACGCTTCTTCCTGAAATTAATCCCTTGAAGGGTAAGCTCCTGATGAGTGTGCTGGGAAAGGTGGGCATCTCAGAGATATATTGCACCTTGGTTATCAATGCTCCTGACACACTGTAACGCCTTTAAGCCCGGTGGGGGGCTGGGTGGGACCTCTGGAGGATGAGGCTTGGCGGAATGCAGTGATGGCACCCCTGAGTTATCACAATCTCCTCCAGAGTTCGCCTGGTGCAAATCTACCACCTCTACTGTGCCTACCTCACTCTGGATCGATTGTACAGGACGGGCCTCCTCCCTAGCCCCACATGCTTTCCCCACGTGCTCCCACTGACTTCTATCCCATGGTTTGGTCATGCCCCGTGATCAAACATTATTCGACCGCTGTTTTGCGGGAGCTAACAGAGATTCTGGGTTTGGGGTGGCGGTTTCGCAACAGATGTTGTTCTTGGGTGTCTTTGAGGGTGAGGGAAGATCAAGGGTGACCGAGCGCTTTTGGGGACGGCTGCCAGTGTCCAGACCAGATATTGTAGCCTGCTGGAAATCTCTCAGGCCCCTACACTGTCACAGTGCACGCAGTAGGATAAACCAGTATTTGAAGCCAGAAGATGCCCCTCTAAGCATGAACGGATTTAGGTTAAGTGGTGGAAACATTTTGGTTTCAATCAGCCACTATTATGCAGTCTGTACGGCACCTTGTCACTGGCCTTGTTTGATCCATTGTAATTTGCTGTACTAACTGTTCCCCAACTGCAAGCTGTTCCTATTGTATCACCATAACTGTCTGAGATGTACTTTCCATATTGAAAATCAATAAAGCTGCTTATCAAAAAATAGAAAAGAACTTGACCTCCACATAGCGATGATCATTTTGTGTACTTATCCATCTTCTTGAGCTTGAACTTTCAGGGGCACAGACATGAATTTGTAATGGTATAATATACATGCCAATAGACCCAATTCAGGCGGGAGACTCCTAATTTTTGAAGCCAATAATGTCTTTATTTTAGGTGTCTCCTGTCTAAATATGCCTCTGCTTCAATATAATCCAATGGGGAAAATACATTCCCCCAATTCTTTTTAAGGTTTCCCACTTCCTAGTTTGAAAATGTTGGCATAAATGCTACTAAACTATCTTAGATAACTAAATAATGTATTCTGCTTTACTCTGGCAGAAGCACAGATGGGAGGAGGGCACTCACTAACCTACATGGATGTTTAGGTCTCACTTGACAGTGAGACTGTCACTTGACTTTTTATCCTACACCAATATTATTATTCAATTGTTTGATTCCAGAGACATACATAGCCATACCCATGCTATTTACATGCGTCACATTACCATACAGCATTATTTTAAGCCAGACCTATTGGCATTGCCAGTGCTTGTTTTTATTTTGGTCAGAATTTAAGTGTTTCTGATATTTTGTGAGTTCTTGATTTCAAAGTGATTGAGACATTTTTTAAATGCTTATTTATTGAGCTTTTCAAAACTGATAACCGGTGTAACAACAATAATTAGCTCCATCTTCAGGGATAATACAATCAACAACATGAAGTAAATTGGATGTGCCTTCAGGGCAGTCAAGAGGCATGCCTGCATTCGTACATTGCAGAATAGACAATTATAATACATTAAAAAGGAGTTTACATTGCAAGGTCAGGGCCCAATAAAACGCCCCATTATAGAAGTAGTTACAAGAAGATTTTTTGGAGTAAGAGATAAGGGCTGTGCCTTCATCATCAGATACAACTGAAAGGGCTCCCTGATGTCTCTGGGCAGACTAATAGAGAGAAGCATAGAATGATACAATGTTAATTCCGCTTGACAATATGCCACGTCTCGTAACCACCCTCAGGCTGTAAGGGCCCTTAGTTTAACCACAAGTGCATTCCACAACACGCTTAGCAAGAAGCAGTGTCAGAACGAGAAATTTCTTAAGGTCATATGACATTTCTGTTGAAAGAACTAATAGTGCCATTCCAGGCGAAGGGAGAATTATTTCATGCAAGATATCAGAGAGAGTAGCAAGAACTGCAATCCAGTAGGCCGTGATTGGGGGACAGTACCACATTAGGTGCATGAAGTCCTCTACACTTCCATTGCATCTAAAATGTTCGTCAGTGGCATGCAAGTAATATTGGTGTTAGTTGGCGAGTAGGGCACCTGGTGAAGATATTGAAAATGTTTGAGATGCATCCTGCCATTGGGGGAGGAAGATTGGGTAAGCCCACACAGGGAGGCCCATTCCTTGTCTGAAGTAGATTTTTCCAAGGCAAGCTCCCGACGAACTTTGGCCAGTCGACATATCAAAGGCTTCTTGGATTGCCCAGGTGATAGAGGCAAGAGAGGAGGTGCTGAGAAGATAGCGCCATAAAGAGAAGTGTGAACGTGGTGCATTCTGCTGGGAACCCTGGGAAGGGATCTTGAAACTTCGCTTGAATGCAGTAGAATGTGAAGTGATCAAGAGTGTCAACAGTTCATGTACTAGAAGTCAGTTCACAAAATTGCCCATCAGGTAAAAGATCATCCAACTCTAGTAGAACCCAGCACCTAACTTTCGGGGCCATCTTTTACTTTAGAATACCGTGCAAAAGGTAGCGGACAGTCAATTGTTTTGGGGAATATGGGATCTGATGACCAGGCTTAGTTTGTAAGCAGGATGAGGCCTGCTGTATACACATAACTGTGTCCGTTTCCATGCGGCACTGCAGAGCGGTCTGCATAAGCAAAGCCAGTAGTGGGGTGGGATGCATTTGGTAATGTTCAGGTGCAAGATGTGTCAAATAGAGAGTGAGATCCAAGCCAGTAAGAAGCACAGGAAGCCTGAGCACAAAGATAATGTAGCTCAAAATCAGGGGCTGCACGGCCACCCTGGTTATAAAGCAAAGTCAGGGTTTCCTACTTAAGGCGAGGTTGTCCACCCGCTCAGACAAGGCGGACCATAAGAGTTTGCAAGGTGTGAAAAAATGACTGGGTGGAGGGATGGGTATATTTAAGAAGAGATAAAGAAGTCTTGGGCGAACAGTCATTTTCATCAGGGAGACAAGCTGCATTAGTGAAAGAGGCAGTTCAATCCATCCCCAAATCTTATCCTTCAGCTTGGATAGCACAACACCGTAATTTTCATGGATAATGTCTGGCTTGCTAGTACTAACATGAATTCCCAAATATTTGAAGGAGTCAGTTACCCAGTAGAAGGGCAACAAGAGGGGACAAATTATAGTACCCACTGTGAGGGGAAATATGAAGGATTTAGACCAATTAATCGTTCTACCCGACACCACTCTGAACAATGAAAATTCTTGGATAACTGGCTCTAGATTTACTTCTGGGTCACTCAGATTGAGAGTGATGTTTGCCACATAGAGCAATATGAAACTATTTCATAAGGAGAAAGCTAGACCCATGTGACTGTGGAGCTGGTGAACAGTGGAAGCCAGTGGCTCAGTCGCCAGAGCATATAACAACACAACGGGGGCAACCTTAGCGGGTGCCTCGGCCAATTGGCAGAGGAATAGGATTCAATAACAAATCCATTAATATTGTTCTGTGACAAGGGAGTCGTAAAAAGAAGTTGTATCAGATGCAAGAAAGTCAGGAATCCGAAGGGCGGCGTAAGACTGCAAATAAATATGGTCACTCAAGAGAATCAAAAGCTTTAGTGGCGTCAAAGAAGACAGCCACTGCTTCTATATCTGGAATGCAGCAAGGCAAACAAAGTCTGGAGATTATGGGGTGTATAACCGTTGGGAATAAAATCGGACTGGCCAGGCAGGACAAGGTTTAAGAGCAAAAGAGATTAGCCTACTTGCCAGCATTTAACAAGCATTTTTGCATCAGTATTCACTAGTGAGAGGGTGCGATAGGATTTGGGTTACACAGGGGCTTGGCTGACTTTAAGAGCATGATGAGGAAGTTCTTGCGTAGGGAGGGTGGCAAAACAGCAGGGAGAAGGGCTTTGTCATAAACCTGCATTGGGGGGAGGGGAGGTAAGGATGGGTGAGCAGGCTTTTTAAAGTTCGATAGGGAGGCTATCACTTCCTGGCGATTTACAGGCTGTCTCCCAGGTTACCTATTGCCACATTAATTTCTTCCAAGGTTATAGGCTCTGGCTGGAACACTCTACGAGGACCCTCTAGTCAAGCCAGAGTAAGGCGGTCAAGGTAGGTAGCAAGCATTGTCTGATGCATCGTGGGAATGCCGGGAATAGTCTGGCGAGTAACAACAGGGGTTCCTTGCCTATGCTTTAATGGTTGTGCAAGTGTTCGACCAGGTCGACCACCCACCCAATACGCATGCGCAATATATTTGTGGAAATGCAGGCATTCACGGCCTGCAGGGGGCACATATTCATTTACCGCCGCCTGAAGTTCCGCCATCAAGCACGGGCTATAGGTGTCTGCAGGTCATGTTCTAATTGTGAAAGGCAGGTCTCTAGCAGCCGCTGCTGCAGATCCTTCCCAGTTGAGAACTGCTTAGAGATGCACATCCCCGTAAGGTATACGTTAAATGTTTCCCATACTGTGCCCACAGATTCCACCATGCCCTCATTAATCTCAAAGAAAGCAATGTCACTCTGGATATCAGATCGAAAAACTGGGTCTAACAAGGCCTCGGGGGGGGGGGGCCGTCCATGCAAAGGAGGAATGTGGAGAGTCCAGGAGGGTGAGATTCACAGGGGAGTAAGTGTTCTATCCTGGTAACCAATCCATAGGTATCCCAGTGCCAAATCAGTCATCAAGCCTGGCCCAGGATTCATGTGCAGTAGACGTATGTGTGCCCTCACAAAGTTCAGGGTGACGGTTCTCCAAAAGTCTAGCAAACAGTGGACATCCCTAATATTGAGCATAGCACTGGCCGCAGCCTGGTGAGTATGGGCTACAGGGTTAGAGCAATCCAAAAGTCTAGCACAAGGTTAAAATCCCTAATCCAGAGCATGACGCCAGGAGATGAGGTTAAACAGTGCTTCCAGACAGTCCAGACTAAGGTGGTCATTATGAACACGGCGGTAACAACTGCTGTGTTCATGCTGGCAGTCAAAACACTGACCGCCAGCGTCCCCAGAACCCCGCCAGCCAAATAATGAACCTTCCTGTGGGCGGGCGGGCGGGCAGAAACATTGTTTCCACCCGCCGGGCCACAGGAAGGCCTGGCCGGGACATTGACGGCGGCTCCACATGGACCGCCTCCAATGCCTCTGTGCGGTGGGTGCAGCTGCACCCGTCGCGCAGATCACTGGCATAAGCAGTATAGCTGGCATATACTCCATGAGCAGCCCAATTACCAGCAACAGCACATGCGCTTGGGGCCTAAGATGCTTTTCTTGCAAGAGCGCAACGTGAAAATTATGGCGTGTCAGATACGCAAGTACTCTGCACTTCTTTCTGGGGTCATTGAGGCTGCGCACATTTAAGGTAATGGGGTTTATCTCAAGTGTGAGACAGTGACATGAAAGCTTATAATGAGGACTAGATGTGAGGGCCCCATAAGTTGGGGGACCTAGAGGGTTCCCAAAGGTCCCAGCTCCTCCTGCCCAGGCAAACATCCAGAAATCGACAGAGCTATATAGAATCAGCAGCCATAACGGAGAACCATGAAAAGAACAAAATCAGAAGCAGAACATCCCTCGCACAATGATCATCCCTAGCATCAGTGCACACACAAGCAAAAGAAATGTTATCCAAATTTCTACAACAGAAAACAGTGTATAGTTAAGCATTAGAGTTGAACACTTTAAGCATGCAGTCAACCACCCCACTCACATGTCAACTTAAAGGGCCAAACACCCCACAAAAGGAATCCCATGTTGGTGATGCACCCCCCCCCCCCCCGACTCCCCCCAGAATGAGCGGTGCAGAGACGAATAGCTAGAGACATCAGAAATAGCAACATGGCATGTGCATAAGATCATTAGGGATTACAAACGTCTCTTTGTCAGTCAACTAGAAATAGTGTTTGTGTATAGTAAAGTGTTACCAACCAGAGAAAGTCCCAGTGCAAAGGTTCAACTGCTCCCCAGGCCAAAGGCACATAAAGAAGCAAGGGTCGCATAGCCCCAAACATCAGGTCCCATAATGTCCGAAAGGCAAGTATCTCTACCACGGATCAAGGACTGAGCATTACGACAGAGATGTCTGCATAAGCCAAGGGCAGCTTTAATACAGCAGAGTGCCTCTGTTTGAGATGTGAAGATAGATATTTTTCCATGCAATTTACAGCGGAAGTCCACTGAATATATCATGGCGTAGGGTTTGTAGTGGTCCCGTAGAAGTGTCTTCACCTCCTGTATGGCACGTCTATCCCCCTGCACTCTGAGGGTGAATTTTGGGAAGATTGAAAGTCTGGTGCCTTGGTATGCAAGTTCACCCTTTTCTCGAGCCAGTCGAAGCACACCATCCCAATCTTGATTGTTTAGAAGTCTGGCTATAATTGGACATGGAGATGTGCCTTAGACAGGACAGGGGCCCAGCAAGCGCTAGGCTCGCTCCACCACAAAGCATTCGTAAAATGACTCTAATAAGTCACATATTAGTTTCCCAACAGACAGCTCCATCCCGCTAGTATTAGTGGACTCAAGAATACTCACCAGGCCTATATTGTTCCATATAGAGTGGGCCTCCAGGCCCTCAGCTTTGCTGGCTACGTTGAGTAATTCATCAAGAGCTTGCGTTAGTTGGCAGGAAGCATTGCTTGGTCAGTTTCCCGGGAAGATAGCCACTGTTCCGCATCAGTGGCACCCGTTTCTTGCTTTGTAAGGTGGGCCTCAAGCCTATTAAGTCCGCCTGTGAGATTATCTATTTTAGCTTCTGTATGCTGAAGGCTGCCGCTCATTTGAAGCAGTAGTGTGTTAGTATCTGGCTCAGGAGAAGGGCGTCCATCGGCATTTGTGAAGTGCTCGCTGTGCCCGATTTGCGAGAGGTGTCTTTCTCAGGCTCAATCCTGAGCTTGGGCTGCTTGGATCAGTCTTGTGTGGGTGTGAGATAAGCCTGAATGCTCGTGCCAAGCTACCACATGGGTGAGCAGGGGTTATCTTAGGTGTGTGACTCCCTTGCCCTGACTAGAGTGAAGGTACCTGCTTGGACAGGATGCAAACCACTGCCAACTAGAGTCAACATTTCTAATACAGATAAAGTTAAAATGTTGATATTCCACTTGGCAAAGATATTATGCAGTTGGTTACCTTAAACCGAGTGAAAGAAACATACATTTGTCCCAAGAAGGACGTCAGTGACAGACTCAACTCTAGATATGCTTGGGCCAGAAAAATATGTATCTTATTTACACCCATAAACTAGGCATGCAAGATGTTTCTGCTTTGGTAAAATGTATCTTTTGAAGGAGGTATGTTCAGATGATATCCTACAAACAGGATTTACAAGTTCATGTACTTGGAGATACTTTTCTAAGGTCTGTTTCTCCCCTCAAGTGTTTGAGGCCAGCAAGCATCTAAAAAGAATGGTGGATGAAGGCAGGATTGAGAATCCAGTAGAGGTAAAAACCATTGGGCAGATCCAGCTGTAAAGAGTTGGTAGCTGTCCACCAGGTTGACAGAGCTTTGAATCCGAGGGCAGGTTGTTTTAAATCTTCTGAGGCAAAGAAGGATTCTTCACAAAAGATTCCTTGAACTAGTCCATGAAATTGCAAGTGGTCTGCCAAAGTGCCACCTCAGTGAAAGGAACTCCCCAGAGGAACATAAATGAATACTTCATATGTGCCTCTCAAAGACTGGGACGGAATAGTAAAAACCCCTTATGCATGTGTGTATTATGATTATTCCTAGAATTGGGGTATGAATATCCCAATGGACGCTGTCGTTGAAATGAACATGGGCTGGTTTGACATACAGATATTGAGAAATTTCAATGTCTGTGGAAAAAAAAATGTATACTATTTCAAGAAACATGGTTGCACCACAGTATTGATTTCCTGGTTATGAAATAATGGAACAATTAGCTACTGGGAAATGTTGAGGTAGATCATGAGGTTGCCTGCAGGCAGATCTTTCAACAAATACTTTAGTAGCATGCACAGATTTAGGAATGGTCTGTCAGTGGGGTTGGCTGCAATGGTTGAAATCCATGCAGTCTGGAAGGTTTGTTCCTACTTGATATTGGCCATTTTGTATATTAGATCTGAAAAACAGACCTCAAGCAAGCTTTACAACATATCAAATCTATTTTTGTTAAAATCATAAGACTCAACTACTTTAACTTCAGGTTCAAATCGCCTACAATTGAAACAGATTTTAAATAAATTAATTACTTTTTCAAATCTATTTTAGTGGTATTTGATATCTCACGATGACTCAAATTTAGGTAGCATTAAAACGGTAGGTGGAATAGCATTTGAAAATGAATTGATAACCCTTAACAGGCCTTTTGAAACAGTCGTCCTGAAGCCATTGCCTTTGTTCTTTGAAGGGTGGGGGGACATATTTGATGAATTATAATTTTAAACAATTGAGATCTTTGCAGCGTGTTCTAATTTTGCCATTGAGAAAGAGGCAATACTAACCATTCTA